>NW_022111301.1:11935294-11936739 GCF_000313985.2 Echinops telfairi | reverse complement strand
CTTAAAGGCTTGAAGGTAAACAAGCAGCCATCTAGCTCAGAAGCAACAAAGCCCACATGGAAGAAGCACACCAGCCTGTGCAATCACGAGATGTTGAAGGGATCAGGTATCAGGCATCATCAGAACAAAAAAATCATATTATTATGAACGAGTGGGGGAGTGTGTAGTGGAGACCCAAAGCCCATTTGTAGGCCACTGGACATTCCCATACAGAAGGGTCTCGGGGAGGAGATGAGCCTGTCATGGTGCCATGTAGCAACGATGAAACATACAACTTATCTGTAGTTCCTAAATGCTTCCTGCTCCCCCACTATCATGATCCCAATTCTACCTTACAATTCTCGCTAGACCAGAGGATATACACTAGTACAGATAGTAACTGTAAACACAGGGAATCCAGGGCGGATGACCTCTTCAGGACCAGTGGTGTGAGTGGCGATACTGCAAGGGGAGAGGGAGAGTGGGTTGGAAAGGGGGAACTGATTAAAAGGATCTACATGTGACCTCCTTCCTGGGGGATGGACAACAGAAAAGTAGGTGAAGGGAGATGTTGGACAGTGAAAAATATTACAAAATGATAATTTGTAAATTATCAAGGGTTGATAAGGAAAGGGAGAGCGAGGAGCGAGGAAATGATGAGGGTAATGAATGTACAAATGTGAATTACACAAATGATATATGTATGGACTGTGATAAGAGTTGTATGAGCCCCTAATAAAACAATTTTAAAAAGGAAAGCTGCAACTTACATTTTTCCAGGTGGTTATGTCACCACAGTTGCCTTTACATTCAATCATTAGAATGATGAATTACAAATAACATTAATAAAAAACAAAACAAAACAAAAATATATATCAAACAAGTTCTGGCTAATATTTTAAATGCAATAAATAAGTGACAGCATAATACAACCAAATAATGGAGTATTTCAATTCGGTATTTTCAATTATGGATTTAACATTGAAATAGAAAATCCATAAGGACATCAATAATCAGAAAAGTAAACAAATAAATGTGTCTAGCACAATCGAATCAATGACAAATATATAGCATACTCCACCAAGAAGGAAACATATATGTCCCCATTAAGCTGGGGTTTATTTCAGAAATAAAGTTAAGCATGAAATAGATGGAAATAGAAACAGAAAGATGATAGATAGTGTGTTAGACAAGGTTCTCTAGAGAGATAAAACCAAATTCCTGATGATTTAATATATTTATTTATAAAGATAATTACATATATATTGAGAAATGACCTGTTAAATCATATACAGATTAAATACATAATACAAGACATAAACAGTTAAATTAGAAAGCACTGCAAATGGTTTAGTGCAACTCACGTCCGTGAGAGAAAGTAGAGAGACTAGCAGTCCTTCAAGTCTCTGTCTGATGCCAGATCTTCCTCTATTTGTAGAGAGAGCTAGGCTATGTCAGCACAGCAG
>NW_022111301.1:11933907-11935194 GCF_000313985.2 Echinops telfairi | reverse complement strand
GAGAGACAAGAAAGGCAAGGCTCACCAAGCCATTTATCTCTCTGCCCTTCAGTCAATCCCACCTGCGTTCATCAGCCAGGCTGGCACAATAAACTATCTCAGATAGATAGATAGATAGAAAAATAGATTGATAGATATAGATGACAGGTACAAGGTATGGAGAGTATATACAGAGAGAAATGATGATACCTAAATCGATAGTTCAGTAGATTGGTAGACGAATTAATAGAGTTTAGATAGATAGATAGATAGCAGAGATAGCAAAATGTATAGATGGATGAGAGAGAGAGAAAGAGAAATTCGTTCAACAGACTCCAGTGTCATTGTGTATTCGGGTTCAAGGGTTTGGGCTGAGTCCAGGCAGATGGTGTTCAGACAACACTCTTGTCTATCCTGAGATAAATTGGAGACAAAATGCACGAACTACAACATGAGGTGTTTCATAAGGAGTAATGTGTTGTACATGGATGCTATAAAGCAATGACTCACTCTTCAAGATTATCTCAAGTAACTGGGTCCCCACAACAGGAATATACCATTTATTTGATGCATGCAGTGATGCAAATAAAAGTAAGTAAGGGAAGCTATGTGAGACTAGATTGTAACCACCACGAAGGGAAGTTTGGGATCTATGGCACAGGGTCTCAGGCCAAATAGGCACATGACCCAGATTCCAGACTCAGTGCATGGCGAGGAAGACACAGGTTTCCTACCAGAGTTTGGGGCCTTCTCTATCTCATTTTCCCCTGTGTCATGTTTTTCAGTCCTCTTCCTGCCTCTGAGAACCAAGACTTAGATGTTTTTAGCATAACCGTAGAGCTCAGAGAACAGAGGGAGGAGAATGAGGCATGGAACTAGGACATATTCTCTGGGTCCTGTTTTGTTGCTTGGGAGACCCAGAGTGCACAAAGCACAACCTGAGGTGTTCTCTCCTCATCAGGAGAAAACTAAGGGGTAATCGTTTTAATTTAATTTTCTCTTTTTTTTCCTCTCTACTTTTTCTTGTGGATTGCATGAAGGTATACCGAGATGATTAGTGTTCACTCAAAAATTCATACACTTTTGTTTCATTTCATTGACTGCAATACACACAAACTCCTGTTATCATGACCTTTTCTTTCCAAGCATTCCGAATTTCTCCCTGGATAAATGTTGCCCTTTTAAACTCAGAAGTTTGATTATCCTAAGGTAATTGTGGCTCCCCAGGACTATTGCTCCATTATAGGCTTGTCAATTATTTTTTTTTTTTTGGATTTGAATTTTATTTTATTTTTTTTAATTTTTTTA
>NW_022111301.1:11921584-11931803 GCF_000313985.2 Echinops telfairi | reverse complement strand
GACCTCTCCACTGATTTCCTACTCCGCGCCGGCATGTTGTCTTCACACCTTGGAGCACTGGGTTGAAGTTTGGTCCCTCTTTTCCTGTGGAGATAGCTTGTCAATTATTTGGCCAGAAGTTTTTCCAAGGGGCGAGTTCAGCCCTAGACCTGAAGGGAGGCTAACAGCCATAGTCTCAGTACTTCCATAAGTCTACCCAACCAGTAAGCCTATTCTTTTTAATTTTCTTTTCTTTGTATGTGGATGTGTGTGTATCGTTTCACATTTTATCACACTCTACTCAAGACCTTCTAATGCAATCTTTTCCAAAGAAGTGGGTACTGATAGCAAGGCACCATCTATTTCTTTTGGTCTTAGAGTTCAGGAGACTTGTATTCATGATTCATGACAGTATTGGACTAATGGTTTCCATGTGTCTTCAATGATCATCACTCTGGAAAGGGAGAGACAATTAGCTGAACCTCATGTGGTTTAAAGTCCTCAGTCACTACTCTCAAAACCCAGATGTAGGACATTGTCTTTGTGGGCTGTTATGTCATGGGTTCTTGGTGTTCCATGAACCCCAAGACCTCCAGAGAGAGAGAGAGAAAGTTAACCCAAAGATTGTTTTCTTTAGTTCAGATCAGAGAAATGTTTAGGGACAGATAATGAAACTGATGAAGGTGAAATATTCCCCGTGTTGGATTTTTAACTTCTCTTCTGAACAGAGCTACACTGTCAGAGAGACGGTAACAAGGGCAGGTTGACCATGAGTATTCAGAGAGTGATACGCTCATCTTTGTCTTTAATCTGCACAGATTTCTCTGAGAACTCCGAGTAAAGCCGACATTCCCTGAGATTTGTTTCCTCTCCTCAGGAAGCAGGAAGCCCAGGGTAGACCTGGGCACTAGGAGGCACCTGAGAGGTCTATTAAGAAGGAGCCATTCAGGAGTTCAGAATCTTCAAACTCTTCAATAAGGAGACAGAGATACTTTCTATCCTGGACAAAATTCCTCACAGCCACTGTGAGGGCTCCAGACTTCTTGGGCTACAGATTCACACTGGGTTTGAAATCACTCCTCCCCTGCCTGGTGTGGACTGAGAGATGCAGTGAGTGGTGAGCCACAGTTCAAAAGTCTCTGTGGGTGAGATACCAGCGTGTGTGTGTGTGTGTGTGTGTGTGTGTGTGTGTGTGTGTGTGTGTTTTGCAGGATGTGACTACGATCAGGTTCTGTCCATTACATAGTCCCAAGACCCACACTTCCCCCTGCCTTGGGTTTCCAGAGTTATATGGCTAGAGGAATCTGACATGGAGGGCAGGGCAGAAATATGCAAAATTTTAGACCCACAGGCTACCTCCACAGATGAAGAATTCTCATCACCCATCGGGGGACCACAGTGTGATTCCTTTCCATTCTCCTTGCAAGATGGGCTCGGCCACTCTAGCTCTCCTCATTGCTCTTCTCCCAGGACAAGATCGCCACAGGGTTTGAGATGAATGGAGGGGTAGTATGTGTGTGAAGAGGGAATCTCTGATCTCTGAATCCTATCTCCACAGGTGTCTGTGCTCAGGTGCAGCTGGTGAAGTCTGGGGCAGAGGTAAAGAGACCCAGGGAATCTTTGAGGATCTCCTGTAAGACATCTGGGTACAGCTTTACTGGAAGCTGGATTGGCTGGATTAGGAAGACACCTGGAAAGGGCTTGCAATGGATAGGAATGATTCATCTTAGTGATGCTGATACCAGATACAACCCATTATTTCAAGAAAAAAGTCACCATCTCCACAGAAAACTCCATCAGCACCATGTGCCAGCAATGGGGCAGCCTGAAGGACTCAGACATGGCCATGTATTACTGTGCAAGAGACACAGTGAGAGAAACCCCATCCTGAGAGGGACAGAAACCCTCAGCCTGATGAAGCCTCAGAGCAGGAGTCTCAGAAGCATCTCTCAGCTCAGCACCAGAGGACACAGTGTCTGCTGTCTCCTAGAGAGTGAGAACAAGAAGACCGCACACCGACATGACAGGGACACATATTCCCATGGGATGGGGGGAGGGCGGCACTGATGCCTCTTACTGGATTGGGGTTCTCTGGAGTGGCTCACTCTGTGACTTCTGAATAATCACAGAGCTATAGAACAGATGAGGTAAGGTTTCTTCATGAAATTCTCAGAGTTTAGTCCTTGCTGCCCTTGAGGAATGAGCAGGTGCATTGTCGTAACAGCAGGGGTGGTGAGGTAGGGGTTGGGGGGTGGGGAATCCTCAGTTCAAATTTCCTGGCCTTTTTCCCACAAATAACATTCCCAATATTTTCAGAACTTTTTCCTTTAAGGTAGCCATGACTATCGCTTCTCGGCCTTTTGGCTAAGATCTAGTGTAGTGAAAGTATCCATGATCACCTTGTATGTGCATTTGCTCATTTTCGTACTTGACTCACCTGCCTGCATTCAATTTGATTCGGGAAAGAGCTTTGTAGAAATCTGGTGGAGTCATGGCGCTGTGGCCTTAGCAAACTGCTCATGGATCCCACACCTTATACCGGTCAGTTACACTCATAGGAAAATGCTAGGTATAGTTTCCTGGTTAAAAGTGGCCTTACCAGGTGCAGACCCTGGAGCCTGCTGAGCAAGGGCGACCTCTGTTCAGAGAGGTCTATCTCCTTCCTCCCCCTCTTTATCCTGCTGGTCTTACCATGGGGTCAGTTTCAGAAATAGGGTATTTTGGGTTAAATCAGGCAGCACTCAGGGTGAGGCTATGGTGTATGGAGAGCTCCTTCTAGTGGTTACTGTGGTAGTAACCTTGACCCTTACAAAAAGCAGTTCTCCCTACCTCTGACCTGTGAGAGCACTGAGGATACATCTGTATGTTACATTGCAGGTGAAGAGAGACAGGGAAGTCAGGGTGGCCCTCACATATACTATCCTGCAGGACAGCCTGGAGTGCTGGAACCAGCAGGGGATGTTCAGGACTAACAGCACAGGCCCAGGAGCAGGAGCAAGTGCAGAGTTGAGCACAGATGCATCTTTCTGCTTTGATTTCATCTGCTTTTGTTCCCACCTCTCTCAGAGATTCTGGGGGATCGCTGCTTACAATCATAGGAAGTGTATTAGCGTCTCCTAAATTGTAACAAAGAAGTTCTCACTGCCGTCGAGTTGATGGCGACCGAAAATGACCTTCTCAGACAGGCTTGAACTACTCCTATAAAAGGTATTTTCATGAAAATGGTTGTTCTTACGAAATTCTGTCATGATCTGCAGGGTTTTTTCTTAGTTTCAACTTAATTACTTGAAAATATGATGTTCATCATATAAATAAACCTTCAGTTTGCATGAGATTAATGTTATAATAACCTGTGAAATCAGCCCCATGGAACAGAATTATAAAGAGGCATGGTGATGTTGAAAGATAAGTATTGGGCTTTTAACCTTGAGGTCAGTGATTCAAACCCAATATCCCCATCTCGGGGACTGTTCTATTGTCTCTTAAATTCAAACAAAGGAAATGAATACAGTAAAACATCTAAAAGTTGGTGCCTGTGGAAGGTGAAAACCGGCTACAAAACTAAGCTATGAATATATTCCACAAAATAAGTGCTAGAAAAGTGGTAAGCTTATTCCCTGTCAATAGTTGAAAATGTGTGAGTCCAGGACACTGAAGGTGTGGGGTGGTGAGGCAGTCCCACTGGCTTCCAGTTCTCAATAGATTGATTGTGTGCTTATTCACTGCACAGGGTGGTGTTGAGTAACAATAATACAGCCTTTGCAGCCTAAAAATGACTTACGTTCTAATTTTCTAGTGGTATGATGAAGGTAAAAATATTTTTTCATGTTGGCATTTAATTAGAGAACCGTAACTCTTTTTCATAAAATAAACTTTGGCATAAATTCCATATGTTTCTGAAAAGTACTGCAACTTGATATCACAAGAAAAGAGTTTTTAAGAATATAAATATGTTTTCTTGCTTATATGAAGACTAGACGTTCAAACTCTAGGTCAGCTATAAGGGATTTTTTGACTGTTGAAAAAAATCATTTCATTAATGATAATCTTTAAAACAAATAATACAAAAAAGTGTAAAACAAAGAAACTTCCCCCAGACTTTATTCCTATTAGGAAAAAAATACAAAAATGATTAGATGTTAAAACAAAATTCAAAGTCATAAATGCTCTAGAAGAAAATTGTGGACATAATATAAACGTTTGTTAGTATGTATGTGTGATTATGAGATTTCAAGTACAACCATAAAAGTATGATCCATGAAAGAAAAAACAAAACAAAAATTCAATAGCAGATGGACTCTTTCTGCAATTTGAAAATGTTATGAAAAGCTAGGTGTTCTTAGTAAATTATGTATAACCTTGAAAATAATGGGCATTCCAGAACACTTCCTTGTGCTCATGAGGAACTTGTACATGGATCAAGAGGTAGTCATGTGAAGAGAGCAGTAGCATATGGCATGGTTTAAAATCAAGAAAGCTGTGTGTCAGGTTTCAATCCTCTCATTACACTTGTCCAATCTGTATTCTGAGCAAATCACCAGAGAAGCTGGGTTATATGAAGAAAAATGTGGCATCAGGGATGGATGAAGGTTTATTATCAACCTTCAATATGCAGATGACACAACTTTGCTTGTTGATGCTGAGGAGGGATTGAAGCATTTGCTGATGATGATCAATGATTGCAGAGCTCAGTATGGATTATGATTCAATGTGAAGAAGGCCAAAATCCTCACAACTGGAATAATAGTTAACATCGTGATAAATGAAGAAATGGTTGAAGTCGTCAAAGATTTTGCCCTGTTTGAATCCACAATCAGTGATCATGGAAATGGTAATCAAGAGATTAAAAGACGAGTTCCATGAGGTGAGTCTATTGCACAAGTATCTGTGAGTATTGGAAACAAGGATGTTACTGTGAGGACTAAGGTTACTTTGAGGAGCAAGCCCTGATAATTTCACTTGCCTTATATGCATATGAAATTGCACATTGGACAGAAAACTGAAGAATAATAAAAACATTTGAATTTTGGTGTTTGAAAAGAAGATTGACCGTATCATGGACAGATAAAAGGACAAACCTATCTGTCTTGGAAGAAAACACCCAGATTGTTTCTCAGAGGCAAGGATGGCAAGATGTTGCCTCACATACTTTTGCCATGTTAGGAGAGACCAATTCCTGGCAAAGGACATCATGCTTGGTAAAGTGGAGGGGCAGCAACAAAGAGGAAAGCCCTCAATGAGATGGAATGGCCAAGTGGCTGCATCAATGGACTCAACCATAGAAACCATTGTAAGGATGCCACAGGACGGTGCAGTGTTTCCTTCTGTTTTGCATAAGGTCACTATGGGTCAAATCTGACTCGGTAGTACCTAATGACAACAATGAAACTAAGCCATACATGGTTTTGTTTTGGTTACTTGAATAAGTGCAACAAAAATTCTATATGGGGCCCATATTTCCCACGTGAGAAAATGCCATTCTGATAGAATATTTAAACCTAGGATAAAATAAGAATGTATTTCTATATATGACATATAAATGAAGTTTCTATATATGACATTCAAAATAAATGGCAAATGTAAAATGTAGCTGAATTTTTAAAAAGAGAGACTAAAGCCATGTGTTAAAAGTGAAATGCTAGGTCACTTGCCCCGCTTGAATGCACCCCCAACTCTAAGGAGCCCTGGTGGCATAGTGGGTACATGTTGAGCTGCTAATCACAAGTTCGACAATTCAAAACCACCAACTGCTCCCATAAAAACTTAACAGCCGGAGGTTTTGGGGAAGATGGCCGCCAGATAGGTAGCTTACACCCGGAGCTCTGAGGAGATTGGTGAGTGGGGAGAGTTGGGAGTGGAGTAAGGATACCAAATATGTCTGTTCCATTTCCAAGACCACTCAGAGCATCTCTCGGACCCAGAGGTGGACTCCCACCCATAGGCAGGGCTCCGTGCAGACACCCGTAGTCTCAGGTGTGGCGCTTCGCGCACCTGTTCAGTCAGGACCTTCACCACAAGGCAGCTAGGTACACGGTGGAGGCTGCGCCTGCCCACCTCAGCGCTCCGCGCAAAACTGCCATTCAGTAATCCCCACCCCGCCACAGGGAGCCTGGGGCCCTTGGTGTGCTCCAACCAGCAACCCCCACCCCCACCCCCTGCAGATTCGGGCCCCACTTGGGCACCCCTCACGGTTCAGCAGGCCAGACAACTCCCCCTTCTCCCCAGAGGCGTGCCCAGCACCACAGCCAGGCGGAAGGCAGAGTTTCAGGACCTGCCTCTGGGCTCCGCCATGCAAACTGCCAATCAGACCTTCCCGCACGTTCAGAGGTCACAGTCCAGAGGAGTATGCCCCATCACTGCGCTCCTTGCAGATCCACCAGCCAGCCCCCTCCCTCGGCCTCCCGTCCACCCACTCCCTTGTACACTCGCACAACCATGCAGATGCTCGCGTGCGCATGGACACACACACATGCACTCAGTGATACGCATCCTGTCACACCTTTGCTGGCCAGCCAGGCAGAGGACCCAAGGCTGGCACAACTTTCTGCAGCTGCGGCATAGGAAGTCAAGTTTTGGGGGCTTTATAGCTGCATTCTTCCTTCTCCCTGCTCACTCTGTCCCACTCTTTGGACACCAAGTGGTGCATTTGCACACCAGTCATGGCACCCCTCCCACCTGCCTACCTGAGGGAAGTGCCCTAGCCAGAAACAGATCACCCAATCCCCAACCCGTCCGCTAAATACTTCGTATCAGACCGCAGCTTGCACAGCTGCAAACAGCCCCTAAGGAGACCTGAAGGTGGCTGGAGCAAACCATAGGAGAAGGCAAGAGGGAATACTCAGCAGGACAAAGGTGAAACACAACCCCTCAAGGCAGTTGGATAAAGGCAGCCAGCTAAAGCACCAACCTCCCAAAGAGAACTCAGGGCTCTGAGACACCCAGGGAAATGGCACCAAATGCCCACAAATTGATCAAAAAACAGCAAGCTGCTTCCACAGCTTCAACAAGAAAAGAGAAATAAAATCCAATGCCAGAGGACCACCTGGACCTATCAGCAGTCATAGAAAGGGCAGAGGTCGACCTCCGACAGAAAGAAATCTTCAGAACGCTGCTTGGAGCCATACAGGACATGAGGGAAGCATTACAGAAAAAGTATGAAATGATAGAAGAATTAAAGGCTATATACCAAAAGGAAATACAGTAGTTAAAGGGTGAAATAACAAAAACTAACAGCAAACTCATGAACTTCACCCAGAGAATGGAGGAGGCTAAGAACCGCACCAGTGACCTAGAGGATTCACAAGCAGAAATTAATAAACGTGAGAAAGTCTAACAAGTCAATCAGAGAAGCTGAAGAAAATCTCAGAGCTTTGTCTGACGTTATGAGAAGGAACAACCTCAGAATTATCGGCGTGGAGGAAGAATCCACATCAAGGAAACCAACATCCAAAATAGTGATGGAATGCTTGGAGGAAAACTTTCCTAACTTAATGAACGAAAACTAGGCAACTATCCAGGAGGCTGAAAGAACGCCAACTAGACTGAATCCCCAGAAGAAGTCACCAAGACATATAGTTGTTAAACTATCCAGCTATGAGGAAAAGAAGAAAATCATGAGAGCAATTAGAGAAAAACAGGCAACCATATATAAAGGCAAGCAGATAAGAATATGCTCAGACCTGTCAGCAGACACTATGAAGAAAAGGAGACAGTGTAGCAGCATATTCTGAAAATTGCAGGAAATTAACACAAACCCAAGAATACTCTATCCCGACAAGCTAGCTATCAAAATAGATGGAGAAGTGAAAGTCTTCCCGGACAAGGAAAGGCTCAAAGAATATGCTAAAGGGAACCCATCACTACAAAAGAATACTCACTGACCTAGTATGGGCAGAACAACACTCACCAAGCACATACAAGAGACCACCACACAGAACAACTCCACCCAGAGACCATCAAAGGTAAAACAGCCCCCAAGATAAAACTGGCATAATGGTAAGAAGGCAAGAATGAACCGCAAACACACATATGCACAATCCACGGAAAAGAAATGGAGGTAGGAAAACACCCAACACAAGAGAGATAAAATGACATCACAGGGTCCACAGATAGATGTAATAACCCTGAATATAAGTGGGATGAACTCAGACCTTAAGAGACAGAGGCTAATAGACTGGCTTAAAAAACACAAACCCTCGATCTGATGCCTACAGGAAACACATCTCAACATTACAGATAAAAACAGGCTGAGAACCAAAGGATGGAAACATTATCAGTCAAGCTCTAATTCAAAAAAAGCATGGGTTGCAATCCTAATCTCAGATAAAATTGACCTCCAAGTTCAAACCATAAAAAGCGATACGGATGGGCACTATATAATGCTCAAGGGAACAATACAGAAAGAACCAATAAGCATTCTAAACATTTACTCGCCAAATAAGCATCCAGCACAATATGACATGCAAACACTTCAAATGATGAAAAAAGAAACCACAGCCTCAACAATTATAATATGTAATTTCAATACACTGCTCTCTGAGAAAGACAGATCACTCAGAAAGAAACTCAACAAGGGGACTAGAGATCTAAACACTACAATTAGACAATGTGACCTGAAAGCTATCTACAGAGATCTCCACCCAAACAAAAGGGAATTTACATTTTATTCTGCTCCCCATGGCACATTTTCTAAAATAGACCACATGCTAGGGCATAAGTCGAATCTACATAAATTCAAGCACATTGATATCATACAGACCTTTCTCTCTGACCACTGTGTCATAAGATTGGAAACAAACCAAAGGAAGATAAAGAAAGTAAGGGCAAACCATTGGAGAATGAATAACTCTCTATTGCAAAAGGAGAGCGTACTGGCTAGATCAAAGATGAGATTAGGAAATTTCTAGAAACCAACGAGAATGAAAACACGACATACCAAAACTTATGGGACACAAAAAAGGCAGTCATCAGAGGTAGTCTCATAGCATTACATGCACACATAAAGAAGGAGGAGAGGCATATGATTGATACACTGATACAAAATTTACAGCAACTAGAGCGTGGTCAGCAAGAAAATCCAACTAACAGAAAAAGAAAAGAAATAATAAGAATTAGATCTGAGATTCAGGAGAGAGAAAATAAGAAAACTATGGAAAAAATCAATGCTGCTAAAAGTTGGTTCTTCGAATGGATAAATCGAATCAATAGACCTCTCGCGAATTTGACCAAAGAAAGGAAGGAACGCATTTCAATAGCAAGGATGAGGGATGAAAGAGGGAATATTACAACAGAACATAGTGAAATCAAAAGGATAATTACACAGTACTATGAAGGACTGTACTCCAATGAATTAAAAAACTCGGAAGACATGGATGAATTCTTGGAAAAACAATCCCTCCCCAGATTATCCCCAATGGCCATCAAGGACCTCAACAGACCCATATCACTACAAGAAATAGACAAGGCTATAAAAGAATTTAAAACCAAGAAGGCTCCAGGACCAGATGGTTTCACGGGTGAATTTTATCAAGCATTCAGGGAAGAACTGACACAAATCCTACACAAACTCTTCCAGAACATAGAAAAAGATGGCAAACTCCCAAATTCCTTCTATGAAGCTAGTATAACTCTGATACCTAAACCGGGCAAGGATCCAACAAGAATTGAGAACTACAGAACAATCTCCCTAATGAATACCAATGCAAAATTCCTTAACAAAATACTAGTCAACAGAATACAAAAATATATAAAACAAATAATTCACCATGACCAAGTGGGATTCATACCAGGGATTCAGGGATGGTTCAACATACGAAAGACCATAAGTATTGTTCGTCACACTGAAATGAAGAAATATAAGAACCACATGATATTATGAATAGATGCAGAAAAAGCGTTCGACAACATCCAACACCAATTCATGTTTAAGACACTCAAAAAGATAGGAATGGAAGGAAAATTCCTCAATACAATACAAGCTATGTATGAAAAACCAACAGCCAATGTGGTAATCAACGGAGAAAAGACGAGATCAATTCTTCTGAAAAAGGAGGAATAGAAAAGGATGTCCCTTGTCCCCACTCCTATTTAACATTGTGCTTGAAGTCCTAGCTAACAATATAAGGCAAAGAACGGACATCAAAGGGATTCGCCTGGGAAAGGAAGAAGTGAAACTATCGTTATTCGCAGATGATATGATTTTATATATGGAAAATCCTAAAAGTTCCACAAGAGGAGTACT
>NW_022111301.1:11918768-11920370 GCF_000313985.2 Echinops telfairi | reverse complement strand
AGCCCAATTCAAGCAATCAGAAAGTCATTAGTGTTGGAGGGGATGCGGAGAGATAGGAACTCTTGTCCACTGCTGGTGGACCTGTAGGTATGTACAGCCACTATGGAAATCGATTTGGCAATATCTAAAACAGTTGTAAATTGAGCTACCCTAAGATCCAGCAATCCCCCTACTGAGCATATACCCAGAAGAGACTAAAAACAAATCACAGCCAGACATCTGTACTTCAACGTTCATCACAGCACAGTTCACAATTGCAAGGAGCTGGAAACAGCCCAAATTTCCATCAACAGACGAATGGATTAAAAAACTCTGGTACATACATTCAATGGAGTATTACGCATCCCTAAAAAGCAGTGATGAATGCATGATGCACATCGCCGCACGGGAAGAATTGGAGGAAACTATGCTAAGTGAAGTAAGCCAAACACAAAAGGACAAGTACTACATGAGTCCACTAAGGTAAGCTAAAAAAAATGATTTTTTCAAAAAGGGCATCAGGAAGAAGATGCTGTATACATACATCCCTGGAGTGAGGTCTAGGTAATATGGCAAGGGCCAGACTAAACCAGTGATACATATGGGATACATATGGTAGCCCATTATAAGGGAGGAGGGAAAATGGTATGGGGAAATGTAACCAACACAGAAGGAGGGTGTTGTTTGTGTCTCCACAGGGAAAGAGGGACCAGACTTCAACCCAGAGCTTCAAGACAGGAACACAGCACACTGACATGAAGTAAGGAACCAATGGAGAGGCTTGAGGGGTCGACCCGATTACCGACTGGGTGCACGGCACCACCCTCCCCCAGGGAGAATTCACTTCAGAGGACAGCACTGACCCTGCAGCTTGGAAAGCGGGGAAGGGGGACTGGTCTGATCGGAGCGCATGTGAGCCAATGAGGGGGGAAGGGGAAGAAAAGGAAAGAGTGGAGCACATTCTGGCTCGCTGAGCCCTGGGGACAATGTGCCTGTTCAGAACAGCGATGCACGGAGATGATCACAGGGCCGGCTCCACCATGGGACACAGCCATGGGACACAGCGTTCCTCGTTGATCCATAGCAGCACTGGGGACAACACTGGAGTCAAACGGCGGAAATTGTGCCCGCCATGAGCTCACCACACGGAACGCCAGCCTCTGGGGGCATGCATCAGAGCAGCGGGGGGAGCAGAGCGGTGAGGTCTTCAGGGATAGAGGCTGTGCCAGGGCATGGCATCCCATCAGACTTGACTGGAAAGCACACGTGAAGGAAAACACACAGACCCTGAACTATTCATACTGTTATATATGTATACACGTGTGCCTGTTGTTGTTATTGTTGTAGCCATTGTTTTACTTTCTGTTGTTGCTTCGTTACACTCAGTCTGGTGATGGTACAAAGCATGTCTATCTGGAAGGGATAGGCAGAATAAACCAGCCAGAAGAGAGAACAGCGGGATGACAGATTAGGGGAACATGGGGGGAGGAGAGGGGTGCAGGGAAGGAAGAGGGTGTTAACAAGCACAGGGACAAGGGAACAACAAGTGATCCAAAATCAATGTCAAGGAGGGTGTGGGAGGCCTTGAAGGGCTAGATCAAGGGCAATGGAACCGAGAGGATT
>NW_022111301.1:11886909-11917367 GCF_000313985.2 Echinops telfairi | reverse complement strand
GAAGAAAGCAGATGGTGCCCGGCTATCAAATGATTCAGCATCTGGGGTCTTAAAGGCTTGAAGACAAACAGGCGGCCATCTAGCTAAGAAACAACAAAACCCACAAGAAGAAACACACCAGCCTACCCCAACAAGAATGCTGAAGAAAAAGCGGGTACATAAGTAAATGCGGTGAAGAAAGCTGATGGTGCCAAGCTGTCAAATTACACAGAATCTGGGGTCCCACATGCTGGAAGATAAACAAGGGGCCATCTAACTGAGAAACAACAAAGCCCACATGGAAGAAGCACACCAGCCTGTAAGATGACAAGGCGGTGAAGGGGTAAGGTATCAGGCATCAAAGATCACACACACACACACACAAATCATAACATTGTGAATGAGGGGGAGTGCAGAGTGGGGACCCAGGGCCCATTGGGAGAAATTGGACATCCCCTTGCAGAAGGGCTGTGGGGAGGAAAGGAGCAAATCAGAGTGCAGTGAAGTAACAATGAAATGTGCATTTTTCCTCTAGTTTTTAAATGCTTACTACCCCCCCACTACCTGATCCCAATTCTGCCTTGCATATCTGGCTGGACCGGAGGATGTACACTGGCACAGAAAGGAACTGGAAATACAGTGAACCCAGGACAGATGAACCCCCCCCACCCCCAGGACCAGTGGAGAGAGTGTCAATAGCGGAGGTGGGGATGGGGGGTGGAGCGAAGGTGAGGGAGAAAGGGGGAACAGATGACAAGGTCTACATATGGCCTCCTCCCTGGGGCCGGACAGTGGAGAAGTGGGTGAGGGAGACGTTGGATGGGGTAAGATATGATAAAATAATAATTTATAAATTATAAAGGATTCAGGGGGAGTGGGGAGCAGGGAGGGAGGGGGGAAATGAGCGAGTGTTGTGAGAATGATGAAGTCAACATATGTACTAATGTGCTGCACACAAATGACGTATGTACGGATTATGATGACTTGTATGACCTCCTAATAAAATGATTACTTAATAAAAAGGAAAAAAAAAGTGAATTGATAGGTGGAACGGATGGCAGCCTGGGCCCGTACCTGCAGAGGCTCTATGGCCTGGGGCCCGGTCGGGCAGAGGTGGTGGCTCCCGGGAACCACAGTGTGCAATAATGTCCACTGGGCATGTACTGACCATTGTGGCAGGTCTGAGAACATAGCTGAAGCTGAATATAGGAAAAACTGGGGCATGGAAGAGCCTGGAATCTTGATGTGGGCCATTGACTCAAAGATGCCCTTGAGCAGTGGAGCCTCCGGAGGGAAAGGAGTGGGTGCAAACTGGCTGAGACATGGGGATGAATGGGACTTGGTGTAGGGAATCTCATCATTGATCTGGACGCTGATCTGCAAAAAGACCAACAGGAACTGGAAATATCAGCCTCAAAGGAGATGGGGATACTGGCTCCCAATGCTGTGGCCACACTTACAGACATTCATTCTCCCCTTCCTCTGGCTCCGGTTTAGCTCCCAATGGATTAAGCGCTGCCCCAGTTTCAATAGTTAAACTCCCAAGTGGCTCCACAGCTCCTGGATCTACCCCTGCACTGGCACCATCTCCTGTGCGTCCCTGCCCCTTCACTTGGCATGAACAGGGAAGTCCCTGAGCTGGGTTTGCTAGCATCTTTGCCACTCTTATTCCTTTTGGATTTGGATTTGCCTTCCTTCACTTGGTAGAATGAACTCATACATGTCTAAACTGGAATTACACTAGGGGTACTTTTTAACATAACATTATAAGGTTGCAAACAAGCATGTTCCTCAATAATAAAGGAAACCTTTATTACAGATCTTTCTACAAGTTACAAAATCATGAAACTATCAAACATTTTTCTAATCTATTTTTTTAAACTCTACATGACTATATCATTAATGTTACAAATATTTGAGATACATCTGCAAAACTAAATATAGTGAGCAAATGCAGAATAAACCAAAAAACCAACAGTATCAAGAAAAAGTAACAAAAAACTCAGATAGAATATCTGTAGAAAGAAAGGAAATATTGAAAATTCACACAAACACACACATATATTTAAGTATCATATTAAGGTTTTTATAAAGATGCATTCACCCTTTCCTACTTAGAATTGAAAGTCTGGTTGCCATCTCCTTGGAATGAACCTGAGGATCTTATTTTCCCTCATGACAAGATCTAGGTGGCCATTTATCACATTACCATGCCTCACTTCAGATGTAGCAGAACCCAGTGCCAGTCTTGAGCACCAAGTCATCAGCGTACCACAGAATAGATCCTGTCTTATCACCTATCAATTGGAGCCAGTGGCCCCTGTGTGTCTTCCTGGGTCAGAGACAGATATGAGATTTAAAGGCAACATACACAGTCTTTCAAAGAATTCAGCCCTCATATATACTTCATGCCATCCTAATACAAGATCCTTGAATTCTCCCACGAAACCTGACTCTTGTAGAGTCAGCCTCGTTTACAGCAGAACATGGGGTATCTCATGGTATGCAAAGCCAGAATAAGGGCCATGGATGGTGACCCTAAAGGCAGAAGTCAGCAATGTAAAATAATCTGGGGTTACCTGGCACAGTTCCTCCATGAGAAGGCTGGATGTAAAAGGGAGTGAGGAGACAACAGATTCAGCTTCCCCACCTCATCCTCACTGACTTAGGGAAAAGTGTTCAAGGAAAGGGTAGAGACATTTTCCTCTGTGCAGAAAGGAAGAGGGGAGGATCAGCCTCCACCTCTGAGTCCAGTGTGTGCTCACAGCATCTTCCAACCCGATGGCCCTGTCTAAGCACTCTTCATGCTAGAAATGCCTCTTCCTGCGAATTCTTGTAGACATTATATTTTCATAACACGAGGAATCATTTATTGTCTGCCCCGTGTCCTCCTCTAAGCTTTGATGCTACCTCTTCTCAGAAGTGTCCTATGAAAACATGGTAGCCATCCTCCTAGCGACTTGACACAGTTGAGCTTATGATCTTGTATCAGTGCTTGGGTACAACACTGAGCATTAGCTGTTAATGTAGATAATGTAAAACTTGGGGATCAAATACAGTATAAATTGTTCCAAGATCCGAGAAATAAAGGATGAATTCACCTGTGGTTGAGGGAAGCTTGAAGATCTGCATCCTGCCCTGATACCCTCTACACGTAATCTCTAAAGTGTCTTCAAAAACTAAAACAGCAATACATACTGCACTATCAGACAAGATAACATTAAGGGGAGTTGTATAAAAGTTTTAAAATCTGTATCAATCTTTAATATGTGATACATATGCCATTGTTGATTATTTTATATTAAGAAGATTTTGCACTCATCACCATAATTGATTTCAAAACTTTTTTTTATGTCAGAACATATCCATTGTTAGCTTCCCGATTCTCTCCTGTTCTCACCCTCCAACGTGGCATTCAGTAATTAATAGTCTGGTTACTGTCTCTATAGATTCACCTATCATGTATATCATATACTTAAGATCATACAAAAAAGGAAAGAACTCAAGAAACAAAAAACAATAATAATGACAAAACGAAAAAGAACCTTAAGTGAAAAAGAGAAAATAAAATATTGAAAACTGAAACAGCTTTAAAAGGGTCAAAAAGGAGAACAAATTATAAGGTGTTACATTTAAACCTAACCATATCTTCCGTAATCAACTTTTCAATCCTCTTTCTATGATAGCACAGATATTCACATCTGTGATCTATTATCTGAGGGATTCACCATAAGCTTAATCCACGTGAGGATCCTGTAAATAGATTTTGGGCTCCAAAATCAGTCGTCTATGGCCTTTGGCAAATTGAGTCTTCATAATTTAAGTTCTGATACTCTTCCCTCCTCTAGATTTGGATTTAATTACTTAAAATCCTTGGATCACAATGGATGGTGTGCATCTTCCAAAGACACTTAATTTATGCTTCAGTCAGCTGGCTGATTTCTGGTAGACAAGCATTTAACATCCCCGACACGATTCTTTTTAATAGTTTGACATCATCTTATTTTGTTCATTAAAAAAGAAGGTTATAAATCACATATCATTTATTTCAATTGTTTGATTAAATTAAGAGGAGTTGTACAATTATCATCATAATTAATTTTAGAGCATTTTATTCTCTTTTGTACTCAATGTCATTAGCTCCCCATTTCCCCCTAACTTACCATACCATACGGCCAGAAAACTATTCATCACGTTACTGTCTGTATAGATTTTCCTATCCTGGATATCATACATGGAAAATCTTAACAACAAAATATTTTACATCACCCAACAACAAAGTCAAACAGAGGAAACCCCTCAATTGACAAAAAGTAGAACATATTGAAAACTAGTAGAAAATTAAATTGGCTTAAAATGGAGATCAAATGATAAGGTATTACTTTTTAACCCAAGTGCATCTTCACTAATCTACCTCCCAATGTACCTTCATGATAGCAAGGCTCTTCACATCCCTGATCTATGTTCACAGGGAATTCACTGGAGGCTTAATTGACGTGTATTTCCCCTTCACTTATTTTTGTTAACCCAAGCAACTTTAAAATGTGTTACAACAGAGATAAAATCATAAGATATTACATTTTAACTAAACTAAACTGCTGGTACCAACTTTACAATGCTCTGTGTCTGATAACAAGGCTATTCACATGCCTGGATTATGGTCAGAGGGATTCACTGGAGGCTTAATTCACATGTGGACCCTGCAAATGGATTTTGTGAAAGGAAATTTTATATAAAGAACAAAAATTAATCCTAGCATACAAATTGCTCCATAACAACCACAACAGATTCTACAGGCATTTAAATTGTGAGTGAAAATAAGTAATGGAACTTATAATTTGAAATAAAATATTGTGTTCCATAGGTCTATGAAAATTTAAGTTTTTTTACCTTTTTCTATGTGAAAATAATGAACACATTAATGGAAAATTGCATACACACAAATGAAAAGCTAAAAATATCTACTACAGTGAACCCTCGCCACTTCGCGCTTCGACGTCTGCGACTTCACTCTATCGCGGTTTTTGCATAACAGCGCATGCTCTGTCATTACTGCCACTGATTGGCTCATACTGTACATGCTTGATGCTATAAATAATATAATAAATAATAAATGATAATTGTAACGTCCAAAATGTTTTACTGTATTTTCCCTTTTTCGTTTAATAAATTGGGTAATACGAGTTTAATGGTGACTAAAGGGTGTTTTTTCATGTCCTCTATGCTCTAACTACGAAAATATTTGATTTACAAATAAGGAATCCTACTTTGCGGAATTTCATTTATCACGGTAGGGTCTAGAACCGATTAACCGTGATAAACGAGGGTTCACTGTACCGCTTTGTGCATTCTGATTCATAATTGACCCCATTTAGGCTTTGCCAGTCTTCATAAATCTTTGTGGGAAAATACAGCCTCATCGTCATGCAATAGGACATCTGTCAGGTAAGAACTGCTGAATTTATGTTGGCAATCCCAATGCTAACCAGATAAAAGTCACTCTATTTCGTGAAAGAAATGTTCAGCATGATAATACACACTGCTGTCACACACTGTGTATTCCATTAGGGTGTGATAGACAAGAGAAGTTACTCAGCGTCCTGGACATCAAGATAATCTCCATCTGTGACACAACCTTCCTTCCCCTCAGTTTTTTTTTTTCTCTCTTTGTTCCCCAAAGATTCCCTGTTCCCACAGTCTTCCCTCCATTTCTTCCAGGATACACCATGGAGAGGTGTGGTGACCTCTTCTGTGTGAAAGGCACTCTGGTCTTATGCATATTCCTCTTCATGAACCCCTCTTATGTCCCTGTGTGAGGTCACAGTATGCATGGCAGGAACCCCCACACAAGCACAGATCACAGGTTGTGTTAGTCACCACTAGAGGCAGAGCACCTTAGATCAGGTTTGGTGGTTTCCTCAAATTTAGCTTCTGGCACTAGGATGCCACAGAGGGTGTCGCATGGCTTAACTTCTTGTATCCCCCTACTGGGGCCCCATATGCAAATCTCCCTTTTGGATATCAGAGAAATCACTATCCTGCTCTGAGACACTTTTGTGGTCTTCATCCTCCAGACGGCCATGCAAACACTGTGGACCATGCTCTGCCTGCTGGCAGTCACCCTAGTGAGTGTTTCTAGGTCATGGGACCCATGAATCACAGGGACTTGCATGGGAGAGAGCATTGCTCACCATGACTCTTCTTGTCCCCAGGTGTCCTGTCAGAGCCTACACTTCAGGAATCTGACCCAGGGCTGGTGAGCCTGCAGCGATGCTGTCCCTCACTTGCTCTCTCTCCGGCGACTCGGTCACCAGTAGTTACTACTGGAACTGGATCCACCAGCATCTTCAGAGAGGACTAGAGTGGATGAGATACTTACTGGTCAGGGAGCACAAGCTATAACCGTGTTTTCCAAGGCCAGATCTATATCACTGAGGACACAGCCAAGAACCAGTTCTTCCTGCAACTGATTTCCATGACCACAGAAGACACAGCCATGTATTATTGTGCTAGAGGCACAGTAACAAAAAGACACTGAGCTCAGACCCAAACCTCTCCCAGGAGGCATGGAAGGAATGTCCAGCAGGTGGCACTCAGGACCATAGCAGAGTTCATCTCCAGGAACCTGTGCAGAGGGCATGACAGGGGGTGCCTCTCAAGCTTCCTCTCCACCCCTCCTGTTTTCTAGGGGAAATTCCTTGTTTGGGGTATTCATAGTTTATATTTTTAAATGCTCTCAAGTCAGTTATATCTCACAGAAGCCCTGTGTACCACAGAACAAAAGTTGTGTGGTCCTGCATCACCTGCACATTATTGCTATTTTCAAGCTCATTGTAGCAGTCACTCTGGCAATAAATCACCTTAATGTCTTCCTTTTATGACTTCTCCCTTACTTTACCAAGCAAGATGTATTTTTCTTTTTTTAAACAATTTTTTGGCACTTCATCCATGTGAGTTTTTGTGCCAACATGGCTCCCATAAAACATGTGGGAGGAGTTTAGCCTGTCAATCAGGTTGCAGCTTGATTAGAGGACAACTGAGAAAATTGGCTATCCAAAGTTGGTCTCTTTCTCTTTCTCCCTGCAGGGAGGCCACACACACTCTCTCTGCTTCACCTTCCTGGTGATGAGCCACTTCAAGCCACCATCATGGAAGCCAGAGCTGGAGATGCATCCACCGCCACTGGATCTACAAGACTTTGCCCCTATTGGGCTGTGATCCTCCTGCATTCTGCATCAGTGCATGTGGCTACATGGGACTGAAGAGGGATGTATGGACTAGTATCTGACTTGTGGATGAGTATTGACCTTAAGGACTTGATCTGGACTGGGCTGGGATGTTTCCTTCATGCAGAATTACTTCTTGAAATAAAGGTCTTTTCTATACATCTGAGTTCTTCTGGGTTTGTTTCCCTTGTCATCCCAGCTTAACACAATCCACTCTCATATAATTCAATAATTCAACCATATAAAAAAGAGTTGCAAAATTATTACCACAGTAAATTTTAGAACATGTTCTTCTTCCTTGTACTCATTCTTATTCATGCAATTATATATTTTTTAATTCTGGCAAAGATATGCACAACAAAACTTTCTTCAATTCAACAATTTACAAATGTATAATTCAGTGCCAGTGATTATACTCTTTATGTTGTACAACCACTGTTGATAACTTTTTCCAAACAATTCCACCACCATTAACACAAACTCAATGCTCCTTAAGAAAAAAATTCTTCTTTCACCCATCATAACCATAGGTCAAGTTTGATTTCTTTCTTTTTTTAAAGAAATTCTCTTGATATAATATTCACCTATCATACATTTCCATCGTTAAATCATATTTTAAAAGTTGCATATAACATCATCACAATCAGTTCTAATGTTCCCTCCCCACTCCTGCATTCATTGTTTGCTCCTCAATTCTCCTCACCCTCCCCACCCCATCTCTGTTCTGGATAACCATTGATTCACTTCTTGTTTATATGCATCCACTCCTTCTGTGCTTCCATAGATTAGGTATTCCCAATTTAATTTCTGATATTTCCTTTCATCATATATGCATTTTGTTATAGTTATATTTAGATCACATAGGCTGCTGGGCTTCTTTGATGTGGATTTAGTTGACACCTAATTTAGATTACAGCTTGTTTAAATACAAGCCTTTAAAATGCCAGGCAGTATTATAATTGATAGCTCAGTTCCATCTGCTTCATCTGTTTTCTTCATCACACTTTGCTGCATCATCCTTATCTTTAGTGATCTCTTCATGAAGGTGAGTATTTAGAAGACCCATGTTATAAGAACTATAATTCTTGGATTAGGGCTAGAATTACGTGGGAGCCCAGAATCTATCTGCTTGTCCACTGCTTATGAACTACTCTGATTTACTTTGGCAGTCATATTGTGACAAAAGCTAAAACAAAAACAACAATAGCAACAACAAACAATCAACCAAACAAACAAAATAAACAAATTCCACCCATCACCCCTAATACATATTAATAAAAACATCAATCATCTCATTGTTGCAATCAGAGCATCGATCTATCTTCTTGCCTCTGTATTTACCCAGCATTCTGGTTTCCCTGTGTGTATTCTTCTGTTGGTGCCATATTCTCCCTGTAAGTGGCAAGAGTTTCCCAAAATAGGTTGCTGTGAATGAGGTGTTTATTATTTGCCATAACTGATGATTTTCTCTGTCCCTAGTTGTCCTGTTCCAAGAACAGGAGCAGGATTCTGTCTGAGGAGTGGCAAATCCTTCCAAAATCTTCTCCCTAATCTGTGCTGTCTCTAGTGACACCATAATCAGTCCATATTACTGGAGCTGGATTTTCCAATACCTTTTGAAGGATTCAGTATGTTCAGGATTAACAGTATGTTTCAGTAGAAGAAAAAAACAAAGAGAGAAAGAAAGAAAGACCTCTGGCCAATCTCTGAAGAGTTGACTCTCAAGTTCCAAAAGCATGTCCACATTAAACTCTAGTTTAATACTATGTCCACTAGAACAAGCCAATTTTACTGTATGGGAGGCACCGCAATGGGAAGTCGGTAGGATCCCAGACACAAATGACTGCACAGGAATATTTCAGGTCTATACAGGCCATTGGGGCTGAATGGAGCACAACAGACATGAGCCCCTTATTTCAGAAACTAAAGAGGAGATATACCTTTGTAGTGACTGGGTATTAAAAAGATAAAATGCTCATATTGTATGAACAACTTTATGTCAAAAGATCATCAATGCCAATGAAATGAGGAAATATCTTGGAAGATAATAAACCAAAAATGTTCACCAACAAGACACAATAACAAAGCTGTCTACTATCATCATGTTCCAATGAGGAGTAGCTACCTGGTTTGTACATCTTGAGGGGGAAGGAAGAAGGAGGAAGGATGCATTCAGAACTCTCATTCCACAAAGGTTCATGTTTATGTAGAACAGTGTTTATAAATTAAAAGTTCATTAAATATAAATAGCATTTAACTACAGCAGCAGCTATGCCTCTATGCTATGCATGTAAACAAACTTTATAAAAGATCCATTCTCCTATGAGGGTTCTTCTGTTTCTCAGAGTCACAAGGAGAACACTAGGCCATGGAACTCACTCCTCTGCTTATAAGTGGAGGGGAATGCAAATGCAGCTCTCTCTATGCTGATAAACCTAGCACAGGCCCTGCCCTGGGAGCTCTTGGAGGGATGCCTCCGTGTCTAAAGTCTTTGTTGTTCCCATTTTGAGCTAAACCAGAGCACTCATCATGGGTTTTGGATTAAGTTGGGTTTTTATGCTGGCCACTATCCGTGGTAATAATTGAGGACACTTCTCTTTAAAAAAAAGAGAGAGAGCACTGCTGTGTGGTTGTGCGTATAATTGTGTGGGTATGTATGTGTATATGCATGTGTATGTGTGTGATATTACCACCATGTCTCTGTGTTTACAGGTGTCCAGTGTGAGGTGCAGCTGGTGGAATCTGGAGGCGATCTGAGAAAGCCTGAGGGGTCCCTGACACTCTCCTGTGTAACTTCTGGATTCACCTTCAGTGACTATTATATTAGTTGGATACGGCAGTCTCCAGGACAGACTGGAGTGGGTTGGTTTAATTAGAAATGCACCCAATCGTCAAACAACAGAGTGTGCTTCATCTGTGAAAGGCACATTCACCATTTCAAGAGATAATGCCAAAGCATCGCCTATTTGCAAATGAATGGACTGAAACAAGAGGACACAGCCTTGTATTACTGTGCAAGAGACACAGTGAAGTCTATTCAGTGTAAGCCCAGACACAAACCTCACTTACAGTGAAGGGTGGGGCGAAAGGAGGTACTCATGCCCCACTAGACCATCCTCAGGAGCAGACACATGTGTGGTGAGGTATTTCCTGCCAGGGGCTGTGGTTTGCCTCCCACTTGAGCTGGAGAATTACTAAGTTGTACATTCAAGACCATAAGCATTATAGGTTGTCACACTTTATTCTTGTTTCTTTTTGCTACTGACTTTGTTGGAAGGAAATGGAGACTTTGTGGGACTTTGTGGGAGAAGGAGAAACAATCGTGTAGACGGTAGTCAGCCTTTAACTTAACTGAAGGGGAAGATAATAGTGCTCAAGACAGGGAAGAGGTGGGGAGATGGGTCAAGCCAAGTCATTGGGAGTTATGAAAAGTTGCTTAAGTTACTGATCCAAAATAATGCACTGAAAAAAAAAACCTAGACTTAATTAACAATAAAATGTTAATAAATAGTGTTTTATTGTGAATTTGCTACAGTTTTGCATTGCAAATTATCGGGTTTGCATTCAATAATTCATACACATTTAATTTCATCTCATTAATTGCAATCCTCTCACTGTAACATCACTTATACAACTTCTCCTCTGTGATTCTCAATTCAAGTTGTCCCACATCAGCAAATAATGCACGGTTTTACTCACAAATGTTTTACTCCAACAAACCACACACACACATAAACAGAGAGACATTGATATAGAGAACCCATCTAGGTGTCTTTTTGCATGTTTTGTGAGTTTGCTGTGCTTCTCTAAGCTCTGCAATTGGTTTTCAAGTCATCCACACATGCTGGACAGATTTTATCAGAGTATTCAAGCTAAGAAAAGGAAACAGTCCTCTGCTGGAAATTGAACCACTGAGAATTTATGAATAGCAGCAACATTGTATGGTGTAGTGTCAGAAGATGAAAAGGTCACAATATGAGACTATGGAATAACTTTTCAAAGTAAAGTCCACCTTATAGATGTAGTTGGAGTAAAGAGTTCAGCCTAGGAAATTCTATGTGGCAGTTCTACTGAAAGAAATCATTGTTTCCCCACCAGAAACAGGTAAAGAAATGGGGTGACATGTGATGTGCATGCATTGACCAATTCAGAGAATTTTGAGAGGAAAAATGGAGGGGTTTCTGAGAGCAACCCACTTAATGGGATATGTTATGGCTTGAATTTCACTGTGTGCTCTTTCCCTAGAAAATGTGCCCTTAACTTTCTGTGATGCATCCTACTGTTATATTTTCTTGATGATGGTTTTGTTGTGGTGAACGTTGGACCAAAGGTGTTTAGCTGAGCTTTATTCTAGGCTAGCTTGGTGAACCTGGGTCTGCAATGAACATTCCAAGTGTTTCTGCTCCCCCTTCAGGGCCACTGCTGGCATATCACCTGTTCTTACCCTCTCTCATGAAGCATCATTTATTTTCTTCCAAGTTGGTCCATTCCTTGCTGATTTTCACTAATATCTTCAGCTTCTAGTTTTCATGGAATCAATAATACATGCAATAGGCACCAAACCAATGACCCATACTTTCAAATGAGTGATCTATGAAGGGCATAATAGGGTACAACTTGGCATCAGAATCAACAGACACCTTCTGAAACCTCTGTAGGTTTAACTCTTCTCTCTAGTCCTCAATAGGAATGGGGGATTTTCCTGACTACTTTTTCACAGAAATGTCCCAAAGGAACTCACTCTCCACTTATAGGACTACTCCACCTTGCACTCTGCAGCTCCACCAATGCAGACATGCCAGAATCAAGAAGAAATTCAGCCTGTGTGTGGAGTCCCGCCACTACCCGTGCTTGGCTGGAGAGTTTGGCAGAAAGGGTCTCCAAACACATAAGGAGTCCACGCTGCTTCTCTTCTGCCTGTTGGCTGCTCTCTATAGTTAGATGGAGTAGCACACATGGATGATGGATAAGACTGTGTGTCTGTGTCACTCACAGTGGCACTTCACAATGATGCTGTCAGGGCATCAACCGATTCTTAGTTATGTATGACCATTAAAGCTCCCTTACTTTGTCTCATTGACTACAACCATTCCTCAATCTCTCCCTGCGCTTCCTGGGGGCAGGGAGACTAGAATGAGGCAGTGAAAACTGTACTATGGTGTGTTCACCATCACCATGGAGCCAACCATGGGAAACACAGGGTGAGGCTCTAAGTTGGGAGAATCAATGGCCAAGGAGCCATCACACGCTGAATGGTGAAACGGACTTTTAGAGAACAATTGCAGTTGTACCCTGAAAGTTAATGAGTTGCTGTATCTAAGGCCTTTGGGAATTATCAACTCAGGTAGACAGCCCATTCCATATTAAAACAAACAAACAAATTAGCAAAACACAATAACAAAAGTCTGGGTTTTGAGAGTTCTGAGTATATTTTTCAAGGACAATCCCTTGAAGACAAAGTAAATACATCTTACAGTACCCAGAAGTGATTATCTGGATCAGAATATAGTCTCTAATTTATTTTTACCTCAACACTTACACAGATTGCTGTTTTTAATGCATCTCAATACCTTATATGTTCCAGGCAATGTCATGAAGCCTGGGGCCAGGCCTCTATGTCATGTGCCTACGTAAAAGGAATGTTTGCCACTGTCTTCTCTATCAACATCAGTATCCCTGAGCACAGCTACCAAACCCTGGTTGCTTAAGAAGGAGATTCTGTGGCAACTGGTGGAGACTGTGAGGTCATGACTTGAATACCCAGTGTCCTATTTGTAGGATGAAGCCTTGAACACAAGGAAGTGCTATCTATTAGGTGAAGTGCTTCACTGAACCCCAGCAAAGCTAAGATACAGTCTCTAGAATTTATCTTCTACATCGCCATTTGCCCATCCTTCTTCTGTTTCTTCTATTTATGTCTGTCTGGTCCAGACCTAGTCCTGCACTGTTCTCAGAATCCAGGTTACCAGAGTTTTGAGAATTCTTAATAAGTTATCAGTATTCTTAAAAGGTTATATGACCAAGAAAATGCCTTACCTGTTCCCATTGAATATGCCCTAGGACGTTATTCCACAAACCTCACTGGCCCTCCTGAGGGCAGACAAGCTAGGATGCAGCCAGGAAGGTGGTTTCACAGCTCTTTTACCATCAACATGGAGGCAGCCACTGGAAAAGCAGGGTGAGGTTCAGTGTGTGGGGTGAGGGGCCAATGAGGAAGTCACAGAGAAAATGATTTAAAAGGTCATTTTCAGACTCAATATAAATTTAGATAACTCCCCAAACATGTTAGCCCCGTATACACTTGTAAATTTCACAGCTTGTCCAATGACCCAAGGCAGAGGATATAAGAAATGTTTAAATTTATATAGATAGCATACACTAACCATAATTACACTATAGATTATTTCCTGAGTTCTGTTCGTTTAGTGATTTATATGTATGTTTCTAACCATAAGGTTGACAGTCTACATCAACCAGTCCTCTCTTTATAGAAAGATAAGGCTTTCTGATCTTTTAAGAATTTACTGGTTTGGTAACCCACAGGAGTATTTTCAGTGGGGGGGGGGGGTAAGGAAGGCATTTCCCTTATCTGCCTTAGAGATTTAATTTTGTTTATGCAGTCCTGTTGATTCACAAGGCTATCCCAAGTGTAACAATTAACAAAAACAGGGAAGGCAAGAAGAGCACAAATATTTATTGAAGGAGGACACTGATAATCTTGCCCACCAAAATCTGTCTCCCTGAGCAGCATGTCAATAGGTACTTTATAGACTTTGCTTGAAGGTGATGCTGCTCTTGAACAATCCAACTTGAAATAGGTCTTTTGTTTCCAGAATTTTCTCTTTGTTAGTGGGGGCACATCCAAATCCCAGATAAAAATGTCACCAACTATGAACATTGGACATTCTGTTTGAGGCCATGCCCCAACCTGGCTAACTTTGTGTAACCACAGCTTGCCCAAGGAACCTCCTTTTAGGGTATGTGATGTTGCCACAGGATATTGGTATACCTCATTTATTGCCTACACTTATTCTGTCTTTTTTGTTCCTGATACCCTGTCTCTGTTGAGCCCTTTCCTCACAGAAAAATATCCCATTACACCAAATGAGTATCCATTTTGACCAAAATTGGCCAGGCAAACATGTCCATAAAAGACATTCCCAACTTTCTGGTCACAAATCAGATGGATCAGAAGGACTTTTTTCAAGGAACCAAAAATCACCAAAAAGACATCACCAGACAAAACAAGAAGACATTTGGAACCAAGAAGTACAATTCACCCTATCTTGTTAAGAACCATAACCTCACCCTAATGCATATCCATGACGGTCCCTGGTCCTGTGAAATATGTTTCCATTTACTTATTACTGTATACATTTACTTTTTGGCATACTTGTCTAAAACTGTAAACCACACCCACATTTTTTCAAGAAGTTTACCCTGGGGAATCTTCTGACTCAGTCCTGGTTTGATCCAAGTAATACAGACCCCATTCACTTTCATGCATCCTCTGTCTGTTTCTCAGCAAGAGTCATTCTGTTAACATGTTATATATTTCCTTTTGCTGTGTGTTTTTCCCCCCAACATATTACAGTCACTATGAGTCAGAATCAACTTCATGGCAGTGAGTGTGGTGTTGGTGTTATCACAAAGAAGATGATGTGGTCAGACTTTCTCTTTTTGGTTTCTGAGAAGACTGGAAAATTCTCTACTTTATTCCTGGGGCTTCTAATATACGGAACACCCGATCAATTTCCAGGCAAAATCTTAAACCTAGAAAAAGTTTATCCTCATGGAGAGGGTTCTCTAGGATCCACAGACCTTGTCCAGCATCATGAATTTCCTGTGAATATTCTTCCTTCTTGTGGTTACTTCTCTTTAGTGTCAAGATTTTTAAAATGAGTTGTCATAATGAGGTTTCCATTACTTGTCATCAGTGATTACCTTCCCTTTGCTGGTGGTCCAAAACACTACAGATAATGAAATATTCATTCATATGTAGACTTTATGCATACACACAATTGTATGGGTGCATGCATGCCTGCTTTACATACAAATATAAATTTTGTATCATTGATATCTATGACATGTATTTAATGCTTTGGATGGTTGTATCCAAATGAACAAAAATGAAAGCACAAAACAACACACTGTGGGATTCAACTGAAGAGAACTTCATGGGGGATTCATCGGCACAAACATCTGTATGTTCGACTCTGGAATTAATTGCCTCAGTTTCCATCTAATCATTAGACGGAAACAGATGAGCATGCCATATCACAGGTTAGCAGGGTAGGCGTGGGTGGGTAGGAACTAATAAATATAAAAACACATAAATGAAACGATAGGGACACAATAAGCCTATAAAATGAAAACTGAGAAGACGAATAAAAGTGCTAAATATCCAGTTTTCCTGCTCACGATGAAGGAAAGGGGACTGGAATCTCCCAGGTCAGAAACCAGGGAAGAGACACCGTTCTACAGGTTTTATGGGCATGATTTATGAACAGCTTAATACACACAGTTAAAAAGTATCACTAAATTGGGGAAATTCCTTGAAAGGCAAAAAAGAATCTAATAATGTCCACACACAAGAAACGGATAATAGAACTGTTCACTATCATCATGCAAATCCAGCTCTTGAGGGGAACGAGAGGGGCTGCATTGTGAACTCTCAGATGGCAAAGGCTGTTGTGTATGTCATATAAAGCTTATAACTTGAAAATGACTTTCTTAAAAAATCAATAATGTATAACAATTAAAACAATACTTGGTACAGAACCTGTTTAGCAGCTCTGTTTTCCTATGAGGGTGCTTGTGTTTCTCTGAGTCTGAGGGAGAACAGTTGCCTATATTCTCTACTCATCTGCTTCTAAATATCAGGGGACATGCAAATGCAGCTCTCTGCCTGCCGATAAACCAGCCACAGCCCCTGATGTGGGAGATCTCAGAGGAGAGTCCAGTCCTATTACCATTCCATGACAGGAGCTAGTCCAGAGGACACATAATTAATTTTGCAGCAACCTTGACTTTCATTTTGGCCATTTTACATGGAAATTGCCATGTACTCTACTGTGTGTGTGTGTGTTTGTGTGTGTGCATGTGTGTAATGGTGAGTGCTTTACTTTGTATGTGTGTCATCTAATCATAGTACCTCTCTGTTTGCAGGTGTTCAGTGTGAGGTGCAGCTGGTGGAATCTGGGGGCGATGTGAGAAATCCTGGGAGTTCTCAGAAACTGTCATTTGTAAATTCTGGATTCAACTTCTATAGCCATAGCATGAATTGGGTCCGCCATGCTCAAGGGAAGGGCCTGAAGTAGGTCTCCAGTATTAATACTGGTGGTGGTACCCTGACTCTGTGAAGGGCTGATTCACCATCACCAGAGACAACTCCAAGAACACAATCTATCTTCAAATGGACAGCCTGAAATCTGAGGACACGGCCATGTGTTATTGTGCAAGAAACATATTGAGGGGAAGTCAGTGAGGGCCCAGGAACAAACATCCCATGCAGAGAGAGACTGATCTCCAGGGGATGGTCAGGACCCACAGAGCACAGGACTCAGACCCAGGAGCAGATGCAGCTGGAGCTGAAAGGCTGGTTTCCTGTGTTGATCTGTGGATTCTTCTAAATCTCACAGTTCCCCTAAGAAATCTCTCTCTAATTTAAAATTATTAATGCTGTGCCTACTCCTGGTATCTGTGAATTCAAAAATTTTCTTGTAATGGGAGAATATAGTCTGTCCTACAGCAACAAACACTCTATCCCTTAAGGACAGGAAATGATTCTCTCAGGGGCCCCTGCATCAGAGTTCTCATGATGCTCAGATAAATACTTTCCAATCAGAATCAGGGGAAATGGGAGACTGGGAAAATGTAACTATTAAGTGCTAGCATTATTGGCTGAAAATTTAACAGTATATTCTTCCATCACGTTGTGAGGGTTCATGGCAATCGTTTATTCAAAATATAGAAACGTAGATACATACACACGATAGAATGCAATACATGTCTAAAAAACACTAGAGAGACCACAAAACACATTATGACATAGACATGAGTGAAACTAGACAATCACACACACACACACACACACACACATAACGAAGCAAAAATAAAACAAACAAAAAACTCCTGCAGTGGAGGCTCCACTCAAATTTGGACACTTTGTCAGATAGTAGTAATGGCAAATACCTTCTGACAATCAGCAGCGTCCCAGGGTTGCTTCAATTTTATAGAGTCTCCTGCAATGGTGTTCTCAACTACTTTGTTGAACTTAAAGCTGAAAATCTCCGGTGTGGGGGGCACAGGTGATTGTTATTCCAAAGTCTTGGGCTTCAGAGTATGATCTAATGATTTCAAACGGTAAAAACCAAGATCAGAGGAGGGAATGGTATTAGAGGTTCAATTCAGGGTTATCATTGTGGAAGTTCTCTTTGTTCTGGACGCCAAAGACTTCCGGCCTCTCGTGATGTTCTGTTGTTTTCCTTTCTCTATTGGCATTGGTCTTACAAGGGAAAAAAATAAACTTGTACTTGCCTTTTCAGCACTCTTATGTGGATTCCAGGGTTATTATATTTGATTATTGTAAGTTTTGCCTGGAGCTTTGCTAAAGTGAGGGGTTATTAACTGATCTTCTGAGTGCATCATTCTTAGGTAAACATTGTGAACGTAGGTCTGAGGTGTGGTCTTACAAACATCCACGTTTCTCCCTCAGGGGCGATATGGGCCCAGGAGAAATTCCTGACCACCTTCCAGCATAGACCTTCTTCTGTTTTTAACTCATCTGTTTCTCCCTCAGTTGATGTAGTTTATCACATGTGACCATAACTTCCTGTTTTGGAATATTTCGTTTGTACATCTTGGTATTTGTATATTATGAATGAGAGGGGCTATATTCTGGGAGGGGGGAAGTCATATGGTGTCCTCTATTTCTATTGGTCTCTGTGTGACGTAACCAGTACAGTTACCTGAGATAATAAGAAATCATATTTTCCCACAAATTCAGTTACTGGCTACTTCCTCCAGGACACTCATATCTGCCCCTCAGCTATTTTTATAGTAAATGACACACACAATAGTATGCTATTCTGCTAATGAAAACCAGACTTGCCCAGCCATTCATCTCTATGAGAGAAGACACACCCCATAAAATTCCCAGGTCTCCCCATTCACTGGAAAGGTATGATTATACATAAGTCACAGTAGAATTTTTGCTGACCTGAGATTCCTTTGTGGCAATACTAAAAAAGAAAAGGAAATGTGTTGAACAAGAGAGTGAAACAATGTGTGATGGTTTTCCTGATCAGGATGTCGTTGTGTTTGCATGCCTCCAATGCAGCTGGTGGGCTCTGGGAGACTTGAGGCAGACTAGGGCACCTCTGAGATTCTCCTGTCCAACTTGTGGACCCATCACCAGCAGTGATGGCATGGGTGTCATCAGTCAATTCCATGAAGGGCTTGAAGTGAGTAATAGTTATTCCATATCCTACCTATACACTATGAATACCTGATTGACAGTCACCAGAGACAAAGCCAAGAGCATTTTGCATCTTCAAATGGGCAGCCTCAACATTGATAACACAACCTTCTATTTCAATAATGGAGACATGGAACAGGGAATCTGTAAGAGTCTGTACACAAACCTCCCTAAAGGGAGGTTAGCACTTCAGGGATTGCTTAGGACTCTCAGCCACAGGGCTCAGTCCTGGCAGACAGTGTGAAGGAGAGTTAAGAGCTGGCTTCCTTTCAATGTCTGAGCTTCCTCTCCATCTTAGAGTTTCCCTTGGAGCTTCTCTCGATGTGAGGGTTTGTATCAACCACTGAATTAGAAACTTTGCATTGTAAGGGGAGGAAACAGTCTCCCATTTCCAGGGAGCAGAAGGACACATGTGGAGTCAGATACACACAGAAGGACAAGGCAAAGATGAGGGATCTCTCAGCCATGATGCAATTCTGTCCCCAGCAAGGGTATGGGGAGGTGAGGGTGGCTGAGATTTCCCTAAAGTTAGCTCAGTCCAAGAGGAACCAGCAAGCACATCACAGTGTCCTCAAGCCATAGTTGTGCATCGGAGCTGTCCTGTGTATCTCAAAAACTGGCAAGTCTTAATCCCCTTAACATCCTCAGACACTGGCTGGGAATCAGGACAAAACAGGTGATGGGTTTCAAAGGACACATTTGAGGGCCTAGAGCATTGTGCTACCTTGTGTAGAGTAAGGAGAGATGCTTCACTTGAGCAAACCTCTTGTCAACTGTTTGCTTTGTTTTGATTGCAAATTGTCCGCACCCCTCATAAACATTTAACAATGCACATGTGTCAGAATTTTATAGGTGCATATTAATTTAAATAGTTGTATTTAATCATTTAACTTAAATACAAATGTAAGTCAATAACTAATATAATCTAAATTTCACTTTATTTCTATTTCAGCTTTCAGGAGACACCTAGGCACCATGCTGGGAGGAAGCTGAGTTGAAAGTAGAGATCGAGGTGCTGGAACAAGTGCTTGACCCTCAGCCCTAGATGCATTCCGGGCTTCCAGCCAGGGCAATTTGCCAGACCTATGAAAGTGCCTTCTTGGAAGAAGGGTCACCATCCATCCACTAAGATTTTGAAACAGGCACGACATGGGTTCTGGGATGAAACATTCTCTTCCATGCTATTTCTCAGTCATAATATCAGAAAAACAAAACAAAAATAAGTAGCTGTAATTTTAAGCTACAAAGTTTTATACTGTAAATATTTACTGTACTGCAAAGTTTTACTGTACAACAGTACACAACTGGAGCAAATAAATTTTCATTTTCCTTGGAGCCATACATTCTATCATTTCCACATTTCAGAATGTTGGGATTACTTAGTGGGCAGAGCATCTGAATGTAGAGATCAATGTGTTGCTTCTTCAGAGTGCAGCGAGAATTTATGAGCTCCTTCAGCATGTGGGTAGCATAATTAGTGTGCAAGTTATGTGCACAGGTTAATGTCAACAGATTTTCACTTAAGAAGGCCATACTAACCCCTGTCATGGGATTAGCTTAGACAATCATGGCATTCACATTCAGAGACAGAGGTGACCTGGACTAATGTGCACCTACATCACAGTGTGATCCTTAAATTGTGCTGCCAACCACAAGCAACAGATGTTATGAGGTGAGTGTCTGCTGGAATGACCAGGTTCACGTAATGCCATACCAGTTTGTATGTGGAAACTGAACGACTCCAAAGATCTGCAACTGAAAATATATAATTTGCTTGAAATCCTGAATTTTAGTGAACCTCATGAGTATTTTTTGCAAAGCATTTGCTTATTCTCCTTAGCAAATTCTGGCTCAGAAAAGAGTAGGTGACGACCACCTTGTGCTTGGATTTCCACATTGGTAAAAGAAATATTAATTTAGAGATATACAGACAGTTTAATCATTCACTAAATGAGTGGTGTCAACTATAAGACTAGAGAAAATGCTTGTCAGGGTCGATATAAATGAGGAAGACACCTTAATGGGGATTTAACATTAAAAATGCATGTTTTAAGATAGTGCTACTGAGTTCATAGTCAGCAATAATAAATGACTCCAAAATCAGACAATCTGTGAGTTTGGGTAATAAATTCAAGGTTGAGATCCCTGCAGTCATCCAGGGGTCATACCTAAAGCACAAATAGAGGGGCAGACTTGGGTTGTAAATGCTCAAATTTCAGGTGAACCAGAGCCCTCTGGGTAAAAAATATTTAAAACTGTCTATGCTCCTTCCTAAAATTTTAGGCCCGGAATGGACCTCATTTAATCCAGAGTGCCTTTGTGTCTCAAACCAGTGTATTTTGGTTCAGGGTCTGAAATACTGTTTTGGGATCTTATTCTCACTTTGTCCTGTTTATTAAGCAACTCTTTCTTTCCTACTCCCTGCTCTGGTGTATCTCTATATGTGAAGTCAGGGCACTTGAGTGGTTTTGCACTCTTCTGAACATTGTCTGCCAAACAAAGGGGTGTCTCTTCAGATTCTTCCATTTCTTAGAGGTTACAGAGTTAAAACCTTGTCTTGTCTGGGGATCAACTTTTCTAGTTGGCAACTTCTTCCCTGAAACATGATGGCACTTGAATCACTTTACTTACACTGAGGTTTTCCTTAGCCATCAGCACTGGGATGCAGTGATTGTGCTGCTTGTAAGAGCGGTGGGGTTTGTGATGATCATGGCTAAGGTGGGGAAAGACTTGGCCGATTAACATTAGTAGGAGGCCAATGCCTACTGCAGACATCCTGCCAGAGGCCTCAGGGCATGTGCGCATTAATAAAATACAGGGACAGAAGTGAAGGACAGCCTCTGGTCCCAGCTTACCGCTGCCTGACCTTAGGAATATGGTCTGAAGTGCACCCACCACCACGTGAGCCATTTCTTCAAGCACTCATGAGTTTCTGTTGGACATTGCTACAATTCACAGAGCCCAGAAACATGAGGAAATATGCTCAAGGGAGGAGTGGGGGGGAAACAGCACTGAATGGCATCATGGAAGAGGTGGATATTTGAGCGATCATCAATCCCCAACTCCTTGGGAATGACCTGGTATTAATTCTTCTAAAACATTTATTTACCACATAGGAAAATTACCAAGGACTTTGAGGAGGTTGATTAAGTGTCATCAGTGTATAAAAAAGAAATGTGCTTTGGAGAGTGTGAGATTATGAAGACACTGTGGAGTGTACCTGATGGTTTCAAGGACCTCTACACTGCTCAGTCCCTGACACACAGGATATATAGGAGCCTCAGTGGGGCACGAGGAATGAAGGGCTGGAGGGAGAGAATTCTGGGCTCAGAAATGCTGGGCTGTCCTTTGACTATTCACAGACACCTCCTAGGAAAAGTGTTTTCTCATTGCAGACTAACACACAGAAGGGTTCAAAAGAAGAATTACCCTACAATGGCTCAGAAGAAACAAAGAAGCCTCTATTAATAAGAACACATTCCTTCTTTTGCAAATCATTCTTCAGGCACTAGGTTAAAATCCAAGCCCTGGGCACTGAAAGTTATCAGTTCTCTTCTGACAGGGCAGTGGGTCCCTTGAGAAAGCACAGCTGTGGTCTAAAGATTCTATTGCTATGTATTCTCCTGTGCCTTGTGACAGTTCCCCATGGTGAGGATCTCAGATATCAATGTGGAACCTGGGGATGGTTGTGACTCCAGGAAACTGCAGAGACCAATTACCTTCATTTGCAGGTGTCCTGTCCCAGGGGCAGCTTCAGGAGTCAGGTCAAGGATTGTGAAACCCTCCCAGAAGCTGTCCCTCACCTACACTGTCTTGGGTTTCTCCATCACAAGCAGTGGTTACACCTGGAACTGGATCTGCAAGACCTCAGGGAAGGGGCTGCTGTGGATGTGAGGCATATGGTAAGATGGTGGTACAGATTATAACCCATTCTTCCAAAGCTGATTCTCCATCATCAGAAACACATCGAAGAATCAATTCTCCCTGCAGCTGAGCTCCCTGACTGCTGAGGACACGGCCATGCATTACTTACTATACAAGGGAAACACACAGTGAGGGGACGTCAGTGTGAGCCCAGACACAAACCTCCCCTGCAGGGAAGACATTGGGCAGCAGGGCACATGCAGGACCCACAGAGCACAGTCAGCCAACCCTAGACAGGCACAGATGGATGACAGGATGTCCTGTTGGAATCAAGGCTTCTTCTGTTAGCTCTCAGCATCTCCAGGGACAATTTCGCCTTTTCATTTTTTTCTGTCTAAATTTTTTCCTTCTCAATGCAGGCTTGAAAGGAGCAACTAACATTCCCTAGTTGAAGTAGAAATAAAAAAATCACCATGACCCTTTACTATCTTCTTTATTACATATTTTTCTTTCTTGACAAACAGAACACCATAGACATGCTCATCCTACTTGCCACTGGAAAACTGTTGATATTGAAAGGAAACACAGGCATACACATACTCATGGGTGCAGTTCATGGTTTTAAAAATCCTGAGCTCAGACAGTGCATGGTCTAACAGTGCAGGGTTCGGTCCTCTAGCTGCCTCTCTGCATTGCTCCCTTGACTCTGCGCGGAGTGATTGACTGATAAGCTCTGTCTCAGAAAATAATTGTTGTGATTTCTGGTGCTAATGTGCCATGCCCATAATGATGCGGCCCATCGTCTCCATTTATGCAGAAATAAGTGTTCTGGGCATAGAGAGACCCCTGACATGTGAGACAAGGTCAAACAGAATGGCCTGGAATGACTGGAGGACTTCTCTTTGAGATCATTCATTGAAAGGAACACTCATTGGAAGGACAAATTTGATCCCTCTAAAATGGCGAGTGTGTTACCAGAGCAGGACATTTCAAATGAGTGTCTCAGAATGCTGGTTAGAAGCGGAGATGATGACACTTCTCACCTAGTTTGAGCATGTCATCAGGGAGAAAGGTCCCTAGAGAAGAATGTCCTGTGGCACTGGAGTGTCAGCAACAAGAGGAGCACCCTCAATCAGGTGAATAGTCAGTGGCTGCTAAAATGGCCTCACACATGGGAGAAGTGTGAGGATGCTGCAGGACCTGGGGATTGTTGTTATTGTTCTGTTTTATACAGAGTCGCTATGAGTAAGCACTAACTCAACAGCACCTACCAACATCTCTAATGGAGCAAGGGGCAGAAAACTGAAAGTAATTTTGGTAAATAAATGTAATTGCCTAAATTAATAGTATAGAGTCTTACAGAATATTATTTTTGTTGTATTTCGAAGTGTTAAAATGATTTAAAATTCAATATGTCTGCCATTTCTAATTATTATAAAACCTTAAGCATACCACAAAACCGAGGACAAGCATAAGAAGTAAATAATAAAGACTATAATGACATAAGGAGCCATGGTGACACAGTGGATTGCAGGTTGGGCAGCTAACTGCAGGCTCAGCAGGTTAAGTAGAGTGCTACAGCCTCCCAACCCACAGGGCCCATTGTGCTCTACCCTGCAGGACTGTGATGACAGAGAATGAACTCAAGGGCAGGGAGTTGGGGGTTTAGTATAAATAATGATAAATAGTCAATGATTCCCTTATTGAGTCCAATAAAAATTCCCATGTAACAAGGAAGAGCAAATGAACTTGCATCGGAGGAAATACACATAAAACCCTTATGATTCTGATGAGATATTACTGAATTCGCAAATGAAAAGCATAAGTGAACAGTGGACACAAAGTTCGTACTATACTAAGATCACTGAATCCAAAGCTTACCGGCATATTGTTTTACTAGACATTAGGGTGAAAATATTTCTAAATGTTTCAACTTAAGTTTTAGCTACAATTCAATCCTTTAGCAATCAATTTGATAACAGAAATTTTCAGAAATCAACAGAATGATCTTAAAATTTAGTTGGGATCATTGTAGATTAAAAATAAACAGTAAATATAGCTAATTTATTTTCTTGACCATATTCTCAAGTACAACACCATGTTTGTGGCTTTCAGACAACTATAAAAACAATGAGTAACATTAGATATGATCTATCTTTGTTGCATCTACTTCTCAATGGACTGTTTTGTAGTGGGGTGTGTGTGTGTGTGTGTGTGTGTGTGTGTGTGTGTTGATGTCAAACAGCATGTGAGGGTATCTCATTGTTTAACCTTACAATCCTCTAATGACAAGTAATGCTGAAGATCTTATCAAATCATGTTTCCCTCCATATGTATGACTTTTCTGGTGATATGTCTTGTTTAATTTTGTTTGTTTGCTTTTCAGCAATGTCTCTTATTGGTTATATGTGATGCTTAGATCTTCTCCCAGTACGTTTTTTTTTTTGAAATCTGATTATATGTGTTATTGTATTTCTTTCTGGATGAGGCTTTAAAATCAAATCCTATTTCCAATATTTTATGTTTTCCTAATTTTTAAAAATAATTTTAATAGGGGCTCATATAACTCATCAAAATCCATACACACTTCAATTGTGTAAAGCCCATTTGTACATTCATTGCCCTCATCATTCTCAAAACATTTACTCTCCACTTAAGCCCCTGGCATCAGGTCCTCTTTTTTTCCCCCTCTCTCCCCACGCCCCTCTCCCTGATGAACCCATGATAATTTATAAATTATTATTTTGTCATATCTTGCCCTGTCCAATGTCTCCCTTCACCCACTTTTCTGTTGTCCATCCCCCAGGGGGGAGGTCACATGTAGGTCCCTGTAATCGGTTCCCCCTTTCCAACCTACTCTCCCTCTACAATCCCAGTATCACCACTCACACCACTGTTCCCGAACGGGTCATCTGCCCTGGATACTCCGTGTTTCCAGTTCCTATCTGTACTAGTGTACACCCTCTGGTCTAGCCAGACTTGCAAGGTAGAATTTGGATCATGATAGTCGAGGGCGGAGGAAGCATTTAGGAACTAGAGGAAAGTTATCTTTTTCATCGTTGCTACATCACACCATCTGGCTCATCTCCTCCCCGAGACCCCTCTGCAAGGGGATCTCCAGTGGCCTACTAATGGGCTTTGGGTTTCCACTTCGCACTCCCCCTTCATTCGGTATGGTAAGATTTTTTTTGTTCTGATGGTGCCTTATACCTGATCCCTTTGACACCTTGTGATCGCACAGGCTGATGTACTTCTTCCAGATGGGCTTTGTTGCTTCTGAGCTAGATGGCCGCTTGTTTACCTACAAGCCTTTAAGACCCCAGACGTAAAAATAAATAAATTAAAAAAAAAAAAAAAAGACCCCAGACGCTATATCTTTTGATAGCCAGGCACAATCAGCTTTCTTCACCACATTTGCTTATGCACCTATTTGTCTTCAGCGATCATATCATGGAGGTGAGCACACAATGATATGATTTTTTGTTCTTTGGTACCTGATAACTGATCCCTTTGGCAGCTCGTGATCACACAGGCTGGTGTGCTTCTTACATGTGGGCTTTTTTTTTTTTTAGCTAGATGGCCCCTTGTTTATCTTCAAGCCTTTAGGACCCCAGACGTTATATCTTTTGGTAGCCGGGCAACATCAGCTTTCTTCACATTTGCTTATTCATCTGCTTTGTCTTCAGCGGTTGTGTCGGAAAGGTGAGCATCAAAGAATGCCAATTTAATAGAACAAAGTATTCTTGCATTGAGGGAGTACTTGAGTGGAGCCCCAATGTCCTTCTGTTACTAATACTAAATACCTTCTGCTGCTAATACTAAACCTATAAATATATGCACATAGATCTATTTCCTCATCCTCATATATAAATATATTTGCATATTTGCATGTCTTTATCTAGACATCTATAAATGCCCTTTGCCTCCCAGCTCTTTCCTCTATTTCCCTTGACTTTGCTCCTGTGCCACTATCATGCTCAGTCCCCACCAGGGTTTCAGCAGTTCCTCTTTGTTACATTACCCTTGATTATGCCCTACCAGGCCTCCACACCCACCTAACCACCAATTTGGATCACTTGTTGTTCCCTTGTCCCTGGGTTTGTTAACACCACTTCCTTTCCCCCCACCTCCCACTCTCGCATGTACCCCCAGAACTGTCGGTCCTGTTGTTTTCTCCTCTGCATTGTTCATGCAGCCCATCTTATTTAGACAGACCTGCAGAGATAATAACATGCACAAAAACAAGACAGTGCTAAAGCAAGCAATAACATACAATAAAATAACAACAACAAACCAATGACAAAAAAACAAACAAAACAAAACACAACAAGAAAGAAAAGCTTGTAGTGAGTTCAAGGATCATTTGTTGGCCTTTAGGGACACCACACCTTGGCTCTAAAGTCCAACTTCAGCTTCCCTGGGGACCTCACCGCTCCATTCTCTTGCTGTTCTGTTGCACCCCCTTAGTGTTTTGCCTCGGTGTGGCAGGATCAGATCAGGTGCAATTCCCACACTGTGTCTCCAGTGTTGTCCGCTGTAGGGCTATGGGTCAGTGAGGGGCATCATGTCTCCTAGTGGGGCTGGCCATGTGGTCGCTCTGTGGACTGGCTGCTCTAATTGGGATCATCGTCCTCAAGGCCTGGTGGGCCAGGATGTGCACCACTCTCTCCTCCACCCCCTTCATGTGCCTCCATGTGCTCCAATCAGATATGTCCCTATCCTGAAGCTGCAGATTCAATGGCGTCTTTTGAAATAAATCTTCTGGGGGGAGGGGCAGGTATCCACTTAGTATTTTGGATTGAAGCCAGCCCCCTAGACCTCTCCACTGGTTCCCTACTCCATGCCAGCATGTTGAATTCACATCTTGGAGCACTGGTGTGAAGTCTGGTCCCTTTTTCCCTGTGGAGATATAAACAATACCCTCCCCTTGGGAGGGTTAGTGCCCGGTGCCCCCGCTACCCATTTCTTTTTTATTATTTTTTTTCCTTTCCCCACCTCCTTTTTAGTTGTCTACCATGAGTCTCCCTGTATTTGATCTGGTCCCTGCCATATTACCTGGCCCTCACCCCAGGAATGTTTGTATACAGTAGCTTTTTCCCTATGCCCCTCTTGCTTTTTTTTAAAAAAGCTTACCTCTGTGGACTCATGTTGTACTTGTCCTTTTGTGCTTGGCTTACTGCTCTTAGCAAGATTTACTCCAGTATTTCCCATGGAGTGATGTGCTTCATACGTTCATCATTGTTTTTAAGCGATGCGTAGTACTCCAGTGTATGTATATACCAGTTTTTTAATTCAATCATCAGTTGATGGAAACTTGGGTTGCTTCCAACTCCTTGCAATTGTGAACTGTGCCGCAATGAATATCGGAGCACAGATGTCTGGCCATGGTTTGTTTCTTGCCTCTTCTGGGTATATGCCCAGTAGGGGGATGGTTGGGTCATATGGTAACTCGATTTCCATGTTTTAGATATTGACAGATCGATTTCCATAGTGGTCGTACATACTTACAAGTCTACCAGCAGTGGATGAGAGTTCCTGTCTCCCCACAACTCCTCCAACACTTGTTGCTTTCTGATTTTTTGAATTGGGCTACCTTTGAGGGTGTTAGGTGGTACCTCATTGTTGTTTTAATTTGCATTTCTCTTATGGCTAAAGATCAGGAACATTTTCTCATGTTTGTTGGCCATTCGGATTTCTGCTTCGTTAAAACTTCTGTTCAAGTCTTTGCCCACCTCTCAAGTGAGCAATTAGTGTTTTTTTTTCTTTTTGGAAGCTAGCAGAGTATTGTAGATTTTAGTAATAAGGCCCTTGTCTGATGTGTAATTACTAAAGATGTTTTCCCACTCTCTTATTACTCTTGGTGAATTCTTTCAAAGTACAAATGTGTTTTATCTTCAGTATATCCCATTTGTCAATTTGTGCCTCTTCTGTGTTTGTGTCCTTCCCTATTTCTGATAGCCTATGTATTCCCTGTGCCAAAGTTCTCAAGTTGGTCCCTGAGATAGTTAGTTTAATGTGCCAGCCTGGCCGATAAACATAAGTGGGATTAATTGAAGGGCGGAGAGATAAATGGCTCAGTGAGCCTCACCTTTCTTGTCTCTCGCTCTTTGACCATCGGACCAGTGTGCGACTGCCTTGCCTGTTCTGTGCCTAAATTTACAGGTTACACGACCCGTGGGACGCCTAGCCTGTGGACTGTGTCGCTATAAGTTGAGGTCCCTTTAAGATCACACGATTGATATTTACATCACTAAGGACTGACAGTTGGTGACCAGGCTGACATTTGGTGACCTGCCTGGCTGTTTTGTTGCCTCTGCTGGGATATCCTAGCTCTCTCTCTCTCTCTACAAAGGACTACCGGACGGCCCTCAAGACTTGAAGGAATGCTAGTGTCTCACAACTCTCACGGGAGTGAATTGCACTAAGCCATTTGTACGGTTTTATAATTTAACTGTTCATTTCTTGTATTATCTATCTCTCCGTTTATAATTTAACATTTCATTTCTTGTGTTACATATCTATCTGTTTATAATTTAACAGTTCATTTCTTGAGTTATATATATCTCTATCTATCTATCTATCTATCTATCTATCTATCTATCTATATGAATGATTATCAGCAATCTGGTTTTATCTCTCTAGAGAACCCTGTCTAACACAGTGCCAATTCCCTCATTCATGGCCCTAATACTTTGGGGTTTAACTTCAAGATCTGTGATCCATCTTGAGTTTATTCTTGTGCATGGAGTGACTTCAGGGTCTTGCTTCATTTTTCTACACATAAATATGCATTTTTTTCCAGCACCACTTGTTAAAGAGGGCATCTGCTTCCCATTTGATATTTTGGGGGCCCGTGTCTATATGTTGATTATTTTATTTCTGGGTTTTCATTTCTTTTCCATTGGTCTGAGTGTCTGTAATTGTACCAATACCATGCGGTTTTGAAAACTGTAGCTGTATAGTGTGTGCTAAAGTGAGGTAAAGCAAGCCCTCCCAATGTGTCCTTCTTGAAGAGTTCTCTGCTAATTCTGGGTTTATTCCCTCTCCATATGAAGTTGGTAATCAGTTTTTCCATTTCTTTGAAGAAAGATGGGGGTAATTGTATCGGCATTGCATTAAACTTATATAGTGCCTTTGGCAGAACTGACATCTTGACTATATTCAGTCCTCCAATCCACTTTCATGGGATACTCTTCCATTTGTTGAGGTCGCTCTTGGTTTCTAGTAATAGTATTCTGTAGTTTTCCCCGTATAGATCTTTCATTCTTTTAGTCAGGCATATCCCTAGATATTTCAATTTGTATTTGGCTGTTGTGAAAGGTACCACCTATTTTTATCTCCTCTTCTATGGTCTTATCCAATGTGTATAACAGTCCAATGGACTTCTGTTTTTGATCTTGTATCCTGCCACACTGCCAAACTCCTCTATTGCTTCCAGTACTCCCTTGTGGAACTTTTGGGATTTTCCATATATAAAATCATATCATCTGCAAATAACGATAGTTTCACCTATTCCTTCACCAGGCAAATAATTTTGATGTCTCTTCTTTACTTTATGCTGTTAGCTAAAACCTCCAGCATGATAGTAAATAAGAGTGGGGACAAGGGGCATTCTTGTCTGGTCCCCTTTCTCAGTGGGATTGTGTTAGTCTTTTCTCCACTGACTATCACGTTAGCTGTTGGTTTTTCATATATAGCTTGTATTGTCTTGAGGAACTTTCCTTCCATTTCCATCCTCTCAAGTGTCTTCAACAGGAATTCATGTTGGATGTGTTCAAATGCTTTCTCTGCATCTATCGATATTATCATTTGGTTCTTATAGTTATTCATGTCAATGTGGTGAATAATACTAATGGTCTTTCGTATATTGATCCATCCCAGCATCCCTGGTATGAATCCCACTTGGTCAT
>NW_022111301.1:11884017-11886319 GCF_000313985.2 Echinops telfairi | reverse complement strand
ATGGTGAATTATTTGTTTTATATACTTTTGTATTCTGTTGGCTAGTATTTTGTTAAGGATTTTTGCATCGATGTTCATTAGGGATATTGGTTTGTAGTTCTCAATTCTTGTGGGATCCTTTCCTGGTATAGGTATCAGAGTTATAATAGCTTCATAGAAGGAGTTTGGGAGTTTGCCGTCTTTTGCTATGTTCTGGAAGAGTTTGTGTAGGATCGGTGTAAGTTCTTTCCTACATGCTTGATAGAATTCTCCAGTGAACCCATCTGGTCCAGGGGATTATTTTTCTTGGTAATCCCTTGATAACCTTGTCTATTTCTTCTTTTGCTATGGGTCTGTTGCGATTCTTGTTGTCCATCAAGGATAGTCTAGGGAGGGATTGCTTTTCCAAGAATTTGTCCATGTCTTCCAAATTGTTGAATTCATTGGAGTACAATCCTTCGTTAGTACTGTGTAATTATCCTTTACATTTCACTAGGGTCTGTTGTAATGTCCCCTCTTTCATCCCTTATTCTTGCTATTGAAATTTGTTCCCTCTTTCTTTTGTTAAGTTTGCAAGTGGTTTGTTGATTCTGTTTATCCTTTCAAAGAACCAACTTTTACAACATTAATTTTTCCATAGTTTTCTTATTTTCCCTCTCCTGAATCACAGCCCTGAGTTTTATAATTTCTTTTCTTTTGCTCTTAGTAGGATTGTCTCGCTAACTCTGCTGTAGTTCTTGTAAATTTTGTGCCAGCATATCAATCATGAGTCTCTCTTCCTAATTCAGGATTGCATGTATTGCTATGAAACTTCCGCTGATAATTGCCTTTGCTGTATTCCATAAGTTTTGATATGTCGTGTACTCATTCTCATTGGTTTCTAGAAATTTCCTAATTTCATCTCTGATCTGCGCCAGTATGCACTCCATTTGCAGTAGAGAGCTATTCATCCTCCATTTCTTTGCTCTGGTTTTCTTCATCTTCCTTTTGTTGATTTCCAGCCTTATGGCACAGTGGTCAGAGAGGGAGGTCTGTATGATCTCAATGTGCTTAAATTTATGTAGATTCTCCTTATGCCCCAGCATGTGGTCTATCTTCGAAAATGTGTGATGTGTGCATGAGAAGAATGTGAATTTTTTTTGTATTTGGATGAAAAACTCCGTAATATCAGGTCAAATTTTCTAATTGTAGTGTTTACATCTATGGCCTCATTGTTGAGTTTATTTCCCTGTGATCTCTTTTTCTCAGAGAGCAGTTTGATGAAGTCACCCACTATATTTTTTGAAGCTGTGATTTCTTTTTTAATCTTTTGGAGTGTTTGGTTGACATATTCAGCGGGTCTCTCATTCGGGGAATATATGCTTACACTGCTTAGTGGTTCTTTGCCTACCATTCCTTGAGCATTAAGTAGTACCCCTTCTTATCTCTTTTTATGGTTTGCACTTTGAGGTCAATTTTATCCAAGATTAGAATTGCAACCCCTGCTTTTTTGATTTGTTGTTTGCTTGTTATGACTTTCTCCAGCATTTGATTCTCAACCTATTTTTGTCTGCAGAATTCTGATATGTCTCTTGTAGGCATCAGATTGATGGGTTGTGTTTTTTAAACCAGTCTGCTAGTCTCAGTCTTTTAATGCCTGAGTTCAGGCCATTGATATTCGGGGATATTATCTCTATCTCCGGACTCTGTGGTGTGATCTTATACATTTCATGTTGAGAGTTTTCCTAATTTCCTTTCTCATTAATGTGTTGTGCGTGTGTGTGTGTGTGTATGTATCATTCTTGGTTCTTTCCATCCTTAAGCCATTGCTATCTTGAAGTCTGTTTTCTCTTTGTTGCCCTCTGGGTGAGGTTGTTCTATGTGGCTGTCTCTTATTTGTGCTTGGTGATTGTTGTTCTTCTGCCCATATTGAGTTGGCAATGATCTTTTGTAGGGTTGGGTTTCTTCTAACGTATTCTTTGAGTTTTTCCTTGTCTGGGAAGACTCTTACTTCTCCATCTATCTTGTTTGATAATTTGGCTGGGTAGAGTATTCTTGGGTTTGCGTTGTTTTCCTTCAGTTTCTGGAATATGTTACTCCACTCTGCCTTCTTCATAGTTTCTGCTGGTAGGTCTGAGCACATTCTTATTTGGGAACCTTTATATGTGATTACTTGTTTTTCCCTAGCTGCTCTCATGATTTTCTGCTTTTCCTGAAAGTTGCATAGTGACTCAGCTTTCCTCCTGCAGTCGGCATAATTGCCTCTGTTTTGTGAGGTGGAGGACTTTGTGGACTGGTGTTGGGTAAATGGATTAATGTTGGACTTGTGGGCTTGGGCAGCATT
>NW_022111301.1:11858636-11882173 GCF_000313985.2 Echinops telfairi | reverse complement strand
GATTTGTTTCTCCAAAGTACCCAGACTAATACACATAGTTTAACTATTATGTGTCCTGGTGATTTCTTCTTGGGATTTAGGCTAGCTGGTCTCCTTTCAGCCTCCTGAATGGTTGCCTGGTTTTCATTCATTAAGCTAGGGAAATTTTCCTCCACGAATTCTCTCATTACTATTGCAGATGACTTCTTTGTGGTGTCTTCCTCTGGTAAGCCAATAATTCTAATGTTGTTAAGCTTCATAGCATCAGACATAGCTCTTAGGTTTTCTTCAGCTTCTCTGATGATTTTATTAGATTTTTGTTCACGTTTGTTAAAGTCTCCTTGACTGTCCTCCAAGTCACTGATGCGGTTCTCTGCTTTCTCCAGTTGGTTCTTGAGGTACGTGTTGCTGCTAGTGTCTTTTATCTCCTCCCTAAACTCCTGTATTTCCTTTGATGTATAGCCTTTATCTCCTCTATTATTTCATCCTTTTTCTGTATTGTTTCCCTCATATCCTGTATGACTCCAAGGAGGTTTCTGAAAATTTATTTCTGTAGCAGCTCAATGACTGCTTCCTCTATGCATGTCGTCATGTTTTGGACATCTTCTGCCATTGCCTTTTGTTTCTCCTGTTTTTTCGTTGATGTCGTTGGGGATAACGGCTGTTTGTGTAGTGTTGTTTTAGAGGATCCAGGTCCACCTGGAGTCCAGGTGACTCCATATTCCAGGGAGTCAAAAAGCACTGGCTCTCTCTCTGGGAGACTTGTTGGAATTATTTTTCGAACTGGCTACAGCTAATTTCACTATGGAATTAACATACCACTTTATCCTCCTGTGGCTTCCCTATCAGGGGAGTGCCCCCAGAAGGCTGGTGGGTTGCCTGATTTGGTGTTGCAGAGGTTGGGCAGGGATTCCTGCAACAGCTTTGAATGTTGACAAGTGTTGGCCTAGCTGCCTTATACCCCCAGGCACACAGGCAGGAATTTCCCAGTGAGAAGTTGGGCAGAGTATCCCCTGGAGGGAAAGCAGGGCTTTCCCCAGCTTTGAGTGAGCTACACAGGGTGGACCTTACCTAGTTGTGGTGCAGGTGTCAATGACCTAGGCTAAGGGAAGTGGTCTGGAGGTCAGCAGTAGAGTGTGATAGTACAGGAAAGAGACGAAGAGGAGCAAAAAAATTAAAAAGTAAGATCACTTAGACTGTGCAGTGGATATAGGGAAGAGAGTGAAACAAGAGCAACAATGCAAGGGTTTATTCCCTGCCCCGAGGCAGCGGCGGAAATCCATGGCTGACTCAAGAGAAATCCCTGCCCAGCCCTTCAAGACTATGATGAGCCAGAGAGGAGAGATGGAAACAAAATAAACAATGTAGCTGGAACCCGATCCCTGCTCGTCGAGCTGTGAGGGTTTAGTCCCCGCACCAAGGCGGCAGTGGCAAGCTGTGGCTGTGTTGATTCCAAGGCCCCCTACAGGCTCCAAATGGTCCTGGCTCTGGCAGAACCAGTGGCACGGCTAAGGTGAAGCCCCAGCCAGCTTCCACTGAGGTAAGCCAAAAGCCCCCAGCCCCTCAAAACCCCGTGGGTCTGTGCCGACTTATCTTTATGATGCTCCGCCTGTATTCCAGCAGCACTGAATTTCCCTCTAAGCAACTCTTCTGGTCTGAATTCTGCAGAGTCCCTCTGGTATGTGTCACTCTGTCACTATCTTCCCGGAACTCATATCTGTTTAACTGATTATAGATTCTCTTTTTGTTCCCAGTTTAGTTCGGCGCCTTCAGTGTTGATGCTCCTTTCTCTGTGCCTGGGCTAACAGACCACAGGGAAAAACTAAGAAGAGCTTCCACTCCGTGGAACAGATGATTTAGAACAGATTCATTAAGAGATTGACAGTATAACTCGGGGATTTTTTGGGTGGACATCTAGAGGATCCTTCAGCAAAACCAGGGAATGGCAGGGTTCAGACTCCACACCGCGGTCTCTGACCGTCAATGAGAATTCACCTATGGAAGTGGACAGAGATATCATTCCTGAGCAGACTGCCCCCAGCACTCCTCTCAGACACTACACCCAGGCCTCTGCCCAACAGGACTCTGAGGGTTTGCATCTCTGGGCTCCCACTGCTTCACAGAAATCTGGGAGCTTCCACTAGCCTTTCAACTGGCCACTTCTTAGTGTGTGTCTGATGGAACAGAGCATTTTGGTGACTGCAGTTGGATTTCATCCATTCCAGACTCCAGAAATTCAATAAACACAAATCACACTTTTAAAATAAAAGTTATGTAGTTATCAATAACCAGAAAATGTGTTACAGATAAATAATAAAGGCTATATACAAATAAAATCATCACAATTCATGTCATATGATTAAAGTTTACCTTAGTGATTTTGGATGAGGCAAAAACAGCTTCCACACCAGCTTATTTTATATTAAGGAAATAAATGATAATATATCTGAGGAAAGAGAGATTAAAATCGCTACGCTTCATGGTATATGATTAAAGCTTACCTTAGTGATTTTAAATGAGATCTGAGCATCTTTTAGCATGAATACTAGTCAAGTTTCCAAATATTAAGGAAATACATTAATATATCTGAGGAATTAGCAAGAAAACCCTCATTATCCTGATGGGACATAATTGTGTTCACAGAAGAAAGGAAAAAGTATAAATAGCATTGTACCTTTCTAAGTTCACCAGATCCAAAGGAAATAAATAATAAAATTATTCTAAAGTTCAGGAAGAATGGAAAACATGTTTAAAGCAAGATACATTTGTGAGATCTACAGAGGAAATAAACCTACAAGTATTTATATCATGTAATTTCTTTTGCATTTTTTGAAACATGTAGTCTTGCTTTTATTACATGCTCTGATGGAAAACCATTCTTAGTAGCCATGGTGATGCAATGGCATAAGTGTTCAGCTGCTAATGGCAAGGCAGTTGGTTCAAACCCGCCAGACACTTTGCAGGAGAGCTATGAGGCTCTCTGCTTCACACATATTTGCAGTCTCTAAAGCACTGTGGAGTAGTTCTACTCTGTCTTATTGGGTCACGATGGATTGGAATTGACTCGATGGTACCAGTGCGTTTCAAGGTGAATGATTGTTCTTATACATTTTACTTACATGGTATGCGACCCTTTCCTATTGATAAACAGAATATCTGCAAATTCTCATCAGCTAGGTAATTGAGAGAATTTCTAAAAAAGAACAAAAAAAGGGTCTTATACTGTGTACCAAATTTACTCTTTCTCCCCTCAGACAGGATTGTACTTTACCTAGGTGTGTCCCTACCCTACGACAGTCACACACTGTTCCCACGCAGGAGTGATAGGTATTTGCTTCAAAGGAAATGTCTCCAACTCAAATTAGCACTCAGACTTAAATCAATACCACAGTGAGCATTTTGTATTAAAACTGAACACATTACTAGCAGGTTTTCTTTACTAGTAGTTTTCTGTTGATCAGATTTAGCTTTTTGTTTTAGTTCTTGGCTTGAATTAGTAATTTTAAAATGTTATTTACATCACATTAATTGAATTATTAAATTCTTCTTGCATGAACTTTTACATAGCTATCCTATGTTTTATGACATGGATTTTTAATAATCTTATTTTATGTTCAGTAAGTAATATGTTCCTTCCTTTACATATAGGGATATTTTAATAACATTTCAAATTCTTCCTTCCCTATCTTCTGTCCCTTTTTAAGCAAAATCACTTGAATATAATAGATAATATACAAATTTGTTATTCTTTTAAATATTAGTTATATTATAAGACAATTAAAATAATAAATAATGTCAATTTTCCTTACTTAAATTTCTTTTCCCTGAAAAAAATATTTCAGCTTTAGTATGATGCATGAACTATTGTAAACTTGATTGCAATAGATTGAATCATGGAATAAGATGATACTAGGTCACTTTACTTCTGTCTTGCTCCAATCTGAATTTGCTGTAGGTTAAATATTCTTATATTTTTTCATGAGAGAAATTTCTTCTCTGGCTGGAGAAAGTCATACCAAGCAAACAACAATTTAAAAGTAGCAGGGGTTGCAAGCCTAATCTAGGATAACATTGACTTCAAAGTGCAAACCATAAAAAGAGATAAGAAGGGACACTACATAATGCTCAAGGGAATGATAGGCAAAGAAACACTAAGCATTGTAAACATATATTTACCGAATGAGAGACCCACTGAATACGTCAACCACACACACTAAAAGATTAAAAAAGAAATCACTGCCGCAACAATTATACTGGGTGACTTCAACGCACCGCTCTCTGAGAAGGAGAGATCACAGGGAAAGAAACTCACCAAGGAGGCAAGAGATCTAAACACTACAACTAGAAAATTTGAACTGATAAATATTTACAGAGCTTTTCATCCAAATAGAAATTAATTCACATTATTTTCAAGCCCACATGGCACATATTGGAAGATAGACCACATGCTGGGGCATACGGAGAATCCACATAAACTTAAGCACATTGATATTATACAGACCTATCTCTCTGACCACTGTGCCATAAAACTGGAAATCAACAAAAGGAAGACAAAGAAAACAAGAGCCAACAATTGGAGGATGAATAACTCTACTGCAAAAGGAGTGCGGACTGGCACACAGCAGAGATGAAATTAGGAAATTTATAGAAACCAATGAGAATGAGCACACGACTTACCAAAACTTATGGGACACAGCAAAGGCAGTCATCAGAGGAAGTTTCATAGCAATACATGCACACCTGAGAAAGGAAGAGAGAATCAAGATTGATATGCTGGGACAAAACTTACAACAACTAGAGGAGAGGTAGCAGGACAATCCCACTAATAGCAAAGAAAAGAAATTATAAAAATCAGGCCTGAGGTTCAGGTGAGGGAAAACTTTAAAAATATGGGAAAAAATTATGGGCTAAAAGTTGGTTCTTTGAAATAATAAACAGAATCGATAGACCACTTGCAAACTTAACCAAAGAAAGGAGGGAGCAAATTTCAATAGGAAGAATAAAGGATGAAAGAGGAGACATTACAACAGACCCTAATGAAATCAAAAGGATAATTACACAGTACTACAAATGATTGTACTCCAATGAATTCAACAATTTGGAAGACATGGACAAATTCTTGAAAAAACAATCGCTCCCTAGACTAACCTCGGTGGATGGCAAGAATCTCAACAGACCCATAGCAATAGAAAAAATAGAAAAGGTTATCAAGGGATTACCAATAAAAAAATACCCTGGACCAGATGGCTTCACTGGAGAATTCTACCAAGCATTTAGGGAAGAACTAACACCAATCCTATACAAATTCTTCCAGAACATAGCAAGATGGCAACCCCCCGAACTCCTTCTATGAAGCTAGTATAACTCTGGTACCAAAACCTGGCATGGATCACACAAGAATCTAGAACTGCAGACCAATATCCCTAATGAACATCGATGCAAAAAGTCTTAACAAAATACTAGCCAACATAATACAAAAGTATATAAAACAAATAATTCACCATGACCAAGTGGGATTCATACCAGGGATGCAGGGATGGTTCAACATACGAAAGACCATTAGTATTATTCACCACATTGACCTGAAAAACTATAAGAACCAAATGATAATATCGATAGATGCAGAAAAAGCATTTGACAACATCCAACACCAATTCCTGTTTAAAACACTTGAGAAGATAGGAATGGAAGGAACGTTCCTCAGGACAAATACAAGCTATATATGAAAAACCAACAGCCAACGTGGTAGTCACTGGAGAAGAGACTAACACAAGCCCACTGAAAAAGGGGACCAGACAAGCATGCCCCTTGTCCCCACTCTTATTTAATATCGTGCTGGATGTCTTAGCTAACAGCATAAAGCAAAGAAGACACATCAAAGGTATTCGTCTGGGGAAGGAATAAGTGAAACTATTGGTATTTGCAGATGATATGATATTATATATGGAAAATCCCAAAAGTTCCACAAGGGAGTACTGGAAGCAATAGAGGAGTTTGGGAGTGTGGCAGGATACAAGATCAACAAACAGAAGTCCATTGGACTGTTATACACATCGGATAAGACCACAGAAAAGTAGATAAAAAAGGTGGTACCTTTCACAATAGCCAGATACAAATAGAAATATCTAGGGATATACCTGACTAAAAGAACAAAAGATCTATACGGGGAAAACTACAGAACACTATTACAAGAAACCAAGGGTGACCTCAACAAATGGAAGAATATCCTATGCTCGTGGACTGGAAGACTCAATATAGTCAAGATGTCTGTTCTGCCAAAGGCACTATATAAGTTTAATGCAATCCCGAAATAATTACCCTCATCTATCTTCAAAGAAATGGAAAAACTGATTACCAACTTCATATGGAGAGGGAAGAAGCCCTGAGATAGCAGAGAACTTCTCAAGAAGAAGGACACAGTGGGAGGGCTTGCTTTACCGGACTTGAGCACATACTATACAGCCACAGTTTTCAAAACCGCATGGCAGATGACAATGACAGATACTCAGACCAATGGAAAAGAACTGAAATCCAGAAATAAAATGATCAGCATATGGATAACTGATATTTGATAACGGCCCCAAAAATATCAAATGGGAAGGTGATACCCTCATTAACAAGTGGTACTGGAAAAAATAGATATTTACCTGCAGAAAAATGAAGCAAGCCCCCTATGTCACTCCATGCACAAGAATAAACTCAAGGTGGATTACAGACCTTGAAGTTAAACCCCAAACTATTAGGGCCATCAATCAGGGAATTGGACGAACTTGAGAACTTTGTCACAGGAGATACATAGGCTATCAGAAATAAGGAAGGACACAAACACAGAGGAGGCAGAAATTGACCAATGGGATATACTGAAGATAAAACACCTATGTACATCAGAAGAATTCACCAAGTGGGTAGTAAGAGAGTCCACGGAATGGGAAAACATCTTTAGCAATGACACATCAGACAAACGCCTTATTACTAAACTCTACAATATTCTGCTAGCTTCCAAAAAGGAAAAAAACTAATTGCCCACTTGAGACGTGGGCAAAGGACTTGAACAGAAGTTTCACAGAAGCAGAAATCCGAATGGCCAACAAACATATGAGAAAATGTTCCTGATCTTTAGCCATAAGAGAAATGCAAATTAAAAAAACAATGAGGTACCACCTAACACCCTCAAAGGTAGCCCAATTCAAAAAATCGGAAAGCAACAAGTGTTGGAGGGGCTGTGGGGAGACAGGAACTCTCATCCACTGCTGGTGGACTTGTAAGTATGTACAGCCACTATGGAAATCAATCTGGCGATATCCAAAACAGATGGAAATTGAGTTACCATACGACCCAGCAATCCCACTACTGGGATTATACCCACAAGAGACAAGAAACAAATCAGGGCCAGTCATCTGTGCTCCATTGTTCATTACGGCACAGTTCAAAACTGCAAGGAGTTGGAAGCAAGCCAAATTTCCATCAACTGATAACTGGATTAAAAAAACTGTGGTGTATACATACAATGGATTACTACACATCGCTAAATAGCAGTGATAAACGTATGAAGCACATCGCTGCATGGGAAGAGCTGGAGGAAATCATGCTAAGCGAAGTAAGTCAGGCACAAAAGGACAAGTACTACATCAGTCAGCTGAGGTAAGCATTTAAAAACAGTGCAAAAGGGGCATAAGGAAAAAGCTACTGTATACAAACATTCTTGGGGTGAAGACCGGGTTGTATGGCAGGGACCAGATCAAATGCAGGGATGCACAAGGTAGACAACTGGGAAGGAGGTGGAAAAAGGGGGAAAATGTGAGGGAAATAAGTAAGAAATTGGTAGTGGGGGCACGGGGCACTAACCCACCCAAGGGGAGGGTATTGTTTATATCTCCACAGGGAAAGAGGGACCAGACTTCAACCCAGTGCTCCAAGTTGTGTATAGAACATGCCGGTGTGGAGTAGGGAACCAGTGGAGAGGTCTTGGGGGCTGGCCCCAGTCCCAAATACTAAGTGGATGCCTGTTCCTCCCTTAGAAGAATTTATTTCAAAGGACAGCTTTGAATCCGCAGCTCCGGGAAAGGGACATGTCTTATCAGAGCACACGACATGGGAGCAGATGAATGGAAAGGAAGAGAGAGTGGAGCACATCTTGGCCCACCAGGCCTTGAGGACAAGGACACCAATTAGAGCAGCCAGTCCACAGAGAGGACCACATGGCCAACCCCACTATGAGAAATGACGCTCCTCACTGACCTATGGCCCTGGAGGGGACAGCACCAGAGACACAGTGTGGGAATTGGACCTGAGTGGATCTCACCACACTGAGGCAAAGCACTGGGGGAGTGCAGAGGAACAGCAAGGGAATGGAGTAGTAAAGTCCCCAGGGAATGCTGAAGGTGGACTTTGGGGCCAGGGTGTGGTGCCCCAACAGACTGGACTGGAAAACACTCCTAAAGGCCAACAAACGATCCTTGAACTAACTACAAGCTCTTCTTTCTTGCGATTTGATTTGTTCTTTGTCAGTGGTTTGTTGTTCTTTTGTTGTATATTATTGCTTGGTTTTGCTCTGTCTTGTTTTTGTGCATGTTATTATCTCCGCAGTTCTGTCTAAATAAGATAGGCTGGATGAGCAATCTGTAGGAGGAAACAACGGGACCAACAGTTCCAGGGGGACATAGGGGAGCGGGAGGGGGCGAGGAAGAAGTGGTGTTAACAAACCCTGGGACAAGGGAACAACAAGTGATCCAACTTGGTGGTAAGGTGGGTGTGGGAGGCCTGTAGGGCATGATTAAGGTAACATAACAAAGAGGAATTGCTGAAACCCTGGTGGGGACTGAGCATGATAGTGGGACAGGAGAAAAGTCAAGGGAAATAGAGGAAAGAGCTGGGAGGAAAAGGGCATTTATAGAGGTCTACATAAAGACATGTATATATGCAAATATATTTATATGTGAGGATGGGAAAATAAATCTATGTGCCTACATTTATAAGTTTAGTATTAAGGTAGCAGAAGGACACTGGGCCTCCACTCAAGTACTCCCTCAATCCAAGAATACTTTGTTCTATTAAATTGGCATTCTATGATGCTCACCTTCCTGACACAACCGCTCAAGACAAAGCGGGTGAATAAGCAAATGTGGTGAAGAAAGCTGATGGTGCCCGGCTATCAAAAGATATGGTGTCTGGGGTCTTATAAGCTTGAAGGTAAACAAGCGGCTATCTAGCTCAGAAGCAAGAATTCCCACATGGAAAACGTACACCAGCCTATGCGATCACGAGATGTCGAAAGGATCAGGTATAAGGTATCATCAGAACAAAAAATCTTACCGTAGTGAATGATGGGGGGAGTGCGGAGTGGAGACCCGAAGCCCATTTGTAGCCACTGGAGATCCCCTTGCAGAGGGGTCTCAGGGAGGAGATGAGCCAGTCAGGGTGCGATGTAGCAATGATGAAAAATACAACGTTCCCCTACTTCCAAAATGCTTCCTCCCCGTCCCCACTATCATGATCCGAATCCTACCTTGCAAGTCTGGCTAGACCAGAGGATGTACACTGGTACATATAGGAACTGGAAACACAGGGAATCCAGGAAGAATGATCACTTCAGAACCAGTCGTGTGAGTGACGATACTGGGAGGGTAGAGGGAGAGTGGGTTGGAAAGAGGGAACCAATTACAAGGAACTATATGCGACCTCCTCCCTGGGGGATGGACAACAGAAAAGCAGGTGAAGAGAGACGTCGGACAGGACAAGATATGACAAAATAATAATTTATAAACTATCAAGGGCTCATGAGGGAGGGGGAACGGGTATGGAGGGAAAAAATGAGGACCTAATGTCGGGGGCTTAAGTGGAGAGGAAATCTTTTGAGAATGATGAGGGCAATGAATGTACAAATGTGCTTTACACAATTGATGTATGTATGAATTGTGATAAGAGTTGTATGAGCCCCTAATAAAACGATTAAAAAAAAGAGAAGGAAAATAACTGACTAATCCTATGTATAATAAGACCCATATGTACATCCAAATAATTCAATAATGGAATTAACAATTATTTCCTGGACTGGAAAACAATCATAAACAATGACATAAGGGACAATTGCATAACTCTAAAATATATAAAATGATGCAAAGCTTCAATACAGAAAAACTCAATAACTCAACTATAAAGACAGTAAAAAGTTATATACAGACAGTTAACAAAAAATAGGCTTCCAAGTGTCAAATAGACATATGAAAAAGTGTTCATGCTCATTAGCCATACAGAAGATGCAGAATACAAAAAAAGTAGATATATCACCTTGCACTGAAAATGGTAGCCCATTAACAGAAAGAAAGAATCAAAAACAGAAAGAAATATACTGGAGAAGAAGCAGAGATTGGAACTCTCAGAAACTGCTGCTGGTAGTTCTGTCCAACTACTCTGCAAAGTGATTGGTGATACCACAAACAAATGGGATAATAAACTGCATGCACTCCAGCAGTGCTTTCAGCAGGTATACTAAGATCACAAATTAAAGAAAGACATATGAACTTCTATGTTCATCAAAGTACTCTTCAAAATATCAAGAAAATGGCAATAACCAAAAACCAATGAGTAGAAGATTGGATAAAGAAACTTTGGTACATACACACAATGGGATACTATATATGTGTACAAAACACTGGAACACCGACAAAGCTCATCACTACACAGATAGACCTAGAGAATGTTATGCTGAGTTAAAGCAGTCCATCTCAAAAGGGCAAATATTGCATGAGATCACTATCAGCATAAACACCAACAGAGTCTGACACCTATTCTCAGATTATGTACTCATTTCATATGATGCCCCAGGCAATGTTGTTACATGACTCTCTAATGTTTACCACTATAAGGCATTTATATCTTTTAAAAAAATAAATGAAAATAGAGCTTCTTTATGTGGAGGCTCCACCTTGGATGGCAACATTTTGGCAGGAAAAGGGAAAGACCAAATAGCTCTTGCAATTCTGCCTCATCCCATAGGCTTACTTCAATTTCATAGTATCTCCTACTATGGTGTTATTAAAGGAACTTGAATATTCCATTGGACTTAAAGTTGGAACACCCTGGAATGGGAGGTACATATAACTGCTAACCCACAGCCATAGGCTTCAGAGTATGATCCAAGGATTTCAAATGGTAAATCCAAGATCAGAGGAGGGAATTGTATTAGAGGTTCAAGCCCATGGATATCGGTGTTGACGATTTTCCTTTGCTTCTCTTGCTTGGCTTTGCACTCTCCAGAAACAAACATACCAAAAAAACCCCAAAACCACACTTCCCTTTTCAGCACTCTCAGGTGCATTCCAAGATTATCATATTTGATGATTGTTAATTTTGTGTGGGGTGTTGCTAATGGGAGTGGTGATTAATCTAATCTTCTGACTTTGCATCATTGTTTTTTTATGTATAAGAAAGCTTTATATCAAAGGGTAATTGTATATTAAGAAAATATCCCAGCTCCATCTAGATCAAGTCCATAAGTCCAATACGAATCCACAAATCCTTCTTCAGACTGACACAGTCACATGCAGATGCAGAATGCAGGAAGGTCAATGGATGGTGGGTAAAAAGTCTTGTGGATCTAATGACGGTGAAAGCATTTCAGTGCTGGCACAGGTCTCTATGTGGCTCCTCCATCTCTCCGAATGTGACTCTTCAACAGGAAGGTGAAGCAGAGAGAGAGGGAGGCCAGTCTCCAAAGAGTAATTTATCTCGGATGCCCTCCAATCACGTTTAACCTGATTGACAGACTAAACCTCACCCCCTCATTCTCAACACCCTCAAGTTGACATGAGATTACATAACTACCACACATATAATGATTTTAAAGACCATCATCCTTGCCTTTCAAAAATTAGGTTTGATGTCTAAGATAAATAGGTATGTTATGAAATACAATTATATAATATTTACAGATAAGTGACCATCTATGTGACAATGAAGTTTAATTAATAGATTTTTTAAAAATAATTTTATTGGGCACTTGTACAATTCTTATCACAGTCCATACATACATCCGTTGTGTCAAGCACATTTGTACATTTGTTGCCATCATCATTCTCAAAACATTTGCTTTCTACTTGAGCCTTTAATATCAGCTCATTTCCCCCCTCCCTTATGAACCCTTCATAATTCATAAATTACTATTTTTTCATATCTTACAATGTCCAATGTTTCCCTTCACCCAATTTTCTGTTGTCCATCCCCCAGGGAGGAGGTTATACATAGATCCTTGTAATTGGTTGCCCCTGTCTACCCCACCGCCCTGCACCCTCCAAGTATTGCCACTTTCACCACTGGTCCTGAAGGGGTCAACTGTCCTGGATTCCCTGTGTTTCCAGTTCCTATCTATACCAATGTACATTCTCTGGTCTAGCCAGATTTGTAAGGTAGAATTGGGCTCATGATAGTTGGGGAAGGAAGTATTTAGGAACTAGAGGAAAGTTGTATGTGTCATCGTTGCTACACTGCACCCTGACTGGCTTATCTCCTCCCCGCTATCCTTCAGTAAGGGGGTGTCCAGTTGCCTACAGATGGGCTTTGTGTCTCCACTCTGCACTTGCCCTCATTTACAATGATATGATTTTTTGTTCTTTGATGCCTAAAAGGACACTGTTAACCTAAGTCTGAGTTGTGACCTTAAAAGTATCAATGTCTCTCCATAATGGGCATTATGGGCCCAGGAGAAATTTCTGACCCTCTTCCAGGATAGAACGTCTTTTTCTTTTTCCCCCTCATACTCCCCCCACCTCCCACCAGCTGCAGTACTTTACCACATGTGACCACAGCATCCTGTTTTGGTGTCATTCACTTGTTCCCTTAGGGATTTATATCTTATGGATGACAGGAGCTGTATTATGTTTCCTCTGTTCGTCTTGGTGTCTATGTGGTTTAATAAGTGCAGTAAACTCGTATAATCAGATATCATATTTTTCTGCACACTAATTACTAGCTATTTGCCGCAGGACACTCATATCTACCCCTCAGATATCTTTATAATAGAAGGGTACCCCAAAAGCACATTAGTCTGCTGATAAAAACCAGCTTAGCCTAACCCTTCAGATCTAGGAAAGACAGTGCACAGCCATGGGCTGCCCAGGTATCCCTGTTCACTGAGCAGGTATGATTATGCACAAGTCACAATGGGGCTTGCTGACCTAAGATTCCCTGGCAGCAATTATAAAAAGAGAAGAACAAGATTAACAAGATAAACAGTGGATATGTGTGATAGTTTCCTGGGCAAGATGTCTTTGTGTTTGCAGGTGTCCAGGGTAAAGTGCAGCTGGTAGTCTGGGGGAGAATTGAGGCAGACTAGACCATGTCTGAGACTCTCCTGTCTCTCACATCAGATCTCTGCATTTACCACCAGCAGTTATGACATGGATTGCATCAGCCAGCTCCAAGGAAGGGCCTGCAGTGGGTCTCAATTACTATCACTAATGTAGGTACTACAGCTACATACAGTTGGTGTGTGGCTGATTGGCAGTCCCCAGAGACAATGACAAGAACATTCCCCATATTCAAATGGTCAAGCTCAAAGGTAAGGACATAACCTTGTATCACCATAACAGAGACACAGTAAGGGGAATCATTAAACATCTGTATGCACACCTCCTACAGGAAGAGAATGGACTTCAGTGAGTGTTCAGGACCCTCGGCCCCAGGACTCAGTTCCAGCAGACAGAGCAGAGAAGAGATAAAAGCGGCTTCCTGTCAGTGTCTGGGGCTTCCTCTCTATCCTACCATTTCCCTTGAGGATCTCTCTAGATGTGTGGGTTTGTATCAAATACTGAATTTGAAACATTTCACTGTAAGATGAGGAAATATTCTCCTATTTTCAAAGAGCATAAGGCCACACATAGAGGCACATCATACAGAGGGAACAAGGCAAAGCTGAAGGACCTGTCCATTCTGATGCAAATCTGTATCCAGCAACTGGTATTGGGAGGGGAGGGTATAGGAGGGTTAAGATTTCCCTAAAATTTGCTCAGTCATGGATAGACCAGCAATAGCATAACGGTATCCTCAAGCCACAATTGCTCATCAGAGCTGTCATGTGGGTCTCAAAATCTAGCTTGCCTAAATCCTGCTGCCACCTTCAGCTGCTGACTGGGAGTCAGGACAGAAGAGGTGATGGGATTCTGAGGACACATTTGTGGCCCCAGGGGGAGTGTGCTGCTGTGTTTGAAACAAGGAGAGGTGCTTTTTCTTCAGTAAAACTCTTTTCTCGCGTTTCCCTTGTGGTGTTGATTGTAAAGTCCCGCAAAGTATTTATAATGTGTCAAATCTTATGGATATTAAACTAAATGATTTTATTTCATAATTTTAAATATAAATGAAATTCAATAAATTTTCATATAACTTTCACTTTCTTTATCCTACGACTTTCAGGAGACACTCAGACCTCATGTTGGGAGGAATCTCAGTCCAAAGGAGAGACCCAGACTCTAGAACAAGGTCCTGGCCCTCAGCCCTGTCTGCATTCCTACCTTACAGCCAGGCGGGCATGCCACACTTAAGACAAAGCCATCTTGGAAGAAAAGGCTCGATTCATCTGTTGGGTTTTTCATTTGGGCACTAGATAAGATCTGGAACGGGACCTTCTCCTCCATGCCATCTCTTAGTCATAGAGTCAGAAAAACAAAACAGTAACAAAGTAGTTAGAATTTTAACCTGCAAAGTTTTATTCTTGTTTACCAATTAACAGAACACAACTGCAGCAAATTAGATCATATTTTCCTTAGAATCATAATTTCTTTCATTTCCACATTTCAGAATATTGGGTATTTAGTACACCTTGACTATGACTGCCCAAATCTAACTCCAAGTGGTGTTTACTACTATTGCATTCAGGTTCACAGTGAATCCAACTGACTACAGGACACCTAACAATTACACAGCATCATCAAAACAGCATCTGCTATGCGTGAGACTAGTATGGCAGTCACTATAAACGCATCCCCTTGAGAACTTTACAGAAGGAAAATTATCCATGGTCATTTTAGTCAGGACAGCATATCTGTAGATTATCAGTCTGCAGCCTGGGGACACTGCCACCTATGACTATGCAGAAAACACAGGGAAAACCCACATCCTGAAAATGTGAGATATGCAGGACAGAGTAAATGACTGACAATTTGTTTGTTGTCCTTCGCTACCCCACACACACTTAGTGGTTAAAGCTCTGTCGGGGGAAAAGGAAGTTTTAATTTCCTGTGAAATATTTTTAGTTTGGGGCTGTTAAACCAGCACCACAAAATAGGGGGAACATGCTTTTTGACTCAAATCAAGCAATCAGGCCATAAACACAGTCACCAAGTCAATTCTAACTCATAGGGGCATGGTAGGGTCTGGATTGCAAATCCTTAGGAGGTACACCCTTTAATCATTCTTCCTAGAAGCTGGATTTCAGGCGGTCAATGCCCCACCCACCGTGCTGCCAGGGTTTCTATATATTCATAGCAATTAGACAAAACAAAACCAGTCTGGTATTGTTTTAGTTTCCATTGGGGTGATTGATTCACTGTGACCCACTGCGCACAGAGTAGAACTGCATTTCTATTTTGAAGGCTGAGAACTTTGAGAAGTAATTCACTAAGTCTGACTTCCAAGGCATTCTGGGTGAGTTTGAATTACCAGCCAATTGGTTAGCAGGACAGTGCTGTAAGAAATTCTAAAGCTTGACTCATGTGCCCCCATCGTGGAATATTCAAAATGCTGGTCTCTTTCATCACTATAGCATGTAACCTCTTTCTCCTCCACACCCAGTTTTGGCCCTTTGTGTTGTATTATTACCCAAATGCCAATATTCTCCTGTTCCTAGAATGTGCCCTTTGTCCCTTACCACATTCCACAGTGCCCCACAAAGTTAAGATTAACACTTCTACAAGCTTCTGTAAACTGCTTGCTGAAAGGAATGTGGACCCCCAACCTTAATCTGCTTACCCATTGAAAGAAAAGTAATACCATCAACCCCTCCCACTTCTCAAACTGGCTTCAGTTTTTGTCCTTATAAACCCAACCTGAGCATCATTTGGTGCCTTGGGGGAACTTCTGAGAGACCTAAATCCTCCCAATGCCCTCCAGTTAGAACAAAGACTTCCAATTTGCACATAAAGGACATTATAGCGGTTATTAATTTCTAACAACACGTACCATTTTGGTGGCACCAGCAAGATACTGTAACTACTGTGCCCTCTGGAATATAGCCTTGACCTGATGGGAGAACTCCAGAGGAGGTGTCACCTGAAGCTGTTGGTCTTAAAGCCGCCCGGGGAGATGCCTACCCAAAATCTGTATTTGGAGTGTGCGTGGTTAACCTCCACAGGTAAGACCCCGTTTTCTAGTTTTGGACTAGTCCTTCGGGGCTTGTGGAGAGGGAATAGGAGGAGCAGATGACCACACTAGGTCATAACTCTCCCAGATATACTATTCACTCAGAGTCGCTTGAAGAGTCTGGCTGTTATGGTGTCCATTTGGATTCGTTTTCAACATAGTCCAGTCTTGATTGTCCTGTGTTCTTCCTTGTCTCAATTGCTTTTCCCCTTGTATGGTTCTTAGCCTGTGGATTGGCAGTGACTACTCTAGTAAAGTGGACTCTTCCTGCAGGCTGGCTCTCCTTAATATTTTGGGGGGCCGTGTTCTATTTAGTCCTACAGTGCTTGATCAAATAAGTGATAGTTCTCTGGACCACTTGGTTTCTTGGTTTTCTCATTTCATTCAATGACTATACCAAGATATCCAGTGCTTTTTTTTTCCTTACATGAGGGCCGTAGATCATTTGTTTGTTTGAGTGGATTACTGACCTCTGGTTTCAGGGGATTCTCTCAGCTTAACCCCCTACAAGTCATGTTCTACCAGTAACACTCCTCCACAGTGCAGCCTCAACACATTTAAAGCTGAATTTACTGATGAGTATTGAGTAAAGCTTCATCCTAGAAATCTCCAAGCCCTTTGTGAATTAGAGTGGTCTATATTTGAGGTTGGTTGGCTTGACATGGGCACATATGACCCTAAGCTATCCCAGTGAGGAATGTAGTAATGAGGCACCCAAGCAAAAGAAACTCCTTTTGGCAATCTGCTAAATAACGTGCACATTCCTCCTTCCCATCTCAGAAAGTTGACCTGCCGGTGTTCTCCTCCCCTTATGTGTGTGAGGTTGACTTGGCAATAGAAAGAAAACAAAGGTAGAAACAGTTTCAGATGTTTATTTCAGAGCTCCGGGGAGGGAAGGGAGAGCAGACAAGGGGTGGGAGCATCCTGAACTCTCCGGTGAGGTTGATGGGGGCCCCCAGTTGGGGCCCCACAAAATCACACTGCTCAGGTGAGAGGTGGACAGTTTTATATCCTGGTCCTGGGCAGAGGGAGTAGCTGGGGAATTTTCCACTGCAACTTTGTTGTCTTCAGGTCCCGAGCTAAGCAACAGCATTTAAAGTTATCTGCAATGGTTAGTCTTCTGTACCTGGGCCTAACAGACACTGAAAGGGAGGAGGAGGAAGGGGAAGCAGGGTTTGGCCTCTTGCAGTGTCCTTGGAGTGTTTTCACCAGCTCTATCACCTAGCCCACCTACCTGCAAACTCCCGCCTCTGCTGACATTCCGGTGCTTTGGTGATAAGGGGTGTCATGTTTTGTATGATTGCTTCGTGCTGGTAGGGGGCACTGTAGGTTTAGACACCAGAGCAGATAGAAGGTGGGGGAAGGGGGGCAGTGTCCAAGCAAGTGTATGAGTGAAATAGTGGCTGGTTTATTGTGACCCTGGACAATTCTTGTATGCCCTGCTGGATAAATCTGAGAAAACAGCTAAGAGGAAAAATAAAGAGATAAGGATTAGTGACCCTAATAGGGGTACCAACCAGGTGGGTAAGGGGGATTGCAGTAAGCAAAATGTGGAGTACTTCGTTCGTCTGTGACCCCGGAGGTTCTCACTTAGGTGGGTCAGTGTTTCTATGTATGTCTTGCTACACCAGCCCAGATTCATTGATAGAGTAACAGCATTCTTCCCTGAGGAAGAGGCAGGTACCCCCTTTTACAGCAGTGAGAAGATCTATGGTCCGTCTGTTCTGTAGGGTAACTTTGGCCAGAGAGGTGATCTGGCATTGCAACAAGGCCAAGGAGGCTATAGTAGACTCCAAAGCAGTCTGCAATTGGTCTTTGATATCTTGTGCTGAGATGATGGAGTTGCTGAGTGCTCCTCCAGTCACTACAGATGCTGTGCTTGAAAAAGCTGGACTTATACCTACCATTATAGGAAGGAATATCCTCTCTCTCTTTGATCATCAGACAGAGAGTAACCATGCTAACTCAGACTGACCATACAGAGTGAGCTGAGGAACTATGGTAACTGGAAAACAGGGTCTTCCTGTGGAGGAATTTACATATTTAGTTAAAGTTCCATTGCACTAAAAGAATTGTCTGGGTGTAGTATTAAATTAAAAAATGACGCTGAGGGAGGTGGGGGGCCAGCCCCCACCGCTAATACTCCTATTGCTACTACTCGGATTCAGTAATACTACTTCTGGGTTCAGTAATGCACAATTGTACAGTTGAGATATATAAGCATTATATTAAAATCATTGAGAGCATGACAAATAAAACAATAATACAGTCAGGCATGTTACATAGTACCATTGCTCACCTCAGCCCAGCTTGGTGGTCCACATGGAGAGAGGGGGAAGGGAAGGAGGGGAAGGGAACAAGGGAGAGGGGAGTGACCAGGGAGTGAGCAGCAAGGAGCTCAGAGTCAGAGAGAGAGATCTATCTTGCTGACCCACACCTATATACCTTTTGGGGACATGCCAGCCCACTAATTACAGGTAGAGACATACGTCACAGGGAGGAGCTGCACTATAGGTTACACAGCAATGAGAGGGTGGTCTAGGGGGTGGTCTCTGGGTCTCCATAGGAACATTATCAGTAGGGTGAAAACTCCGCCTACAGGAGCCTGTCCATTGTCCCCAGAGGTAGGGAGCAGGCGCACCAGTGGTGGGATGAGACAGCAGTCTGGCAACTGATTGCCTTCAGGGGAGGGAATGCCTGTGCATCTGACCTCCCCCCACATCTAGGGTTGGAGAAAATTTTAGTACTAACAGTTGTATTGTCTGCACACTTTGTGCAGAGAAAACCCATCTACATTTTGATCTGTGAAGTAAGATGCATTGCGGCTGAGTCTGATTCACTTCCTCTGCGGGTGATTGTGTCTGCTCTGTTGTTTCCCTGTGTTACCGGGGAATCATCAGTTTGATACCCTTTATATTTCTGACTTGTAAGGGACCCTGTGGACAATAGGTGAGAGGGACGGCTGTTGATTCCCATGACAGAGACCTTGGAAGGGTGTAAAAGACCAGAAAAGGCAAAACTGAGAAGGTAGCCCCTGTGGCAACCAGAAAGGACAAAACCTTACCCACTACCTTGATTGTAATCCAAGGCTCAGAGAGGGTGATTGGGGCTGTCAAGGTCAGGCTCTGTCAGTCCTCAGCAGCCAGGCACTTTTCCAGTGGCCCTGTTGACTACAAAGCGGACAAGGTCATGGGCAGTGATTGGCCCAGTGACCTTGCTGGTCACATTTGAAGCAGATTCTTGGGTGTGGTCTGAAAGTGTTTTTTCCCTGGACCTGAGATAGATGCGGATGCCTTCCCGGTTTCCGAGGGCCTTCGGGCTTCAATCAAGGCTTGGGCCTGGAAGTTTGCCTTCTGGTGATTTCGTGATTCCCTGTCTGCCTTTGGCTGCTCCTCTCTGGTATTAAAAGACGTTAAAGGCCATATTTACTAGGTCACAGACAAGAGTTTGAGGGCTATCTTTGGCCTTTTTAACTTTTCTAATGTCTGAAGCTGATTGAGTAATGAAATGCGTGGCAAGGGCTTCAGTCAGGTGACTTAAAAATGCTTCCAGATTTTTATCCGGCCTTTAAGTAATTTCCCTGAGCTTATCAAAATTAACTGCTTTGTGAGAAATTACCTGGAGGCCAGCCAAGACACACTGGAGCATTTTACCTCAGCAGACCCAGCCGGCCTGGCCTGCCTGGGTATTGGTTTGGTAACTCCAGCCTGATTCCTGCCTCGGTACCCACAGGCATGTTGGGGTCAGTGAGATAAACTTAGTCTGCATGCTGCTGGGAAGTGGTAAAAACACACTATCATCTGAGGTGAGAGTGGATGGAAGGACAACAGAAATATCATGCAATGATAAATCATAAGCTTGAGACAAATAGCGAAACTTTTTGAAATAGGTGGTAGAATCATTGGAAAATGAAACTAAGTGCTTTTCAATTTGGGACAAATCAGTGAGAGAAGGGAACATGGACACAGAGACTTCAGTGCCTGCAACTTCCAGTAGGGGGCAGAGGAGGGGTTGGTGAAAATGGGTATGATGATTGACAGGGGAAGACAAAGAAGAGTTTAGGGCCTGGAGTGGGGGGAATGGCAGAAGTGTGGTTGGGAGTTGAGCAGGCAGTGGAGGGAGGTAATTGTGAAGGGTGCCCAGAATATGGAGAAGGCCTTACTGGGGGTGCAGACAAGGAGTTAGGGGGTTCAGAGAAAGATGAGGGGGAGTACTGTTGGAGACCTGATTGGGGAGCAGTGGGTCTGTTTGAGCTGGCAAGTGTTTCAGGTTAAGAGAGTATTGGGCTAAAAGAACTTGAGTGGGGTGACAGGAAGTACGGAGAGGGATGGGAGCAGAGAAGAAAGCAAGCTTGGATGTAGGGGACCTCAGGCCATTTGCCAGTTTGCTGCCAAAATTTACTGAGATCAGTCAAAATGTTGAAACTGAAAGTACTCTCTTCTGGCCATTGAGACCCATTATCTAGTTTATATTGGGACCAAACTGAATTGCAGTTAAAAACATGGCATTTGGGCCAGAGATCTGGCATTAAGCCAAGGTTTGAGAGATTAGCCAGGAAGTAACCTACAGGTGCGGAGGATTCTGACTTGGAATTTTTGTTTCCCATGCTGCAGGGTTCTTGGAAGAGACTGAGCTAGACAATCAGCTTCCTGAGTATCCAACTGGGCCTCCAGAATGTGAGGAGGGGGAAGCCTGGCTATCTGAGCTCCCCCGGAAAAGGAGCAGCAAGACTCAGGGATCCCCAAGTGGTGTCCTTTGACCATGGCTATTCTTTGGGCCTACAACTCAGAAATTAAATGAATGAAAAGAGGCTCTAAAGAACCCAGCAGGAAGGGGCAGTGGCAGAAATAGAAATAAAATTTAGTCAGGTACTCACTTGTAGATGCTACAGATGGCAGCTGAGAAGTCCTGGTCCACAAAAAGGGAGGGATGGAAGAGAAAGGGGCACTGCATGCACCCTAGGGTGGGCAGGGGTGCATCAAGACACCTCTTACTCCTCCTGGGTTTCATGCACCAAACATGAGGTTGATTTGGCGACAGAAAGAAAGCAACGGTAGAAGTTACAGAAGTTTGTTTCAGAGCTCTGAGGGGAGAGCAGAGAAAGGGATGGGAGATCTTGAGCTCCCAGTTGAGGTTCATGGAGGCCACCCCAGTTGGGGCCCCATAATTTCACACTGTCCACGTGAAAGGTTTCACACCTCTCACGTGGACAGTTTTATAGCTCCGGTCTGGAGGCAGGGTGTAGCTAGGGAATTTTCCTGCAACTTTGTTGTCTGCTGGTCCAGAGCTAAGCAACAACGTTGTTATCTTTAACAGTCTTCTGTACCTGGGCCTGAAGGCCTTGAAGGGGAGGAGGAGCAGGGGAAAGGAAGGGGTTTGTTTCCTGGCCTCTCTTAAGAGTCCTTGGATTGTTTTCACCAGCTCTATCTCCTAGCCCAACTGCCCTGCTAACTCCCGCTTCTGCCTGACAATAGGAAAGTGTCTGCTGGTGGTTAATTTTAGAATGTACTCTGTTTCCAGATTCTGGATACAATTAGTTTTGATTATTCAATATATCGTTTGTTCTGATTTAAGTTTCCTTTGATGTTGTAATCTGAATGGTGTAGTTAATCTTGTCATGTTAAACAGGATGTGACACTATAATTTTGTTATGGTAACCAGGATGTTAAAATCAGTTTGGGTATTTTTCCTTTTATGAAAAGAAATGTACTTTGTAAGGCATGTTTACTCTTTTTGAAGTTACAATTAATCCATTAATTTTGCTTTCTGTTTCTGTTCATGATTGCTTTAACCATAGACAGGGTGTTAAATGAGATTTTCGGCCTTAAAGGTGGATTCAGGACTGCAATCAGAGAATCTAGCAGTCTGGTTATAGCCCAAAAGAGACCTAAACGATCAAGGCATTATAGTGGCTGTCATTTATTTGAATCCCCAACTGTAACAAGGAAACCTGGCCACCTGATCAATTCCCCTATATTGATGTATGGCTGAATCAGTGGTTCTCAACCTGTGGGTCGTACCCCTTTGGGCGTGAAATGACCATTTCACAAGGATTGCCTAAAACCATCAAAAAACACATATTCCCAATGGTTTTAGGAACTGAGACACCTCTCCTCTATCCATTTCCACATGGTTACGTCCACCTACGAGTACCTATGGTGTCATGACATCATCACACCAACTGCATTACATACACTCCATACAAATACAAGTGTATGTGACAGGGCTGGTGCCATAATGTACTTATGCAGACCAGTCACATGTGTAGACAGCAACTACCTTGTCGAAAGCAACTGTTGTGTTGAAAGCAACTACTATGGTAAAAGCAGCTATTTTGTTGAAAGCAACTGTATTGGAGGCAGGGTAAAACGACACTTCATGAATTGCAATTACTGGGTAAATGTAAAATCATCTTACTAGGTAAATGTAAAATCAATTTACATTTACTGGGTAATGTAACTTCAACTTACAATATTTTTGCGTTACATTACAGTTGTATGTAATTACAATGTAATTACAGTTGTATGTAATTACATACAGTTGTATGTAATTACAATGTAATTATAGGTGTATGTATAGGTGTACAATGTAATTACATAGAACTGTATGTGATTACAATGTAATTACTGGGTAAAGGTAAAATCATCCTACTGGGTAAATGTAAAACCAACTTACATTTACTGGGTAAATGTAAAATTAATTTAATCTGGATGCTGATAGGTCTATTTATATTCAGTTGTGCTTGATGTGAGTACTGCCTCCTACTGATAATAACAGGTATGTTAAAAACAACAGAGAATGGTAAATCACAGAAAACGTTAATCACTTGTATTGACTGAAGTATCATCTTTTGTATTATTAAAGCTATTGTTATATATTATTTTCATTAACAAACCATCCCATGGCAATGGATCATGTAGAGAAGAACATTAAGGAAAGAAAATACAGTGGATTTTTTTTTGAAACCATTTTTATTATTGTTAACTTTGGATTTGTTATATAAATTTTCTTATACTAATATTTTACCTATTTCTTTTGGGTTTTCAATTTTTTTAAATCAATTTATTGGGGCTCATACAATTCATCACAATACATAGATCAATTGTATAAAACACATCTATACATTTGTTGCCCTCATTATTCCCAAAATTTGCTTGCCTCTTGGGTTCCCGGAATCAGCTCATTTTTTCCTTTTTTTCCCCCTCCCC
>NW_022111301.1:11853300-11858241 GCF_000313985.2 Echinops telfairi | reverse complement strand
CACTTAGGGTACAGTATAGCAATAATGAAACCCACAACCTTCCTCTGGTTCTTAAACGCTTCCTCCCCCCAACTACCAGGACCCCAATATTGCCTTGCAGACCTGGTTAGACCAGATGATGCACAGTGGGACAGATGGGAATCAGAAACGCAGGTAATCTAGGACAGATGAACCTCTCAGTGGATTTTTTACAGTATGCTTTCACCTCAATCATTACAGCAGGAATTGAGAAACCACAATGGCCATTGGTTGTGAAGTTCTATCAGCCGAATCTATGAAGCCAAACAAACTAAAATGCCATTTTGATAACAAGCATCTGAGCTTTGCTGGCAAGGATACCAACTATTTTAGAAGCAAAGCTGGTGGACTCAAGAAAGCCAGACTTGACACTGGTGGCAAATACCACAAACAAAATGTACCAGCCATTGAAGCTTCATAGTTGGTGGCACTCAGAATTGCCAGAGCTATGAAGCCTCACACCACTGCTGAGGATTTACTGTTGCCAGTGGCCAAACACATTGTTCGAGTTATGATTGGAGACCAATGTTACAAAATTGAGTGCAATGACACTGTCCGCAGAAGAAAAGATGGCATGTCTGCTGATATTTCTTGATCAGGTCATCCAGGAAATTAAATCTGCTCCACTTCCAATATTTAGCATCCAGCTTGAATCTACAGACGTTGCAAACTGTTCAGTTACTGGTTTATGTGAGGCATATTAATGATGGTGACTTTAAAGATGAGTTTTTTTGCAAACCTCTTGAAATGACAACTACTGCATGTGATGTATTTGACACCGTTGGTTGTTTCTGAAAGAGTATAAGATCTTTTGGGGAAAGGTTTGTGGTGTTTGCAAGGATGGGGCTCCAGCTATGCTAGGATGTTAATCTGGATGGATTTCAACGTTTGCTAATGAATCAGTCACCCAAAGTCTTCGGAATTCACTGTATGATCCATCGGCAGATATTAGCAACGAAGACGCTGCCACAAGAGTTATAAGAAGTAATGAAAAGCGTCATGAGTTCTGTCAATTTCATAAAGGCGAGCACTTTAAACAGTCAACTGTTTTTGCAACTGTGCAACAAGTTTCATGCACCAGTGTTCTGCTATGTCACATGAAGTAAGATGGTTGTCCAGAGGAAAATTTTACGTGTTTTTGAGTTTCGTGATGAACTCAAAACGTTTTTTAATCAGAAAGCAAGACTGCAGTTCAAAACACTTTTCAGCGATAAAAGTGAACTGTAGAAAATAGCTTACTTAGTTGACATCTTTGCCGTCTTGAATAAGTTAAACTGATCACTGTAAGGACCAAATGCAACATGCCTCGATTGGTCTGAAAATATCCGATCATTCCTAATGAAACTTCAGCTTTGGCAAAAATAATTGGATGAAATTAAAATTTACATGTTGCCTATCTTATCTGTTTTCTTTGAGGAACATGACATTGAACCAGACAAAAGGATTATGATGGTAATTTCTGTGAAAGAATACTTCCACATGTTTGCAGAAGAAATTTCGTCGTACTTTCCAAATCTACCTGACACCCATTTGCACTCGCCAGAAGCCCATTCACAAAGTTGAAGATGTTCCTGAGACAGCACAAGAGATGTTCATTGAACTTATTAACAGCGATGCAGCGAGAACTAATTTCTCTACAATGCCAGTTACAAAATTCTGGATCAAGTGTTTGCAATCATATCCTGTTGCCTGATACTGTGTTGCACCTTTTCCTTCCATTTCCAACAACATATCTTTGTGAAACAGGGTTTATCAGCTTGTTGATTATGAAGTCTAAATACAGAAGTAGACTTGTTGTGGAAGATGATCTTCGTTGTGCTCTTACAAAGACTGCCCGGAGAATTTCTGATCTGGTGAGAAAGAAGCTATCTCAACCTTTGCACTGACATTGGCTTTTTATGCATTCTGTCGCAAGAAGTAGCAATGTAGTTTACTGTTGTTATATTAAGACTGTTACCCATGCTACACCATGCTTCAAGACAGAATTTCATTTATTTGTAATTAGGTATAAATATTTCACAAAATATATTTACATATTGTTTTGTAATTAATCACTAAGCTTTATGTTCAAAGACTTCCCTGAGAATTTCTGATCTTATGAGAAAGGAGCTATCTTTACCTTCGCACTGACATTTGCTTTTTATGCATACTGTCGCAAAGTGTAGCAATGTCGTTTACTGTTGTTGTTAAGACTGTTACCCATGCTACGCCATGCTTCAACACAAAATTTTATCTATTTGTAATATAATTACATATTGTTTTTGTGATTAATCACTCTGTTGTAATTATGTTCAATTTGTACAAGGAAAATACATCCTGCATATCAGATATTTACATTACCATTCATAACAGTAGGTAAATTACTGTTACGAAGTAGCAACAAAAATAATTTTATGGTTGGGGGTCACCACGACATGAGGAACTGTATTAAAGGGTCGAGACATTAGGAAGGTTGAGAACCACTGGGCTAAATCTTCTTCAGGAGCCCCATGGTGATTACAAAAATGTGTTAAGCAGGCAGATCTCCAGGTGATGTTAGCAAACTCCCACTCAGGGCCTATTTGACAACTAAGGGTAGTGCACCACCTAGCCCAAGATCCCAGGTGCCAGTCCCTAAGGCAGTTTACCCTACACTTTACAAGGAGTCTGACCTTTCCCAGCCTTATGTTAAACTTTGCAGGGAGCAAGTGCCCCATTGACTCCTGCAGGATCAAAAAAAATAAAACAGGCTTTGTCTCCCCTACACACCCATAATGAGGCCCCTCACAATGTCCAAATTCAGCGCCTGAAAGAGGCACCAACCAGTACCAAAAAGACCAACGCTTTTTCGTTTTGTCCCTTACCCCATTCCTTCCTGCCTCCCAAAGTTAGGAAAAATTAACTCTTATCTTAGCCTCTGTAAACCATTGGCTAAAAGGAATGCAGAGTCCTCAGCCTGTCCCTGCTTACCCAGGGAAAGGAATACAAAACCCTCAACCCCTCCTGAGTGCCAAACTGGCTTCGGGTTTTGTCCTTATAAACCCCGCCTGATTATTGTTTGGGGCCTAGGGGAATTTCAGACACACTTCAATCCTCCCAAAGGTCACTGGCTAGAATAAAACCAATTGGATATACAGTGGACCCTCGCCACTTCGCGCTTCGACTTCCGCGACTTCACTCTATCGTGGTTTTTGTGTAACAGCGCATGCTCTGTCATTACTGCCACTGATTGGCTCATACTGTACACGCTTGATGCCATAAATAATATAATAAATAATAAATGATAATTGTAACGTCCAAAATGTTTTACTGTATTTTCCCTTTTTTCGTTTAATAAATTGGGTAATACGAGTGTAATGGTGACTAAAGGGTGTTTTTTCATGTCCTCTATGCTCTAACTACGAAAATATTTGATTTACAAATAAGGAATCCTACTTCGCGGAATTTCATTTATCACGGTAGGGTCTAGAACCAATTAACCGCGATAAACGAGGGTTCACTGTAAATGACATTACACCACTCATGCTCATCAAAAGACAGCATTAGAAGAGTGAAATGAGAGCCCACAGATTAGGAAATTTTTTTTTTACCAATGACACATCAGACAACGGGTTAATTAAGAAAATATACAGAACTCTACATCTCAATAAGAAAATAACAAGAGACCCAATTGAGAAATAAGAAAAAGATATGAACAGACAGTTCACCAAAATATGAAGGACAAATGATTACAAACTTTAAAAATTGCTTAGGATCACTAGCCTTCAGGGAGATGCAAATTCAACCCACAATGATAGTACTTAACACCTACAAGTCCAGCCCAAACCAAAGAAACAAAGCAAATGCTGGAGAGGATAGGAGGGATTCGGATTCATATGTACTGCTGGTGGACTTATAAATACATACAGCCACTATGAAAAACCATTTCAAGAACAACCAGTACTTGAAATCCCATATGATCAAGCAATACCACTCCTTGGTAGATATCATGGCATTCATATAATGAGAAATATATTTTAAAGAACAACAACAAAGGTAAAAAGATAAGGCTCAATCACAAAGGAATATTAAAAGCTACAATATATTTTAAATGAGTCAAAAAGGATCTCAAAGGATAAAGGGTATTATTTTAACTTAACTGCATCTGCAATAATCGACTTTCCCATGATAGCAAGTCCATTATCATTCCTGTTCCATGGTCACAGTATTTCTCTGGTTAACGTAGTTAATATAGGTCAGAAGGGAGATCAAAGGTTAAATCAGATATTGGTCTTGCTCCACCAAGAATTTATTTCAAAGGATGGCATTGAATCTGCAGCTCCGGGAGGGACATATCTGATCAGAGCACACAGGAGCAGGTGAAGGGAGAGGGCAGAGTGGAGCACATCCTGGCCCACCAGGCTGTGAGGATGATGTTCCCAATTAGAGCAACCAGTCCACAGAGAGGACCACATGGCCAGCCCCACTATGAGACATGACGCCCCTCATTGAAACACAGCCCTACAAGGGACAGCACTGGAGACAGTGTGGGACTTGGACCTGATCTGATCCCGCCACACCGAGGCAAGTTGCTAAGGGGGTGCAACAGAACAGCAAGGGAATGGAGCGGCAAGGTCCCCAGGGAATGCTGAAGGTGGACTTTGGGGCCAAGGTGTGGTGCCCCAACAGACTGGACTGGAAAACACTCCTAACGGCCAACTATCCTTGAACTAACTACAAGCTTTTCTTTCTTGTTGTGCTTTGTTTTGTTGCCAGTGGTTTGTTGTTTTGTTGTATACTGTTGCTTGGTTTTGCTCTGTCTTGTTTTTGTGCATATTATCTCCACAGGTCTGTCTAAATAAGATAGGCTGGATCGATGAACAATCTGGAGGTGAAAACAATGGAACCGACAGTTCCGGGGGGACATGGGAGAGGGGGAAGTGGGGGGAAAGATAGTGGTGTTAA
>NW_022111301.1:11848477-11852558 GCF_000313985.2 Echinops telfairi | reverse complement strand
TCTTAAAGGTTTGAAGGTAAACAAGCGGCCATCTAGCTCAGAAGCAACAACGCCCACATGGAAGCACACCAGCCTGTGCGATCACAAGTTGTTGAAAGGACCAGGTATCACCAGAACAAATAAATCTTAACATACTGAATGAGCTGGGGGAGTACGAAGTGGAGACCCAAAACCCATTTGTAGGCCACTGGACAACTCCTTACAGAAGGGTTTCGGGGAAGAGAATAGCCCATCAGTCCTCTAGTTCCAAAATGCTCCCCCCCCACACACACACACACACACACATCCCACTATCATGATCCGAATTTTACCTTGCAAGTCTGGCTAGACCAGAGGATGTACACTGGTACTGATAGTAACTGGAAACACAGGAATCCAGGGTGGATGATCCCTTCAGTACCAGTGGTGTGATTGGCGATACTGGGAGGGTAGAGAGAGGATAGGTTGGAAAGAGGGAACTGATTACAAGGATCTACATCTGACCTCCTCCCTGGGGGACGGACAACAGAAAAGTGGGTGAAGGGAGACATCGGACAGGGCAAGATATGACAAAACAATAATTTATAAATTATCAAGGTTTCATAAGGGAGTGAGGAGGGGAAAAATTAGGAGCAGATGCGGGGGGTTAAGTGAAGAGCAAATGTTTTGAGAATGATGAGGGCAATGAATGTACAAATGTGCCTTACACAACTGATGTATGTATGGATTGTGGTAAGAGTTGTACAAGCCCCTAATAAAACGATTGAAAAAAAAAGTGGAGGGATGGGACTTGGGTTGGAGCACTGCTGTGTGGTCTTGCTGCAAGACCACCAGTTCAAACCCATCAGCCCCTCCAAGGGATCAACTGTCTGTGTACACAATATATGAGCTTCAGATGCCAGGGGCTTAAGTGGAGAGCAAATGCCTTGAGAATGATGAGGACGACGAATGTACACATGTGCTTTACACAATTGATGTATGTATGGATTGTGGTAAGAGTTGTATGAGCCCCCAATAAAATGATTTTTTAAAATTGTGAGAAAACAAAACAGATATTGGTCTTGATATCAATGTACATATGCACACAGGATGAGTCTATCAGGTTTCCCCAGTCTCTGTATTCATGTGACTTCCTGCATGATTTAGTCATACATTAGTCATACAATGTGGCGGACAATTTGTTCAACCCTCCTATCTAATTACTGTATCACAGTTTACCCTATGGGATTATGTGTTATGTGATGACACATGACTCCCTGTGCAGAGCTTTCCCATCTCGACTGAATTTAAAGCTTTTTCAATTTTGTGTTTATGTCAAAACTTAGAAACAGGTAAATCTTTACCCACATTCATGACAGCTACATGGTAACGATCCTACATGAAATCATTGATGTGACATGAGCTCTTTTTTTAAAAAAAAATTATTTAAAACTTTACACAGTAAATTGGTTTCCCATTCAACAATTCATACCTTGATTGCAGTCCCTAAGATGTACTAGCATCCTTCCCACTTCCACCCTCCCTGTGTTTTACCATCATTATTCAATCTTCTTTCCTGATCCTTCTTGCTTTTGAGTTTTTATCCATAAGCAAATGCTATCCTTTTGATTTGATACAGTTGATTGTTCTAAGGACTGTATACCTCTCAGATGTTCCTCTTCCCCTCAAAGCCTGTATATTGTTTAGCTGAAAGATGAGTCAGAGGAGTGAGTACATTCCCTGGAGGGAAGAGTCACTAAAGGCCATAGTCTGGGGATTCCAAGTCCCATCAGACCAGTAAGCCTGATCTATATTATGATTTGGGGTTTGGTCCACTATGTTCTCCCACTCAACTCATGCTTCTCTTTTGTGATCCCTTTCTGAGTAATTAGCAGTAGAAGCTGGGCACCATCTAGTTCTTGTCTCAGGTCGTGGAGGCTGAGGTTGGCTGGTGCAATGGTCCTCTGGAGCATGGTAAGTCACAATTGTCTGTTCCCATGCTTGGTCCAGGCCAAACTCTAGACTTCTTCCTTTGTTTTGAAAGCTTGCTACACTAACCCTAATGAAAAGTTTTCTTCTTGGGAATTTCCTCATGTTGAATGAGACTTGACGTCTACATATAAGATTTTCCACATTTAATTTATGCAAAGGACTGCTTTACTCTATGAAATCTCTGATGTGCTATATGTAAATTCTTTCGGATAAAGCTTTACCACCCACACCACATACATAAGGTTTTTCTCAGCTATGAATTCATAGATGAGTTTTTGTTTTTTTAAGTCATTTTATTGGGGGCTCATACAACTCATCACAATCCATACATACATCAATTGTATAAAGCACATTTGTACATTTGTTACCCTCATTATTCTTTTTTTAAAATATTTTATTGAGGGCTTGTACAATTCTTATCACAGTCCATACATACATCCATTGAGTCAAGCACATATGGACACCTGTTGCCCTCAAGTAGATGAGTTTTGAGATGTTTTTTCTGAATGAAGCCTTTTCCATATTCACCACATACATGGGGTTTCTCTCCAGCATTACTTTGCTGATGATCAGTGAGGTCCTTCTTCCTGATAAAACGTTTTCAACATTCACCACATACATAGGGTTTCTCTCCAGTATGAGTTCACTGATGATCAGTGAGAGCAGTCTTCTTGATAAAGGCTTTTCCACATTCACCACATACATAGGGTTTCTCTCCAGTATGAGTTCGCTGATGAACGGTGAGAGCAGGCTTCTGGATAAAGGTTTTTCCACATTCACCACATACATGAGGTTTCTCTCCATTATGAGTTCGCTGATGAACAGTGAGAACATTCTTCTTGATAAAGGCTTTTCCACATTCACCACATACATAGGGTTTCTCTCCTGTATGAGTTCGCTGATGAACAGTAAGATCATACTGACAGATATAGGCTTTACCACATTCACCACATACATAGGGTTTCTCTCCAGTATGAGTTCGCTGATGAACAGTGAGAGCAGACTTCTGGATAAAGGTTTTTCCACATTCACCACATACATGAGGTTTCTCTCCAGTATGAGTTCGCTGATGAACAGTGAGAGCAGTCTTCTTGATAAAGGCTTTTCCACATTCACCACATACATAGGGTTTCTCTCCAGTATGAGTTCGCTGATGAACAGTGAGAGCAGTCTTCTTGATAAAGGCTTTTCCACATTCACCACATACATAGGGTTTCTCTCCAGTATGAGTTCGCTGATGAATAGTGAGCTCATGCTTCCAGATATAGGCTTTACCACATTCGCCACATACATAAGGTTTCTTTCCAGTATGAGTTCGCTGATGAACAGTGAGAGCAAACTTCTTGATAAAGGCTTTTCCACATTCACCACATACATAGGGTTTCTCTCCAGTATGAGTTCGCTGATGAACAGTGAGAGCAGTCTTCTTGATAAAGGCTTTTCCACATTCACCACATACATGAGGTTTATCTCCAGTATGAGTGTGCTGGTGATCAGTGAGGTTCTTCTTCCCGATAAAAGCTTTTCCACATTCACCACATACATAGGGTTTCTCACCAGTATGAGTTCGCTGATGAACAATGAGATCATACTTCCAGACATAGGCTTTACCACATTCACCACATACATAGGGTTTTTCTCCTGTGTGAAATGCCTGATGTGCTATAAGGCATTTCTTCTGGCTGAAAGCTTTACCACATTCACGACATACATAGGGTTTTTCTCCTGTATGAGTTCGTAGATGACTTTTGAGCTGTGCTTTGCGAATGAAAGCTTTGCCACATTCACGACATACATGGGACTTCTCTCCAGTATGAGTTCGCTGATGAACAGTGAGGTGCTTCATCCAGAAAAAGGCTTTTCCACATTTACCACATACATGGGGTTTCTCTCCTGTGTGCAAACTCTGATGTGCTATAAGGTGTTGCTTCTGGCTGAAAGCTTTACCACACTCACAGCATACATAGCGATTTTCTCCTGTATGAGTTCGTAGATGAGTTTTGAGCTGTGCTTTCTGAATGAAGCCTTTTCCACATTCACCACATACATGGGGTTTCTCTCCAGTATGAGTTTGCTGGTGAACAGTGAGAGAAATCTTCCAGATAAAGGCTTTGCCACACTCACCACATAC
>NW_022111301.1:11819724-11848377 GCF_000313985.2 Echinops telfairi | reverse complement strand
CAGTATGAGTTTGCTGGTGAACAGTGAGAGAAATCTTCCAGATAAAGGCTTTGCCACACTCACCACATACATGGGGTTTCTCTCCAGTATGAGTTCGCTGATGAAGAGTGAGCACATTCTTCCTGATAAAGGCTTTGCCACACTCACCACATACATGAGGTTTCTCTCCAGTATGTGTTCGCTGATGAAGAGTGAGCACATTCTTCCAGATAAAGGCTTTGCCACACTCATCACATACATGAGGTTTCTCTCCAGTATGTGTTCGCTGATGATAAGTGAAAGCAGTCTTCCATATAAAGGCTTTTCCACATTTACCACATACATGGGGTTTCTCTCCAGTATGAGATCGCTGGTGAACAGTAAGAGAAGTTTTCCAGATAAAGGCTTTGCCACACTCACCACATACATGGGGTTTCTCTCCTGTGTGAGTTCGCTGATGAACAGTGAGAGCAGTCTTCCATATAAAGGCTTTTCCACATTCACAACATACATGGAGATTCTCTCCAGTATGAATTCGCTGATGATAAGTGAGAGCAGTCTTCTTGATAAAGGCTTTTCCACATTCACCACATACATGGGGTGTCTCTCCAGTATGAATTCTCTGATGAGCAGTGAGATCACTCTTCCTGATGAAGCCTTTCCCACATTCACTGCATACACAGGGTGTCTGTGCCACATGAGTTTTCTGATGTTCCTTGAGGTATGATTTAAGGTGATAAGCTTTGCCACATTCCATGTATTTATATAGTTTTTGTCCTTTATGAGCTTTTTGATGTTCATTAAGTTTGAACATTTTATCGAATTTTTGCGCGCACTGACTGCATTCATAGGTTTTATCTAGTATATCAATGATCTGGTGCTCACAGAGCAAAGACTCCTCAATGAAGGTTGTACCACATTTATCACCTGTGTGTGGTTTCTCAATTTCATCAGATTCCTGATGCTGAATCCACTGTGACTTCATGTGCCTGGATTGTTCACACTCAGGGACTTTCATGTCAGTACAAAATTGCTCTTGTTCAACATGGAGAAAACTTTTCTCATCTCCACTGAGCACAAATGACTTCTTTATTTTGTTGCTTCTGTTCTGATTTAATTTCAGAATGATTAAATCTGATTTTATAATTTCTTCATGAATGCCAAACATCTCATAATTTTTCTTCTGAGGAAAATTATTTTTGTGCTGAGAAACAACAATTTCTAATGTATTAAATTTATAGCACTGTTCTATTCTGTCTATGTATCTTTCATGTTGCAAGCCTTCAAGCATATTATCACCATCTTTCTGGATTTCTATAAAAGAAGAGAACATTGAATCTTTCCATTATCTTGATTTATAATGGACCTCTTAAAATATGCATTGATACAAGGTAAATCTTTAGTGACAACCCTCTTATATGAAATGTAAATAAAACACTATGCTTAAAGCTTATCCCATTGGAAGAAATACAATCATGAAAATAATCCAAATGATAAAAAGTTATTGTAGAAACAACGTTGGACATGAAAGTAATGAATGAACACAGATTTGGTATTTGCTTAAATAAGGCCATGAAAATATACAACAAATGTAATTCAAACAAGATATTGAGACCAATAGACCCAAGAGGTGGCAAGGCTTGCTAATTTTAGTTGGTAGATGACAGATGTATTCATTCCATCAATCTTTACTGACAGACAACTAAGTACTACATAAAGTTGGGAATGTGAAAATGCAGAATGTTCTACTTGGTAGGAAACCATTTTTATAGGTATATATGAAAGGTATTATGGTACACAAACATATTCTTTATGTTTATGGAGCCTGTATTATAGCTTACATCACCCATCTTTCAGTGTTGTCCTGTGATGGCTTGCATGTTGCTGTGATGCCAGAAGCAATGCCACGAAGTATTTCAAATACAATCACAGGATCACCCACGGTGCACAGGTCTTAGTGGAATCTCCAGAAATAGGGACCGGGAGGAAGACCTGGTGATCTACTTCTGGAACAGGAATCCCTCAGGTTTAAAGGCAATGAAATAACACTGAAGAAGTACTAAATCCTCAAAGGACAGTCAAAAGTGATGATGTGGATGGAGGAGAGCTTTGGGTACCTTAAGTGATTAACATGTCATGACTGAAAATGAGAAAACATAGATGCAAACATCCTCTAATAATTGGAAGATGGAAAAAAATAATTGGAAGACAGAACAAATGAAGGAATATCAGGTACAATTGCAAGTTGTCAAAACAAAATGGAATGTTTAAATATTGATGGTATATGGCTTCTTAAACTTAAATAGACTGGTACTGGCTATTTTTAATTAGATAATCAAGTGGTTTATAAGGCTGAGGTTGACAAATTCAAGAATACTGGTGTCATATTCATCATCAAAAGGTACATTGCAAGATCTTCTCTGAAGTATAATTCTGTCTGTGGTAGGTTAATATTCATGTTTGCAGGTAAGACCAGTTACAAGTGTTATTTAAATTTGTGCAACAACTGTTAAAGCAAACATAAAGTGTGGGATTTAGCCCCACAGCCAAACGGGCACTTAGGAATAGCATGTGCAATTAAGGAAGATAAAGCAGACAGCAAAAATGGGGTAGAGTGGCCTCATCTCCGATGCCAGAATAAGATAGCAAGGTCATTTAACAGTGAATCTATCTACTAGCAAGGTGTGGAACCCTCCAGAAGGCACAGACACAACAGAATGGACAAGTGTCAATGTGGGAACATCCCTGAATTCTTTTAGAACACTTCATGATAAGTATCAGGCTGTGGGAAACAGGACCAAGAAGAGAGTGGATGCAGACAAATTCGTTATTCTCAGAATTAAAGAAGATTGCAAGGCCAGGTATCTGGGGAAGAGGGAGGCATTCACATTTATAAGTTGGAAAAGATTCCCAGTCACATTCTCTGACTTAAAAATCATGCCCACAATATCCTCTCATTTTAGTGCTACCTTAATGATATCTCATACAAGCACATGGCTAATTACTATCTGCCACTAGCTTTAACTATAAGAGCAGACATATTATTGGCCTCCCTGCTCAGGGGACAGTTATTCCCCCCCACCAGCCCTCAGCACTGGTCTTAAGTTGTTCACCCAAGGACTTCAGGGACCTCCAGGGTAAAGATACTGCCTACCTTGCTAGGCACATGGGGGAGGGGGGGGCAGCTGCATGCCCGAGACTTTGTACCATATATGCTTGAGTATAAGGCAGCCCAAATATCACAAAAACTGTATTAAAAACGTGCTGAAAAACTCAGCGTCTACACGAGTATATATGGTAAATTGGTGAAAGAATACATTCTCTCTCTATCCTGCTCAGACTTGGCATCATGGAAGAGGTGAGTGCCTAAATACTTCTGTCTGCCTTTTTATTTCTGCCCTTCATTTACACAATTGTCCCTTAGGACCCACACAGAAGACATTTAAGAGACAAAAGGATAGTTGATTCCTTGAGTGATAGCAACAATAGGAACCTAATTGCTTTTCAAGCTAGGCATCTTTTAGCTGAGTAGCAAGAAATCAGGCACCTGTCAGAGCTGTATACTAGCATCGTAATGGAGGGAGGGTAGTTGTGGAGAAAACTCTTATCTGGAGATTGTACATTATCAGCTCTAGCTTTATCCTTGGGGCTTGTGGAGGTTTTCTTCTAACACTAGTACTGGTCTTCCAAGCCCTGTGAGCAGGAGTACAGAGATAAGGCTGCTTACACTTTGATCCAGGTTCTGTTTTCCACAATAAAAAACTTGAGGGTGGGGATAAAGGGGAATTAATAGCAAGGAATTCAAGAAGAAAATGTTTTGAAACTGTGGTAGCAATTGTACAGTACTGCTCAAGGTGACTGAACTATGGAATGTTATGATATCTGTAAGACCTCCCAATAAAATAATTAAATATATATATTGAAAATTTTGCAAAGCTTTTGCAACCTGATATTGATCAACCGTACAATCCTGTGCACTGATGAATGTAAAATTTGGGAACAGTATCAGTAATTGGAAAACGTGGCCTTAGTGACAGAAGTGACACACAAGTTAACTGATAAAATTTTGAGACTAATGATGATTTCACAACAAATTCCATATTAAACAACAAAAATGGAAACTATACATATAGATCTTTCTGAATGGAACAAATGAAAATCAAATCAACCAGATATAGAAAGAAATGATGGGGAAGCTCATTAGTCAAAACAAGGCCAGGAGTTAACTGTGGAACAGATCATCAATTGCTCAAATCCAAGATGAAGCTAACCAAAGTACTTAGATCACAGAGCTTAGAGACTATCTAAAGAATAAACTTGAGGAATAAAAGACTGATGACTGAAGACTAGAGACTGAAGACCAGATAAGTTGTGGGATGACACCAAGGACATCAAATCAAGGAAACCAAAAGAATACTAAAAAGACAGAAAACAAATACAGCAATATTGAATATACCATGCATTGTTTGAATAACAACAACAAAAATCAATGTTGGAATATACAGCCAAAATGTTCTTTAGAAACAGCAAAGCATCTTTCGGGTTTTGGACCTGTTAAGAAGGTGTAGGCTTAAGAAGGCATACTGCATAGTAAGGAGTATGCATCAGACATGTATTTCATGAAAAAAAAACCAGAAAGCAGGATGTTAATAATGTCCTTTCCACTTACAAAATTATTGGAGGAACAGGCAACTAGAAAAAAAAAAAAATCAAGCCATCTAGCTCAGAAGCAACAAAGCCCACTTGTAAGAAGCACACCAGCCTGTGTGACCACGAGGTGTCAAAGGGATCAGGTATCAGGCATCATCAGAACAAAAAATTTTGAATGAGGGGGAGTGTGGAGTGGAGATCCAAAGCCCATCTGTAGGCAATTGGACATCCCCTTATGGAAGGGTTGCAGGAAAGAGACAAGCTAGTCAGGGTGCAGTGTAGCAATGATGAAACATACAACTTTTCTCTAGTTCCTAAATGTTTCCCCCCACCCCACGCCCCATAATGATCCCAATTCTACCCTACGAATCTGCCTAGACCAGAAGATGTACATTGGTACAGATAGGAACTGGAAACACAGGGAATCCAGGGCAGATGATCCCTTCAGAACCACTGGTGAGCGTGGCAATACTGGGAGGGTGAAGGGAGGGTGGGGTAGAGAGGGGAAACCTATTACAAGGATCTACATATAACCACCTCCCTGGGGGACAGACAACAGATATATGGGTGAAGGGAGACATTGGACAGTAAGATAAGACAAAATAATAATTTATAAATTATCAAGGGTTCATGAGGGAGGAAGGAGTGGGGAGGAAGGGGGAGAAATGAGGAGCTGATGACAAGAGCTTAAGTAGAGAGCAAATGTTTTGAGAATGATGAGAGCAACAAATGTACAAATGTGCTTTGCACAATTAATGTATGTATAGATTGTGATAAGAGTTGTATGAGCCCCCCAATAAATGATTTTAAAAAAATCTTACAGGTAGAAAAAATTGAAGGTACAGTGTTAAAGGATAGCCTAAGCTGATAATTTTCTTGCTGGGAAAATGATCTTAGATACCTGAAAATAACAGAAGTCACACACGTATTTCACCAAAAAGAATAAAATATGGAGAAATATGTCTGTTAAACAATTCCAACAGAGAAGGCAATTTGACCATCTCTGTTAGAAAACAGAAATAACTCATAACACTATAATGAAGAAAACTTTAAAGAGAGAGGAGAAAAAATGAGAAAATGGAAACCAAAACCTTTAGAGAAGTCATTCTCAACCTGTGGGTCGTGACCTCTTTGAGGATCAAATGACCCTTTCACAGGGGTCACTGATTCATAACAGTAGCAAAATTAATTATGAAGTAACAATGAAAATAGAGTACTCCAAGGGGGGAAGCTAAGGAAGCACAATGGGGACCTATCTATGGTGGGAGCTCAAGATCCATTCTTGCTCAGTAGTGGAGGAATGTGTTGTATTCTAGGGACAGTTATGTACTCCAAGTTCTCTGTTTGGAGAGAGGCTTGCAAGATGGACTTTCATAGTAAGGTAGAAGCATATAAAAGGGGAAGTTTTAACAATCTTAAAGAAAATTAAAGAACCAAATATATAATAAAGTAAATCAAGTAAATGGAAATCTAAAAATCTAATCTCAGAAAAGCTACAGCAGTCCTTCTAGCACTGGTAGGAAAAGTGAGGTCTCACATTCGAAGGAGCACACACTTTTATGTATTATCCCACACCTATGATGAATGTGAGGGCTTCTAACAGTTGAATCAACTCCCCCAGCCAATTACCCTTAAGGTAATTGAAAATTTCCACTATAGCTTGTCTCTAAAAACGACCACAGTTCTCCTTGTTCCAATTGAGAGGAAACTTCTGAGGTGACACCTAGATAACCTGTTCATGAGAAATTAGAGTCTTAGACATGCCAAAAGTAACCTAGGCTTTGTAAAGCGTGCAGAATGTTGTATTTCTAGGAAAATCATGTTCAAAGGAACAGAGTAAAGGGTGGTCTCTCAAGAGACAGATGACCTTACCCACCAACTTAGGACCAGAAAATGCAATGAGAATGTACCTATTTGAGAACACCACAGACACTGCAAAGATTTTAACACATAAGCTAGGAAAAGCCAATGACGAGGCCAATGACTTGAGAATTCTCCTCACCAATGGAAACCAGGTTGCGATAGTTCTCCAACATCACATCCTGATACAGGGTCTTCTGAGCAGGGTTCAGGAGTTCCCATTCCTCCCGGGTGAACTTTACAGCCACATCGTTGAATGTCAGTGATTCCTGTAGTAAGAGGTGTCTATTTAATGATGTATTTTCCATTCGAAGATTGAAAAATATGTATTTTACAGTAAAGAAAGCAAAACAATAATAAAAACTTCTGTGCTAGTGCATTCCATAGTGTGTGGTAAACTGAGGACTTGGTAGAAAGCATTTGACCATTTTTTCTACACGTGCAACCATGGGCACGGAAAACTAGCCCTATTTTCATTAAGATCTCCATTGTTCTGATAAAGAAATGTTTTCAAATACACGTTCTCCAGGCCAAATAATGTGCACCCGACAATGAAGGAGCAGTCTTAAAGGAGCTATCATACTGTGTTTCCCCGAAAATAAGACATACCCATAAAATAAGCCGTAGCAGGATTTCTAAGCATTTGTGCAATATAAGCCATACCCCGAAAATAAGACACAGTGATAGGCGTGGCTCTGCAGAATACCGCCACAGAGAGGTAAGGAAGACGGGCAGCCCTTCTCACCTGCCCCATCGTGACAGCTGCTATCTCAGAGGTAACTGGAGAGGTGCGGGCAGCCCCATCAACAAGGTGCCCCCCCACCCCCCCTCCCCTCTGTCAGGTCCTGGTCATTCTGTGCGAGGTGCAAACTGAGGCATAGAGGGAGACATAGAAAATGAACGAAAAGTCTCCTCAGTGGAGTGAGGAGCAGGACGCTCTGCTTCAGGTATTGTGTGTCCTCAGGGGGACAGAGTATACCTGTGGCTGTCATTTAACCCAGCACTGTGGGTCGATGTTCCAAAAGAAGACGATTTAACTATATTTGAATAAATGTAGACTGTTATACCATACTTAATAAAAATAAGATATCCCCTGAAAATCAACCTTAGTATTTCTTTTTGAGGAAAAATAAATATAAGACGGTGTCTTATTTTGGGGGAAGCACAGTAGTAGAAGAATCATTTCCCTGCCTGGTGCTTCACTATGCTTGAAGGTCATCTGTAGATTAGAACAATCAGGTTCTGTAGTCAGTCCACCATAAAATGTAGCAAATGCCTAGGGAGGTCTCAGGGCACATTTGAGGTCAAGTAGCCCTAGGTCAAGATGGTGACTCACCTTCTTGCTTGTTTGTTATGCTACCCACTTACGATATTACCCATTGACTATGTATATGCTAACTGCATGAGGTGCACGCCTTATGAAAGATCTGTAAGCTCCATTACATATACTCATTGGAAAATACATTCACTCTCTCAGCCCTGGCATGGGAAGAGAGCCCCTGTGTCCGGCTGTCTGCACTCTGTCTTTTAATATTTACAACTGCAATGTTCCTCCTAAGGTTCGAGTGCTGGAGACCCCAGGGTCACGAAAATAACCCACCCACTCATAAAATTAGAATTTTGAGTACCAGTGAAATGATCTCAATGAGCTAGAAATTGCTGACTTATACTCACACAAAGTAGATAAACACCTATTTATATTAACAAACAAGTTTACAGTACATAGTGAAATGGATTTAGGAGTTCTAGCAGTATCACTAGTATACAAGGCTCTGTACCTTCAGTGGCAATAGCTATCAGGAACAGTTCAGATGCGGGAGATCAAACATACCGCAGTTCTCCAACATTTTTTGTCAATTCTTACACAAGTCATTCTCCCACACCACTCTTTCTCTCACTTCTGGGTTTGATAATCCATTGCTATGGCCACACAAAACTCAAAGATCAAAGTGGTCTATCAATGAACAAGGTAAAACTTGGGGTCAGGAATAAAAAGCTGTAACTCAAATCCCCAAACAGAAAGTTCATAGGGACTATCTCCCTTCCTGAGTGCAGGAAGCACTTAGAAGCCACCTTAGGACAAGCTCTTCTTGTCAATCTTAGGACAAATTCTTCTCAGCCACCTTCGAACAGAATTGACTTAACTTTAATTAAAAGGTCTTCTTGAACCTGCCTTCTTTCATCACATGCTCTCCAAGGGCCCCTCCTAATCTTGCCTAGGCAGGGAAGGTGCTAGGTTGACCCAAGAAGCCATCTTATCAAGAGGTAGAGCAAGAGGGAGAGAGAGAACTGCCTGCAGGCATTGCTGAGAAGAAACAGTGAGACATTGGCCTGCTATCTGAACAGTTGATTTGGTTTTGTTAGCCCCTGGAGCCACAGAGTTCAGAATGAACCCACGGATTACGGATTTGCCAGCTTTCAGAAATTCATTATCCATTTCCATGACATCCCTGAAACTGTGAGCTGCCTGTGTGACCTGATTTGAGAGCTTCCTCCACTCCATGAGCCAAAAGTTTGCTACCTGACATTTGCGATTCACCAACTTCCACATCCTGAAGAGTTATTTATCTGATGGCTGTTTAGTTTTGTGAGATACTGCAGAGCAAATCAAGGAACATCTTGAACCTCTACGTCATAGGGACTCGTCTACTGCTGCTCCTGCACAATGCACTGTAATATGAGTCAAGAGCTGTACCAATGGAGATAATGCCGAGGGCAGGAGGGACACAGTGACAGAGCCAATTGTGATGGGTCCAGAAAGGGCTTTTCAGCCAAGATATGGGACAGGCAGGCAAGATCAAGAGGAGGATATCTCCAATGAGCTGAGAGGAGCTTATAGAGATGGAACTATGAAATGAGCCCACCTTCAGGGGGCAAAATGTCTGAGAGGCACACAGAGAAAAGGCCTGCCCTGAAGAAGAGCAAATATGCCTACATGGTTATTTAAAATGAATGTCAGAGCATAGCCTATAGATTCTGATACCAAGTTACATTCTGTTACCAAATAAAACTTGCACATGTGACTCTGGACTGTAATTTTTACATGGCCACTGCCAAAAATTAATGAGCTGAGTAAGAGAGGACTGTGGGAAAGATACTAGTGTCAAAACTGGAAGAAAAAGATTGGAGAGTACAGGTATGTTTATGCTCTGTCTCATATGAATCAGAGCTGATGCTGATGGTTGATTCTCCTACATCTATAGGCAGTGAGAAGCTGTCAATCATTTTTAAACAACTATTGCTACAAGGCCTATTTTAGATGCATTAATGAGAATATGTAACACATAACCTTTAGAAAGAAACTTACTCAGACAAAAATCCCATAGAATACTGGCTTGTCCTAATTTCCATCAACAGATGAATGGATTAAAAAACGGTGGTACATACATACAATGGAGTACTATGCATCCTTAAAAAGCAGTGATGAACACATGAAGCACATCACTGCATGGGAAAAACGAGAGGACAGTATGCTAAGTGATGTAAGCCAAGCACAAAAGGACAAGTACAACAAGAGTCTGCTGAGGTAAGCTTAAAACTTAACAAATCCATAGGGAAAAATCTACTGTAAGGGAATCTAGGACAGAAGAACCTCAGGACCAGGGGTGACAGTGGCGATACCAGGAGGGAAAGGGGATGTAGTAAGGGGGAATGAATCACAGGGAGCCACATATAACCTCCTCTCTGGGGGACGGGAAACAGAGGGGTGGGTGAAGGGAGATGCCGGACAGTGTAATATAAGATACAATAATAATTTATAAATTATTAAGTGTGCATGGGGGGAGGGGGGGGGGGGGAAAAAAAAAGGAAAATTAGCGGATTCCGGGAACCCAAGAGGCAAGCGAATTTTGGGAATAATGAGGGCAACAAATGTATAGATGTGCTTTACACAATTGATCTATGTATTGTGATGAATTGTATGAGCCCCAATAAATTGATTAAAAAAAAAAAAGAAGGAAAAAAAATCTACTGTATACAAAAATTCCTAGGGTGAGGTTCAGGTAGTATGGCAGGGGCCAGACCAAATCCAGGGATATATATGGTAGCCAACTACAAAGATGGGGGGTGGAAAAAAAGAAAAAGACATGGGTAGCAGGGGAACAGGAAATTAACCCACCCAAGGGGAGGGTATCGTTTATATCTCCACAGAGAAAGAGGGACCAGACTTCAACCGGGTGCACCAAGATGTGAATGTAACATATCGGCATGAAGCAGGAAGCCAATAGAGAGGTGAGAGGCGCCAGCTCCAATCCCAACAATGTGGAGAGTCCCCCCTCCCATAGAAGAATTCGCTTCAGAGGACAACACTGAAGCTACAGCTCAGGGAGAGGGACATGTCATATGAGAGCGAACAGGAGCAAATAAAGGGAGAGGAAGAGAGAGTGGTATACATCCTGGCCCACTAAGGCTTGAGGACAATATTCCCACTCAGTGCAGCCAAAGCTCAGAGAGGACCATAGGGCCTGGCCCATTACAAGACAGGACGTCCCTCACTGACCCATAGCGTTACAGGGGACAACACTGGAGACACAGTGCAGGAATTGCACTCAATCTGACCTCATCATACTGAGGTGAAACAAGGGTGCACAACAAAATACAAGGGGAACAGAGCAATGAAGTCCCCAGGGAATACCAAAAATAGACTTTGGGTCCAGGGCATGGCACCCCATCAGGAAAACACTCCTAACTGTTAACAGACCTTTAACTATTTACGGGCTTTGCATGTGTGTGTGTGTGTGTGTGTGTGTGTGTGTGTGTGTGTGTCTTTGGTTTTGGTTTTTTTTGTTGCTTTGTTTCGCTCTGTCTTGTTTTGTATGCATGTTATTGTCTCTGCAGGTCTACGTAGATAAGATAGGCGGGATAAACAAATTGGAGGAGAAAACAATGGGACAGGGGGAGGCAGGGAGAACATGGGAAAGGGGGAGGCAGAAGGAAAAGAAGTGGGTGTTAACAAATCCAGAGACAAGGGAAAAACAAGTGATCTAAAAGTGATGGTGAGGAGGGTGTAGGAGGCCTAGTAGTGCTATCAAGGGCAGAGTAATGGAGAGGAATTACTGAAACGCACATGAAGGCTCAACATGATAGTGGGACAAGAGGAAAGTAAAAGGATATAGAAGAACGAACTAGGAGGCAAAGGGCATTGACAGAGGTCTAAATAAAGCCATGTACAAATGTAAATATATTTATATATGATGATGGGGAAATAGATCTATGTGCATATATTTTATAGGTTTTAGTACTAAGGTAGCAAATGGACATTAGGCCTCTACTCAAGTACTCCTTCCATGCATGAACACTTTGTTCTATTAACCTGGCATTCCATAATGCTCACCTTTCACACACAATTTCTTAAGACAAAGCGGGTGCATAAGCAAGTGTGGTGAAGAAAGCTGATAGTGCCCGGCTATCAAAAGAAATAGCATCTGGAGCCTTAAAAGCTTGATGATAAACAAGCAGCCATCTAGCTCAGAAGCAACAATGCCCACATGAAAGAAGCACACTAGCCTGTGTGATCATGAGGTGTTGAAGGGATTGGAGACCCACTGTAGGCAACTGGACAGCCCCTTAAAGTAGGGTCACAGGGAGGAGAAGAGCCAGTCAGGGTGCAGTATAGCACCGATGAAACATACAACTTTCCTCTAGTTCTTTAATGCTTCCTATCCCCCTCTCCCCCAATCATGATCCCAATTCTACCTTACAAATCCAGCTAGACCAGAGGATGTTCACTGGTACAGATAGGAACTGGAAACACAGGGAATCCAGGACACATAAGCTCCTCAGGACAACAATGAGAGTTAATACACAAGGAGGAGAAAAGGAAGGTGGGGGAGAAAAGTGAAACCGATCACAATGATCTACATTTAACCCCCTCCCTGGGGAAGGGACAACAGAAAAGTGGGTAAAGGGAGACATCAGATAGTGTGAGACATGAAAATTTTATAATAATTTATAAATTATCAAGGGTTAATGAGGGAGGGAGGGGCGGGGAGGAAGAGAGGAGAAAAAATGAGGAGCTAATAACAAGGGCTCAAGTAGAAAGAAAATGTTTTGAGAATGATGATGGCAACAGATGTACAAATGTGCTTGACACATTAGATGTATCATGGATTGTGGAAAGAGTTGTACGATCCCCCAAATAAAGTGACTTAAACAAACAAATTTGGCATAGCATAGCATTTGAATGATTTTTGTGGGTTGGCCATAGAATAATGAATTATTAGTTGAAAGATAATGTCATCCAAAGAATCCTCAGTGACGTATTATGTTCAATGTCAATAGTTTAGTTTTAATCCTATGATCAATATACATACCCCTAATCTTCTCCAGCCCAATCTTAAAGTCAGAATCTGAGTTTATCTATAACTTCTACTATTTCAGAACTCCACTTTTCCAATGAACTGAATCAGTATTATACAGGCTTCTACAATTTCAGTAGGAAATACAGAAAAGGATACAACACATCAAAATCACCTGAGCCTTGTTCATTTTCTTTGGTCCTTAGGACACTGCCGGCAACTTGGATTCTGTTTGTCTTATCTGGATCAGCTCTAATGATGCTCACAAATTTCAATCTCTCATGGGGACATCCCAGAAATAATAATACACAAACCAGGCACTTCCTCTTTCTTCTTCGCTGCTGTTGATGCACAATTTACAGGCTGATGAGAGAATGCAATGTGAGTAATATGTAACCTATAGGTCCAGATGTATTACTGTTCTGTCCCTCTTCTTACACCAAGTTCCCAATACTGTCAACAGTGCCCTTACTGAGTGACAGAAAACATGCTTCTAACATGAGCAATTAATCTAAAACTCTTAATTTTCAGACATGTGCGTAAAAGATGAGTTTATAATAAATAGAGATTGGACGATCAAATATACATGTCAAAAAGAAACAAAAAAGCTGGATCCCTACCTCACAGCATACTGACCTATCAATTACTTACTGTGTGACTCTCAAGGAGAATGACAAATCAATGAATTTTAAAGATGATTATGTTAATTAAACCATCTGGCAACATTTTACATGGGCCGTATAAAAAATTATTATACACTGAAAATTATTTTCTAGAGGAACTATAAATTTTAGAATCACTTTAGAAACACTTTAAAATTCACCATCAAGTAGAGTTAGAAGTGTAAGCACCCGTTAGGACACAATAAAACTGCTGCACAGAGTATCCTAGACTCTAAAGCCATGACAGGGAGCTAATGGGATTTTTACCTCTGACTGTGAGGTTAACAGTCCAACTCTTAATACATGTGAAAACCAGGGCTCCAAATTAAACACTTATGTATCATATTAGATCGAAACGTATATATATATATTTTGAAATGAAGTAAGAAGTATACATCCCCCATAGTGAGTGCATTTTTGAATCCCAAGATATACAATGTTTTAAAGGTAGCATTATTTGTATTACCTAAGGCAGTTTGCTAGTTGGCTTATATAAGTATACAGTCTTTCTAGAGATGGCCTCTGATCTCCAAATATTTACATGGGTTTGTCACCCACCAATGTGAATGAAGCAAAGGAGCCCTGGCGGCATAATGGTTACTGTTGGGCTGCTAACTGCAAGGTCAGCGGTTTGAAACCACATATTTCTCCTTGAATGAAAGATGGAGTTTTATTCTCCCAAGAGTGGCATGGCTCTCTACTCTGATACAGAGATACAGTCTTTGAAACCCACAGGGGCAGTTCTACCCTGTCATATAAGCTCTCTACGAGTCAGTGTTAACTTGATAGCATTGCGTTTGGTTTTTTTGGTTTAAGAGGATTGGGAAGCTTGCCCTACAATACATTGGTACCCTTGTGGCTACACAAATAAGATGTCTGGAAACATAACGTGGGAATTAGTCACATTAGACATCACGTTAGGTTTCATTGAGCCATTTCAGAAACAAAACTTGGGATCTCACTACCATCCAAAAAGAAGAGCCAGGAGCCTAGATTCTTTTTTTTTTTTTTGCTTTTGTGGAAAATAGTTTTAATTGTTGTTCAGAAATATCCTCAAGGTATTCCAGGCATGAGATCTTGCACACATTGGGAGCATCAGGCAACAGAGTGTAGGCCCACCAGCCAGCTAACCTGAGGATTTCCTGGCAAGCACACTCTAGTCCTGGCTCATATCCAGGGGTCTGTCATTTCCATCACAAAGTAATCCCCAGGGCATGATAGGTGTCCTTAAAGCTCTTCAGTTCTAGGAAGTGCACCTGGAAGGTAGTTGGAGAGACTTTAGGAGATTGGGTAAGATCTTTGGCTGCTGACTGGTGGTGTCACTGAGCTCCCACTTCATGCTTTGACTGCAGTGGCCAGCTCATTCACGGCCTCCTGATAGTGCAGGTACTTACTCTGGTCAAATACCCCTGTCCCATAGCGGACTGCCTCATAGCCATGCAGCAGGGTATCAATGAGGGCCTTACGCATACCCTTGAAAGTAGTAGCAGCATTCCCAAGATCGAGCAGGTAGGAACGGAAATGTCTGACCATTAGGGGATGGGGATGCCGGCCTTCAATGTTAAGTGCGATCTCAGAGGCATGAATAGCATCCCAGAGCTTTCATCTTGTACAGATAGTTGTAGCAATTTTGATTTCCTTGGGTTTCCAGCTGTGGCAGTCTAGCATCATCATCTGTAAGGAGATGGGGCTCCTACTTGCTATCCTGAACTCTGGATAGTCGATTATCAATCTCTTCTTTCAGATTCTTGGTGGCATTGTGTCCCACAGGGACATGAGGTCCCCTGCGAGATTTCATTGCAAAGTACATCATTTGCCTCTTCAAAAAAATAAATAGCAGTACAAACACCAGGCTCCTGTAGGCCATCACCAGCACGACATTCACCCAGACAGCCAGTTACTACTGGATGCCAAGGCCTTCCCACCCTACGCAGAGCTGCTCTGGTTTACCCCATTGACTTGACTCCTCAGCCTGGGTTCATCTGCATTTCTTGGAGCTCCCCGGCCATTTCCTTATGGGGGAAGACTAAGCGAGATCCGGCCTGAAAACATGGCAGCTTGTAGTGGGGATGGGAGGCATATCCTAGATACTCTTCAATCCAAAGGGCAAACAGCTGTGACACAAGAGAGAAAGCGATGGGAAGGAGCAGCAACAGAGACATGGTGGCAGCAGAACCAAGACACTGAGAGAGAGCAATGGGATTAGAGGCCATAGACCAGGGGAGCTCAGTGCCTTTGGGCAGGAGGTTAGTAGGTGAAGTAGTGTACATCTGAGTACTTATCTGGGGAACTAGATTTGCCAAGCCATACAAAGCTGAGTGTGTTTGGTGTGAGGCTAAGGGGCGGAGAGAGCATTTATCCACAGAGCTAAAAGACCTTTGTAACATTTGTCCATTCAGGACAGAGACCAGGAGGCTGTAGGGCCAGACCTTACCTGCAGGTATATCTGCCAAGGTGCTGTCCGGAAGAAGAACTGTACCTTGAGTCATTTATGATCCTAAATGTGTGTTAGGGTAGAAAAGTGAACCGTTTGTCAAATGTAATTTAAGGAGATCATTTATTAAACTTAAGAGAAACCAAGACACACACACACACACACACACACACACACACACACACACACACCATATATTTAAGGGAGGCCAGTAGCATGAAGTCAAAATAACAACTGAGGATTCCGTCGGGACCCTGAATAAACAGGGCACAGAACAATGGGCATGTCACAGATCATGATTGGTGGCAGATTAATACATCACAGGCACAGAATGGACTGCAGCAGCAGGAATGAGGCCATGATTAGAACATGCACATTATTAGATAGAGGGACTTACAAGATATGTCCAGGGCCTTCACACAAAGCCAGTCAAGGCAAGACTCATGGCAATGGCCCCTGTTCTGTCCTCAAGAAGTTGTCCTCCATCAAGGCAAGTGTAGAGGGGCTGGCTGGAAAGGAGTGCAGGCAGTCTACTTTGAAGGCATTCTCCCCAAGGGGAAGATGACCTACCTGCTTGGTTAATGATCAGAGAGAATTTATTGGCGGCTTAATCGAACTGGGGACACAGCACATGGACGCTGAGTTGTCACTCTCACCAGCAACCCAAACCTAAAACCCAACTCACTGCAATCGAGTGGATTCCGATTATAGCGACTCTTTAGGAGAAGATGAACTGCCGTTTGTGGGTTTCCAAGACTAACTCTTTACAAGAGTAGACCACCCGTCTTTCACCTCAGGTGTGACTTGGAATTTTGAACTGCTGACCTTGCAGTTAGCTGCCCAATCTGTAACCCCTACAACACCAGCCTTTTGTTAAGTTGGAGTGCTCAGAACTTAAGTTCTAATACAATTATAAACAGTTACTTACCCAGTGAATTCTATGATTCAGGGAGATGAGCAAAGACTTTGGACGCTGACCATCAGGACAGCCTGGGCCCTTGTCCACTGGCACTCTCCTGGGATCACACTCCAGGAAACAGGGACCCCTCCTGTTGCCCCTCAAGCTCCTACACCCGGCACTGCCCTCAGGAACCCCAGGGTTGCTCACCCTGTTTGGAGTCAGGTGAATGGATTTGGTTCACAAACCAGTCAAAAGTTGAAATCCTTCCTTGTGATACTTCAATGTGCAAGACAATAGTAACAGATTTCTAGCTCCCTAGATTGGATCGTATTTCTCTGTGGCAAATCTTTGATCTGAAACAGAAGAGGAGTCAATATTGAGAAAGGCATGTCAGTTTCTTAGCCTGTATTTCTTGCCTTAAATAGTGGCACCCCCTGGGATCAAAACCATGCTCCAATCTGAGGGTGTTTGCATTAAACACAGAGCCCACTCTATCTTTACAGAGAAATTTTACGAATTTCTCAAAAATCATTTTCAACTTTGGATCCACATCCTATATATACAATATTTATTTTCGGAATAAAATGGAAGTATTTAAAGCCTCCAAATTCTGAAGATCCACTGAAGCGAAATATCTCATTTTTACTAGCAATCTAACTGAAGAAAGGAATATTTTATGAAGAACATTCTTTACTAACCTGTACTGCACCTCAGACCCCAACCCTTGACATATTTGGCTAAAGTGATCAAGCTGAATCATGCTCACACATGCCACTCCAATCCATGCTGAGCTTTTCATCACGTTTAACCTGCCCCAATACCTTTGCATCCTGTATGTTCTTTGCAATATTTATTGTGTGTGAAGAAATGTCTATGGTTGGATAGCCCATTTATGCACAATAGTGTGGTAACTAGAGAAACTTTCTGTAGAAGTGGACAGCAAGAGACAGAAGGACACCAACAGGACAACCTTGGCCAACACAGAGATATCCTAAACAAGAAAATAAGCCAGGAGAATCCTTATTTGCTACTCTTTTCAGCTCTTGTGTTTATGGATGTCCAATTTTAAAGCTTTGGGAAAGACTGCAGCCTACAGTCAAGGAATGGCAAGGGGTAGGTAGATGGGTGATGTCAAAAACCAAGGTAAAGGCAGAAGCTTAGAAGAACAAGATGGATCCAGGAAAGAGCTGACTGATCAACCATTTTGCCACCTTGGTCTAGATTCTGGATTCTAAGCTCTAGGTCATACTGACAGATGGCAAACAACACAAACTGTAGGAGAGGGCATATTAGTCTTGGTCTTCTAGTGAGAAAGGGAAAAGCTAGTGCCTAGGCTTGAGCTTGTGAAACATGCTCCACCAGGAACCTGGTTTGGCAGGAAAACAAAATTAATGTGCTGGGAAGAGGCTATGCTATGATAACATAGGGAGGCATGAGCATGAGTGGCTAGTTGGATATCACTTACACTGTCCTTTTGCAACACCCAGGGTGTTTCTCAAGGCAGGAATGTGTGAGGTTGCAGCTATAGGATAAAGGGTGTAGATTAGTGCTCCTCTAAAACTAATCAGCAAATCAGGCTACTAGAGAAAAGCACAATTTGTTTTAGACTCTCTCATGCCCAGTCATCAACCATATCTTAAATATAAGGCTCACCATTCCACCGGGTCTTAAGGACAGGCTTCAACTCAGGGCTCTTACATTGGTTGGATGCAGAGTAAGGTTGGATGACAGAGCCCTCCTTGAGCAACATTCTTAATCTAAGCTTGACTAAATTTTAATTCCTTCCAGAAATACTGATAGCTTATGCAAAAAATACAAAAAACCAGAATGGTGATAGTAACAGTCAAAAGATCAATAGATACCTTGTATTGGATAAACATGCCTTATTAGGCTTGTTTAGAGTGTTGAAGACCAGGGATCTTACTTTGAGGACTAGGTTCACCTCACCCAAACCATGGTATTGTCAATTGTCTCATACGTATGTGGAAGTTGAACACAGCATAAGGAAGACTGAAGAAGAATCGATTTCTTTGAATTTTAATGCTGGTCAAGAATAATGAAATAACATTGGTCTCCAAAAGCACAAACGAATCTGTCTTTGAACAAGTAAACTCAACAGTGCTAGTTAGAGGTAAAGATAGTGCGAGCTCATATTACATACTTTGGACAATGTTGTCAGGAGGGAGCAGTCCCTGGAGAAGGATAGTGTATGTGGTAAAGTAGAAGGGCAGGGAAAATAGGAATTCCCAACTAAATGGAATGACACAGTGATGGCAACAATGGATACTTCCTAAATGGTGAGCCTGGCAGAGGAGAAGGCAGTGTTTCCTTCTGTTGTGTACTGGGTCCCTAGGATGTGGAATCAACTCAATGACACCTAACAACAACAACAACAACTCAGAAACCACTAATCAGTACCCAAGACAGGCACAAAATACTAGCACGTTAGTTATGTTTACAAAACCTATTTCCATGGTAATGGATGCCAAACCTTTCATGCAACATTTGCTGGAACATAAGCTCTCTTATTAAAAAGAAGGAATGGTGTGTGTGTGTGTGTGTGTGTGTGTGTGTGTGTGTGTGCGTGTGTAACAGAGCAATGACAAAATCACTGAGGAATTCCTCTCCCTTATTGATTTACACCATTCTCTGAAGGTGAGCTGAAGAAAATCCTCTAAGATCCACCAAACATGTCTTATGACAGAGTATTTCCCAAACTTGGGCTCAAATGTGAGGGCAGCATACAGTCACTCAGGTGTGAGTGACTTTTTGTCTGTCAAGAGTAGTGTAAATCATTTATCCCTCTATACTGAAGAGTCAGCTACAAGTCCTGAAGATCCAGCCAAAGCAAGTTATCTATGAGAGTTGAGTGGGATTCAGGATACTCAAAAGGTCTATAATCACTAATCAAAATCAAATTCCATGCGAAATTTCAAGGCTAACTGTAAAGTAGTTTAAAGTTGAAGATTCTGGTAGCTAGAGACCAGAGTATTCACACAGTATTTCTTTATGTTCTGTTGTTTAAGTTCAAGTTACTGGGTACAAACAATGGTTGTGAGAGTACTTTACTAACATTTTCTATGAGACCAGTGATAACCTGATACCAAGGTCAGATGATACTTCAAGAAAACTCTAGTCCATTATTGGTAATAGTTCTACATGAAAAATTTCTTAAAATTATTGGGAACTGAGTCAGACAACACATTAAAATAATTATATACCATGATGAATTGAAATCTGCCCTAGAGTTGATTTAACATAAAATAAGCACGGTAATATACCAATTAATGTAAAAAATTACCTCTTTTACATTACAAAAGAATTGATAATTATCCATTATCTAAATAGACACATAAAACATACTAAACAAAGCCAAAGGCTTTTAAGGTTAAGGGAAAAAAATCCTCCACAAATCTGACATAAAATAGATTCAATATGTTAATATCCTAATAAATATTCCTTTAAAAATAAAGCTCAAAATGTCAGACTTAGAGGAAAGAGAAAAAATATCAGCCCACCTCAGAAAAATTACAAAAATATCCACTTTCACCACTGATATTAAAAATGGACTGTATAGTAAAACTACAGTGATAAGAATAAGTTTTTTTTTAAGGACGAGCTGCCAAAGAGAAATAAAAATTCCTCTAATCATAAATTAATGATCGTATCCATGAAATATTCAGGATATGCCTTAAATAGGTAATAAATATAAAAACATTGTAGGCTACATTTCAACACACAAAATTAACTTTAGGTCCTTAATTCACAAACCATTAATTGCTAAACAACAGCTCCCAAACTATTAAGCCTTACACCTTAACAAGCTGAGCATCCTTACAACACACTGATAATCTCTTCAAACAGTGAACTACCTGAAAAGCTCCTCACTGTCCAGACTGGCTAATAACACCCTGACCATTCCCTGATACCGACAACCAATTAAAAAAAAAAAAATAGCCTAATTCTTTTATCCCAATTTTTAAAATCAGAAACACAACCTGGAATATATTCTAGAACCTTAATCCTAACTTTATAACTCAAAGTCTTAAATTGAGGAACAAACTTAGAAAACTATACTGTTTAAATCATAACTCTACATCTTTATACCATAATACGCAATCCCTAAGCAACTCCAAACATAAGCTGTTAGGCAGGACACATTCGAAACAAAGCCCTTTAATCTATCCACTAACATCTGACTCCTGACACCTATGTTCTATTTCTATCCAATGACTCTTGTTCTTGAACCAAGAACATTAATCCCAGGACCTAGAATCCAATCTTACATAGACTCTTACTCTAGCAACCTACAACCCTAAACTGAACCCAAATTTAACCCATCAAGAAACTCACATGGCTAATTACGTATGTAGAGCTGTCTTCTCTCTGACTTTACCTAAACATAAAGAACTAAGGTAGGTAGACAGGCAAAACCAGGAATCAGAGGCACATTTTCAGTAAACTATTAAATAATTTGCATCTGAGTCATGGTAGTTGGCAAAATAAAGTGGTTCATAAATGTTTATATGTGATAAACACTATCATGCCCATATCACAGGTTTTCTGCTATTAGACATATCCAGGGATGTGTTACCCAATAAGCAAGTTGCCTGAGGATTCAGTTGTACAAATTTACTAATTTGTAAATTCCAATTTCATCTGGTTTCTTCTTCAAGTTGTAGTGAAACCCATGTTAAATAAGGCATATTAATTACTGGTTATTCTGTCATCGACCCCTTCCCTCCCTTCATTCCCAGGGGACACTCAGATCACAAGAGATGCAGAAGGCAGAAAATTAAAGGTACATATATTGGAACCATTGTATCCATTTTTCAAAACTAACATTGGCCTAATTTTACTCAGACCTAGGGAAAGGGCTCTGAGAATGATTTTGTGTACCCCTTCTGACAGTGTAAGCTGATAACCCTAAAATATTTGGCTCTGGATGTCCTTTAGATTGATGTGAGCCAATAAATAAATTAACCTCATAAGACATACTTCAAGTGGGACTGTATCTTGCCCCAAAACTGGAAACGTATCAATCCTATGGACATGCTGTGTGTCCAGTGCCAGGAACTCCCTGCCAGAGCACACTGGGGTTCTCCTCTCATGAAGAAGTAAGTCCTCAAACAGCGGGCCAACCCCTCTCTGACCTAACCTGTAAAATGCTGACTAGGCACTGTGGGCACATGGATATCTTGTGGGCACATGGATATCTCAGTAAACTCTGGAATGAAAGTGAGGCCTTGGTGTGGACACATTAGCAGAAGTCATTAGTGGACGCTTCATCATCAGGATGATGGCACAGGGCTGAATACCTTTGAGCTCAACCTCACGGGCTTCCAGAGGCAAAATGCAGTGTTCCTCCCTGAGCCTGCCATACATAACTACTGGATGAGTGTACTTAGCCTAGGATAGGCAGCCCCCCGCCCAGGTTCCAGGGTCTCTTACCTTCCTGGATGCACAGAACATCCAACAAAGAGTGATCCACTATCTTTCCACACAGCATAGCCTGATCTGAGATCCACATGTGCCCCCAATTTCAGCACTTCAAATAATCTGTCTCCAGGATCACCTTGGTCTGAGCTCAAACTGGGAAATAAAGGGGAGGCTAGAGACAGATTACATGGTAATCACCCAGAATTACTTCAGCATGATCAATAAATCAACATAATTTATCCTCCAGGTGCCTTGCCTATTGAAACAGCCATCCTGGGGCTTGCAATATAACCTGATGCTGTGCTAAGAACATGCAGACTTCATGAAGACCTGATTAGTCATCTACAGAGAAGGTGCCAAGGATGAACTATATCTGTAAATCCATAGCTGGAATGTGGGACATGGCCAGCTATTCCTGTGTAAGACACAGTGAGGGAAGTCAGTGTGAACCCAGGAACAAACCTCACCTTCAGGAATGGGCTACAGGGGGTGCTTATGATCAAGTGGGCACAAGAACCAGACTCTGAGGCAGGTAGAGATGTGTTGTCAGAGTGGGTTTCCCGTTGTACTCTCAGTTTCATAGTTCCCCCCTAATAAACATCTCTATTTGTATTATTATGTTCCAAAGCCCTGAGATCTATGAATTCAAGTATCAGGCCTCCTTAGACGTTAAAATAATCTGTGTGTGAACTATTTGCCTTCAGAGATCTTCACTTTGGTCAGAACCAGGTTTCATTAAGAGAAAGTACAGAAATCGATGACCAGAGAAGGTGTTACCTGCAGGTCTGAAGGGAGTGATCTCACTTTGGTTGTAAACAAACCCTAGAAAAGCAGCTGCCTTAAAGAAGTGCTGAACTTGTCTTGTAATTCTGTTCCTCTCTCATAGCTGTGAATATACCATTTGTAATAGGGGAAATTTTACTGTCCTACAGCATGTCACAAGAAATAGTCTTCAGCTTTATGAAGGTTCCTTGACAGCTGTTAACACCTTTCAAACAGTGAAGATGTGTGTGTACTGACTGGAAGACAATGAATGTCTAATAATCCAGCCACACTCTAAACGCATACTGAAGAGAGAGCACACAATGGCCACAGAGTTGCCTTGCTGAATAAAACAAGTCTCTTAAACATGATTAAAGAAAACACAGCATGATCAAAAGTGCAAAATTATTCAGATTAGGACCCTGAAACACAGAATTTGTTTCCACCCATTTTGTGAGGAAAGTCATGGATTTAGAGTCCTGTAGTTTTCTATAGCATTGAAGCTCCTCTATACTGATGAATGAAACATTAAGAATCACCATGTCAAAAAAAAAAAAAAGAATCACCATGTCAGAATGATGGGGGCAAACAAATGTACAAAATGTGCTTGATGCAATGGATGTATATATGGATTACAATAAGAGTTGTATGAGCCCCCAATAAAATTATTTAAATAATAATAAAATTAAATAACCTTTTAATAAAGAATCACCATGTCCATAATGCAAAACATGTCAGCTTGGCAAATCTAAATCAGTCAGTGAAGAAGCCCTACTGCTCCAGTGACTAAATGATCAGCAGCTCTATGAAATGAAAGCTGTTGAGTCCCACGAAGCGGCAATCGGTTCACATATAGATTATAGTCTAAAAACCATAAGGAAAAGTTTAAGGCCCCATGGCATCACTAACAGAATGCACTGGAGTGCACCTGAGAACAATAAAATGGCAAATAAAACAAGCCTTCTATCAAGAACACTTGGATAAAAGGTTAGAAAATGTAAGTACTACCATGCAGTGGGCAGAGAAGATGATCACCTCTTTTAAATAAGGTATCATTACTATATAGAAGAATTTTATATCTGGATGTCTTCTACTAGGAACAATTATAACACAATTTTTAAAAACCAGGAGCTAACATCGGGACATAGTTCTACACAGTAAAATCAAACAAACTGTAAAAGAAACAGTTAACAAGGGAAATAAATCAAAAGGATAAACATAATTTACATACTTAGAATTTGGTTGCAAGAAACATTTTCTGTATCCACAACGACAGTGGTTCTTAACCTTCCTAATGCCACGACCCCTTAATACAGTTCCTCATGTTGTGGTGACCCCAACCTTAAAATTATTTCCATTGCTACTTCATAATTGTAATTTTGATACTGTTATGAATCCTAATATAATTATCTGATATGCAGTATGTATTTTCCTTGCTACACATTGACCATAATTAAAGCATAGTGATTAATCACAAAACAATATGTAATTATATAGTGAAATATTTATTTCTAATTACAAATAAATGAAATTTTGTCTTGAATCACAGTGTAGCATGGATAACAGTCTTCACCTATGGGTACTCACATGTGCACGTACCTACATGTGGGTGGACCTGCCTGGAGACATATAGGAGCAGTGTCTCGGTTCCTAAGACCATCGGAAATATGTGTTTTCCCATGGTCTCAGGTGAAAAGGTCGTTCGACTCCCAAAGTGGTCACAAACCACAGGTTGAGAACCACTGTACTACGATAACTGATAAATGACCAATTTAAATTCTATGCCACTGTGAAAATAAAACAACAAAAAAGAGCTGACCATGAGGACACGTGTCACTAAAATATATTCATGTACAGACCCCAAACTCACTGCTGTTGAGTCCATTCTGACTCACAGTGACCCTACAGGAGAGGAGAAGGACCCTGTGGATTTTCAAAACTGAAACTCTTTATAGGTGAAGAAAACCTATTCTTTCTCCAGATTTATACATAAAAGACCTGAAACATCAATAAATAATTGCCGGGTTCTGCAAATCAAGAGAATATAAAAGGAAATAAAAATTCCCTATAAAAAAATTGAGTGGACTTTACATCTGGGCCAGTAATGCTCTAAGAGCCAAGAGGGATGGTATGGGGGTGGTAGCAGTGGATGAAGACTGCAGTGTTAAAGAGAAATGCGCCAATAATAGGATCAATCTCTGAGGTGACATTTGGGGAGACATCCCCAAGTAGGACTCTTCATACTCTCAGTGGAAAGTTACAAACATCAGCAGAGATTAGGAGACAAGTCCCAGGGGCTATTTCAGAGATTAAAGTTTTAGCACCCCAGTTAGTAAAGGTCTATGGATGGCAGTGACTGCCTAAAGTCCAATAGAAAGGGTCTCCACATAGGTTAAGCCTCCATTGAATTCTTTCTGATTTTTAAGCAAGGATATAGATTAAATTTCCCCAGAGGCAGAGGAACTTTGAAAGCAGTCAACCTCCACCATTTTTCAGCCAACCCAGGGTGTCCTACGTTCCTTACATTTAGCACTGACGGCCTAAGTCAGATGGCCCTGGACCTTTCCTATCTGACAGTGTGGGTGCCCCAATTATTGTCCTGTCCCTGCTTCTATAGTCCCACTAATAACAACGATTAATCATCCACCAATCAAGAACTTGTGCGTTTCCTTTGTTCCAATATTATTTAATTAGATTCCCAACTTAAATGTTTCCTTAACCTACACTAATAATTTCCCTCATTCAAGTGACTTGTTTGCAACTTTGTCTCTATTAAGACTTAATAAATGTTCTCCTTAAATTATATTTGAGATTGGAGTCCCTTTTGCAGTCTAAACAGAGCACAAGCTGGTTTCTGATGGGCAGAAATGATTGAGGAGGCACATGCAGTCAGGATATGTTTTCGAGTAAAAGGGAGACCCCATTTTAAATATAGTTTAAAGGTAACATTAGTTAAATCTTAAGTGACAAAGACACAAACACATCATCTGGATGAGCGATGACACCACCAGGAGGTGGAAATGGCTTCCCAGGTTCACAATTGAGATGTGAGATAAAGAGGGTGTGGGGGAAGGAGGGGGCAAAAGAAACTGTCACAAAAGCATGCTTGGTGGCCAATCAATACTACATCACAAAGACAGACACTTCCGATTGGTCCAGGGCCTTCTGACCCATGCAGTCAGGGCAAGACTGATAGGGCATGGCTCCTATCTAGAAGAGCCCCTGTACTGGCTTCAGTTTGGTGACCTCCATCAAGGGCACACAGGCTGCAAGCCTCTAGGAATGACTGCCCCTCTCCGGGCTGCCTGGAGAGGGGTGAAGGTAATCCTCACGCCAAAGCCTCTGCCTGAGGGCCAGAGTACCCACAACCTTGCTTCCTGGTCAGAAAGCAGTCAATGGAGGCTTACTCTCTGTGGGACTCTGCAATCCACGTGAGGACTTAATCTATGCGGGGAATTGGGGTTGTCAGTGCTATTGTATCCTTTTGCAAAGCAAAGTGCTGAGAAGTTAAGCGCTAATACAGACCTCGGTCATTAGTGGAGTGGCCTGATGACTGCAAGACTGGCCTCTCCTTTCAGTAAAGGTCACTCTGGGTGGGGTCCCCTGCTCTCATGCGGGATAACTTAGAAGGAGGGAACGGGACCCAGGCAAGAAGCCACCTTCAATCGGGCATTTCTGGCGTGAGGGTGAATGAGGAGCTCTGAGCAGGAAAAGGGGACCTGCATATTCCCAAGGCTGAAGGCAGAGAGGCTTGTAACCAGCTGAGAAAGGATTTAACTGGAAATACCCCAGGGGGTCGCGGCGACCTGGAACGCGGGCAGGCGGGGTGCGGGAACTGTAATATCCGTGGGGATCGGGGCACAGCTGGGGATGCCGGGCCTGTATGGGACTCCGAGCCTAGGATCAGCATAGAAACAAAGAGACTCACTTACCCTCGTGGGACCTTCGCACTGCACTTTCCCAGTCAGAGGAAGAGGTTTCGGCAGGAAATTGCATCACCTGTGTAGGGGTGGTCTTTCCGAAGGGCGGAGTCTGGAGGCAATGAGGGACTCCTGGAGGGAGGGGCCTGGAAGTGAAACTGAGGTCCTGGAGTGGCAACTGATCCATTCTTAGTTTCTTCTTAGTCTGGAAGTTCTGCCAAAAATTCTTCACTCTTGGTGACCCTGCTTGCATTTGAAACACCTTTTTATTTGAATCACAACAACACACAAGGCAGGAGAGAAAGACAAACTGACAGAAAAGTGGTGGGTGGAGGGCATGCTTTCCAACTGCTTAGACTTTTGTTAATTGGCAATTCAGGAAGAAAGTACATCATATTAAAAACAAACAAAAATTGAATGGGATAAGTCTTTCCTTTAAGAACAGTTCTAAGTTGACAGAGGTAATAAAGTGACCATAAACCTGATCAAAATGGGCCTTGTCTTAGGGACAATTGAACACATCATTGAGTGATTGAAAATTAGCAAGTCAGAGAGAAATAACACCTCATTAAATTAGCTGAGGAGGTTTCTGATCTATTTCGTTGTTTCACCTAAAATAATAAGGGCTGTCATTTTTTTCTGAATCAGAATTCATCTAATGTCCCATTCAATAGCTTATGTACATTGGTCTGTCCTTGATGGTCAATGACCCACAAGATTTGTACCTCCCAAACTCTACTGTGGCCAGGCTTATTTATCATTGCTATTGAAACAGCCAGTGAAAAAGCAGAAGTTGGGCTCACAATGAAAAGTGGTCAGGGATCATCAGGCAATCACGTAAAAAATGACTTAAAAGCCTTTTGACAGGACAATATCTATTGGACACTGAGGTAGAATGAATTTTTCTGCCATGTAAATGTGTTCATTATCAACTCTGGAAAAAAGCATATTAAAATTTAAAAACCAGCAACAACAGTTTCTTCTCTCTTTTCTCTTGTCCTGAGTCTTAGTCTGCTTCTTTATTTATGTCTATTTGTCTAAGCATTTTACTATGCTGCTCTCAATATGCAGCATAATGATTAATAAAGTCAAATGATTCTTAGTAGGTTGGGTACCCATAAAAAAAAGCCTTTACTGATTTCTTTTGTCTTTTTTGTTTGAAGTGAACTTTTTTCTATAGTTAAAGACCCTAATCAAGTTCAGTTTTACTTTTCTTGCTTTTCAGTTTTTTATTTTTTGTTAGTCACTTAGACCAATATTTAGATTGGAGGAATAAGAAATCTTGAGAGATTTTTTTTTAAAAAGATGTACACTACATATATTTACACAGCCCATCTCTCAAGAAATGGAAATCAAAAGCAATGTTTTAAACATGTAAGTGGTACTCTTTCTTTTCTCTGCCCCATCTTCCTCAATAACCTATCAATCTCCTATCCCTGTTCCCTCCTAGTCCTTTGCCTCCTCACACTCATCAAAGTCTTCTTATCTTTTCAAGTATAATCCAAGTTTCTTTATCTTTGTTTTTAATATAATGCTAGTGTTATTAAATATTTATGTTTTTAAAATCGAGTTTGTGACGCATAATAGTTTTTTCCATGCCTCTTGGTGTTTGACTTTTTCAAGTAAGAATATACTATATTTTCTTATGGATAATACAACTATTGATTCAACACTTTTCAAACTTACAAGATAAAACAAGACTTAGAACTGGGTCACTTGGCCCTTTTTCTCTTTTCACCTCCCAGTTCAG
>NW_022111301.1:11801683-11819139 GCF_000313985.2 Echinops telfairi | reverse complement strand
TGCAAGGGGATCTCCAGTGGCCTACTAATGGGCTTTGGATCTCCACTCCGCACTCCCCCCATCATTCACTATGGTAAGATTTTTTTGTTCTGATGGTGTGGCCAGCATCCTCTTGGACCTACAGTTAGGCTCAACACATTCAATCACAGCATGATCTTCTTTGTGGTTTTAGCCTTTTTCCGGAAAATTGACTTTGTCTGCCCACCATAGGCACTCTGCTTCCCATCATAGCGCCTCTTTCCTTGTGCATACAGAGAATCCTTGATCTTTTTATAGTGGGTCACTTTGTGAGGTTGATGCTTGCCGCACTTCTTACAGAAAGTTCTTTGGGCTTGGGATACATTAAGCATCTTTGCAGAGATATGGTCTACGCAGTGGAAACGGGAGCTGAGAGTCTGCGATCATCGCCTCACTCCACTTGTGCCTAATCTGACAGTCATTTTGCTTTAATTGATGCATAATATTCTATTGCATGGAAGTACCAGTGTTTGTGTATTCCTTTATAATAGGTGTTTTGGGTTGTTTCCTTGTTTTTGACATTTTGGAAAATGCAGCAATCAACATAGGTGTGCATATGTCTGTTTGTGTTGTATTCTTTATTTCTTTAGGGTATATATAAAAATGAAGAGACTACTAGAATATAAAATATTTGTGTTTGTATTTGTCTAAGGAAGTGTTATACTGATATCCATAGAGATTTTAAAATTGTACAGTCCCACCAGCAATGTATGAGCATTCCTATTTCTATTCTTCTTTAGGATTTATTATTTTGTCTTATTGAATTTTGATTAAAATGTGGGTTTCAGGTGGTATTTCATCGTTGTTTTAACCTATTTTTCTCTTCTTCCTAGTGAATGTTAACATTTCTTTATATGATTGATGGACACCTGGATGCTGTCTTTAATGAATGGTCTATTTTTGTCTTGTGCTTATTTTTTTATTGCATTATTTGTATTTTTCTTGTTAAATATTGTAGTTACCTACAGACTTTGGAGATTTGCCCTTAATCTGATGTATTATTACTGAATGGTTTTCTCAATCTGTGCCTTCTTTGTAAATTCTTTGATGAAGTCTTTCGATGTGCATAAATGTTGTATTTTGAGTAGATCTCAGTTCTTTACATTTCTTCTATACTGTGGATATTTCATTATGTTCATAGTGTGTTTGTGTCTTGTGTTAGTGCCCTTTAGTTTGTCCCTAATTTTTCCATTGTTAGTCTTTAGGTTCTAGGTTTTATCTTTAGGTCTCTGATTTATGGTGAGTTCATTTTTTGTACATGGTGTGCAGTATAGGTTCTCTTCATTTAAAAAACATTTTTTGCAGGTGAACATCCAACTTAACTTGGATCTCTGAGAGAAAGGCTATCTCTGCCCCACTTAATCTGTCTTCAACCATTATCAAAGATTAAGTGTCTATAGGTATTTAATTGTGTTCTGGGTTTTCAATTCTAATCCATTGGTCTTCATATGAATTGTTGTACCAGTACCAGGTTGTTTTGTTTACCATGGCTATATACTATGTTTTAATGTTTGCATGTTAAAGACCCCCTACTTTGTTTTAACTTATTAATAGTATTTTCTTTATATTGAGTTTCTTTTCTTTCCATATAAACCCTTAATGATTTAAGAGGCTTACACCTATTCCCGTAGGAGAGTGTTTCAAAAAAAATTGCATTGCACATTTGGTGGGACTGCTAAGTAGGATGATGTCTGGAGGGTTGTGACAGAAATGCAGGTGGCAGTCACAATGAACAGTGTTTTGGCTTACTGGTTAATCTTAGAATCCAACAGGGGTTGTTTTAAGGATTATATGTTAGTCCAGGTAGACTAGAGAAACAAATTCAGACACTCATACCTGTATAAGAAAGAGCTTTATATACAAGAGCAATAGAAAATTGAAAAAACATACCACCCCAGTCCAGATCAGGTCTGTAAGTCGATTTTAGCCCCTGTGTACGAAACTAATCTGTAAAGTCCTCTTCAGACTCACACAACACATGCAATGACACCGAATGCAGGAAGATCACAGGCAGTGGTTGGAAAGTCTTGTGGATCCAGTGGCAATGGAAGCATCTCAGCACTGGCAGGGGTCTCCATGTGGCTCCTTCAGCTCCAGGGCTCTAGAGTAGCTCCATTTGTCTTGTCTGCAGGAATGTCTGGCAGGGCATGAGTGTGTGTCCTGCCTCCAGTGAGCTATTTATCTCCTCAGTGCCTCTAAATTAGGTCATCAAGCTGCAACCTGATTGACAGGCTAAACTCTACCCCTCATTTTTAAGTCTCAAATTGACCACAGATTTTGTAACTGCCACAGGCTATTTCCAAGAGACAACTCCAGGAGAACTGTGAGATTGAAAGGCATCTATGTCTGAAACCTATGTTACTTAGGACCCCATGAATAAGGCATTATCACTTTAAAAATAAAGAAACTGGATTTTGAGAAGGAAAAGACTTTCTTCTAAACACAATCCCATGTAAATAATGCTTATGCAGGATCATAATCTGAGGTGGGTTTTCTGTTTGTTTGTTTGTATTACTTTTTTAATAGCGGTTGTTCTTGAACTTAAGATCCACACACGTCATTTTCAATACATGTGAATTTCTTTTGTCTTTGTAGATCCACCTAGCAAGGTCTAAATATATTGCTGTGCCTTGAACAGTCTATTTTTTCATATGTTAAAATGAATTTTATATCAATAAAATATCTATGTGTTCTTCAGTTTTTCTTTTCTTATTTTTTTTTTGAAACTCAGAGCAATGCTTATATCTAATGTGTAAAGAATCTGAAGGGTTTTTAACACTGTCACATTTCTCTATATACACATATTTTTTAAACAAAATTTACCTATTTATATTGGTATTTACTCATTTTTATATATTTTTAAAACTTCTTTATGATTTTTGTTTGTAGAATACAATAGTTCAAATAAAAACATATTTTGTGGAATAAACACTAAAAAAAAAAAATGTGTAGTTGCACTGCCCATCTCATCGAGTCAAATCAGTAAAAGTGACCCAGTGCTCTCCCCTCATCCCCACTTTATGCAGGTTTTTTTTGTCTCTTCCTCCAAAATTTTCTGTCTCTATCTTCTCACTGCCCCCCACCGCATTCCAGCACCCTTGTAGTCCTTAAAATCCTACCTTTTCCTATGAAAACTACATTTTCTTAATTTCTTGTAATAATGATTTCATAAAATAGTTATCTATGTGAGATTGATTAACATTCCTAATCATAATTTTCTCTTGCTAAGTCCATATCTTAAAATGACTTACAGACCCATCATGTTTTTAAGTGATATTCCATAACATTCCATTGTATAAATACAGAAGTTTGTTTATCCATCCATCTAGAGTCAGTTTTTGATTGTCCCCATTGTTTTGTTATTATAGAAATTTCCACAATAAAAAAATTTATCCGTGGGCTTTGTTGCTTCCTATCTAGATGGCCACTTGTTTGCCTTCAAGCCTTTAAGACCCCAGATGCTATACCTTTTGATAGCTGGGCACCATCAGCTTTCTTCACCACATTTGCTTATGCACACGTCTGTCTTCAGCGATCGTGTCGGGAAGGTGGGTATCATGAAATGACCGTTTAGCTGAGCAAGGTGCTCTTGTATTTTTTTTTAATTTTATCTTCTTTTTTTTTTTTAATCATTTTATTAGGGGCTCATACAACTCTTATCACATTCCATATATACATCAATTGTGTAAAGTGCATGTGTACATTCATTGCCCTGGTGCTCTTGTATTAAGGGAATGTGCACGAGGAGGCCCAATGTCCACCTGCTACCCTACTACTAAACCTATAAATATATGCATGTAGGTCTATTTCCCCCATAATCATAAATATATTTACATATGTACATATCTGTATTTAGGCTTCTTTTTATGCCCTTTGCCTCCTACTCCTTTCCTCTATTTCTATACGCTTTCCTCTTGTCCCACTACCAAGTTCAGCCTTCATTATGGTTTCAGTAATTCCTCCCTGTTACCTTGCCCTTGCTCACTCCCTACCAGTCCTCTCATCCCCTCCCTGCCACTGGTTTTGAACTACTCATTGTTCCCTTGTCCCTGGGTTGAAGAAGCACACAAGCCTGTGTGAACACAAGGTGTTGAAGGGAATCAGGTAGCAGACACCAAATAACAAAAACCATCATTGTGTGATCACCTTCCCCACATAAACACTGAAGACAAATGTGTGCATAAGTAAGTGTGGTGAAGAACTCTGGTTCTGCTTCTTTATTTCCATCTGTCTGGATCAGCCTATTAATATTGTTGTTCTCATGGTCCCAATTGTCAGACTTGAGATGAAAGTATATTTAATGAACTAAGTGACCAGCAAAACTCCCTTCACTGTTCCCTCTGAATACAGCTGTGCTGGTAGGACACATTTAAAACATACTTTACCAGCCTTTGTGAAGGCAGGCTGTCTAGGACGTTGCTGGAAAGTCTCAGCCTAGAATTGTATACCATCACTTTATAGACAACAACCGGTAATGTAGTAGGGACAGAAAACGGATTGAGAACAGTGGCAAGTGAACCCCTCATTGAACTAATGAAAATTAGGAAATAAAGGAAAAGGAGCACATCATTAAAAAATTAGGTTTTCGGTGATGTGTACTTACATAATCTCCTGTCAACTTCTGAAGGGGTGGAGGCTAGCCTTTCAATCAGGTTGCACTTAATGACCTCTTTTGGAGGCACAAAGGAGATAAATAGCTCACCGGATGCCAGATATCCTCATTCCCTTTAAGACATTCCTGATGACAAGCCACATGCAGCTACACTGATGCAACCAGAGCCCTGGAATTGAATGTGCCACCTGGGAGGTCAACTAGGAGTCCTTTTTCAATCAACCAGTTGGAGATGCTCAGATGTGCACATTTGCATCCACACCTGCAGGTCAATTTTGCTTTAAGACACTTCCATTTGAGGTTTGTCTGGTGTGTGCAGATGCACGCGCATACGTGCATGTTCGAGTGTGTGTGCATGCACGCACCCCGATTATGTGGCAAAAAGCAGATTTGTGCAATGACCACAGATAACAAGTATCTATACCTGTATTTATCCAGGGGCTACCAGACCATCAGCCCCTGATCCATCAGACTCCATTGCTTATCTAAAGGGGGATGCTTCTGTCTGCCTGCCTATCTTTTGTACTGCAAGTAGGGGACTGCTACATTTTTAAATTCCAACAACTAAATCTGATATGGTTATATTTTTCGTATTTTAACTAACAGCAGACTGACTATTTCACTCTCCCTCCACCCTCACAGTTTTGACTTAACCATTTCAAGCCCCTTAAGGTACTATCTTCTGGCAGTCCCTGGTACTTTCAGCATTCTTTGCCAATACCATAATTCAAATGAATTGATTCTTCTTTGCTCTTCCTTACTCAATATCCAACTTGCACATGCATATGATGGGACTGGAAAAAGGTGCACCTCTGTCCTCAAAGTGACCTCTTTCCTCTTCACTACTTTAAAGAGGTCTTGTACAGCAGATATGCCCACTGCAAACATGTGTCCAAACAAGAAGAAATCCTTGACAACTTCAATATTTCCCCTATTTCTCATATTATCTATTGGTTCCAATAATGAGAGTTTTGTTTTCTTTACATTGCATTGGAATCCATACTGACAGTTTCCATCCTTTTCAGCATACAAGTTGTGTCATGTGTAGATTGACAGATGTTGAAAAGCCTTCCTCCTAGAAAATGAAAAGTATGAAGCCAAGTTCTTCTTCAGAAAATCCAGCTTCCTGGATGATTTGCTCAGCATATAGATTCAATAAGTATGATGAAAGGATACAATTCTGACATACGCCTTTCCTGATTCTAAACCACAAAATATTCTCTTCTTTTTAAACGAGAGCCTCTTGGTCCATGTACAAGTTCTACATGAGCACAACTATGTGTTCTGAAATTTGAATTCATCTCAATGCTATGATCCTGTGTTAGGCCAGGTTGTGTAGAGAAACAAATCCAGTGACACACGTACATATAAGGAAGAGTTTTATATCAAGAAATAACATTATACCAAGAAGGCATCCCACCGCAGTCTAACTCGAGGTCACATGTCTGATGCAGGGCAGGGTCCTCTGCACGTTCACATACCTGCAGGATGATGACATATAAAGGTGAAGCGGGATGCGGAAGATAACAGGCCAGTGGATGCAGAATCACATGGATCCAAGGTCAGTCGTAGTGTGGAAGGGCGCCAATAGCTCTCAGCCTAAGGCAGCCTACATGAGACCACCCCTGAAGAAAGACTGAGTTCTATCAAGCAGGAACATGGAGTGGCAGATAGAGGGAAATTCCAATATTTTCCAATTATTAGAAGGCCACACCCCCAAGGAGGCATCTTGAGGCTGTGGCATGATTGGCAGGTTGGATTCCACCACTACACGTTGTTCATACATCTTCAAGTTGACATAAATCTACCTGCCACTGTTCCACACAGTTAAATGCTTTTGCGTAGTCAATGAAACACAAGTAAACACCTTTCTGGTAGCTTTCAGGCAAGACCCATCTGATGTCAGCAATGACATCTCATTTCACATTCTCTTCTGAATCCAGATTGTATTTCTGGAGTCTCTATGTTGAAGTACTGCTGCAATCATTATTGAATTATCTTCTGCAAAATTTTATGTGCACGTGGTCTTATTTCTATTGGTTCATAATTTCTACAGTTTTTTATTGTCAGGTAGCTGTGTTTTAAATTTCTTACATAGAGGAAAGAGTGATTCCTGTGCTTCATCGGCTGGTTGAAACATTTCAGCTGGTGTTATGTCAAATCTTGGAGCCTTGTTTTTTGCTAGTATCTTCAGTACCATTTGGACTTCTTCCTTCAGTACCACCAGTTCTTGATCATATGCTACCTCTTGCTTTGTGTATTCCTTCCATTCTCTTTTGATATTTCCTGCATCATTTGAATTAATGGTTTGGTGAAGAATACTGAAAGCACCATGGACTTCAAGAAGAACTAACAAATCTGTCTCAGAAGAAGTACATCCAGAATGCTCCTGAGAAGTCAGCATGGTGAGTTGTTGTCTCACGTACTTTGGATATGTTATCAGGAGAAACCAGTCCCTGGAAAAGGATATCATGCTTGGGAAAGTAGCAGGGCAGTGAAAAAGAGGAAGACCCCTGTGAGAGATTGAATTATTGACTGCAGCAATGAGCACAAACAGAAAGACTACTGTGAGATGGGGCAGGACTTGGCAGTGTTTCATTCTGTTGGACATAGGTTCTCTGTGAGCTGGAACCTAATTGAGGGCAACTATCAACAACAACAACACACTATCACTCATCCCACTCTCTTCAGGGCTTTCCTGTTTCTATTCCTCCACATTTCCTAAATTCTGTCCCTGGGTGTGTACTGTCCTTTTGATCTTACTTACATGGTTGGTTAGTCTATCAACAGGTTGAGTTCAGTTCCAAACTGTGGGAAAATAAGACTGAGGAAAATATGACTAGGACTATATTCCCTAACTTATAACAGTGGGAATCTGGAAAGCTAGTATTCCACAATAGGAAAGCCACCACTGTGGTATATTATCCTGCTTTAAATATCATTCTCATAGATTCTCCCCTAACAGCTATGCTGCCTTAAAATGAGCACATGTTTGATTCTATCTCTATATAGAAGCAAACATTCTTCTTGTTTCCTCCCACCTCAGCATGCATCCTCCCTCATGCCTTCCCCCCAATGCAGGTATTAGGTTTCCTCACCTGTGAGCTCAGAGACTTTACTGTGGTTACCACCCACCTTGTGATGTATGTAACTACTGAATATGCATGTCTTATGGCTACCTACAAATACCCCAAGACAGTAATGATTGGCTCTCTCCTCCTCCTCTCTGCATGGACCTGGCTGCTGAGTTCATGTCCGTCCAGAGTTGAGCACGCCACCATAAAATGTGCCTGACTCCTTTATTTTATTTTCTCTCTCCTATCTTCTATGACTTTACTATGATCTTTATATATTATACCCGTATAATTGCACCTACGAACCCTGTGATTTTCACAGGCTTGTTTACACTGAATGGACTTGAAAGGTGACTAAAGGCCATTGTCTTGAGGGTCTCTTTGGTAATTTGAGTTTTCATCCATATTTTCCTCCCACTCTATCTAGGATCTTCTAATGAGATTCCTTTTGGAGCACTTAGTGGTAGCTGGGCACATCTGGTTCTGATCAATCACTAACATTAGGTTAGCAATTCAAAGGAAAATAGCTTGCATAACTGAGGGATCCTTTTGGACTATACTTGCATGCTATTGTGACTACAATGAAAGACAAGGAGCCCTGTTTGTGTAGTGGTTACGAGTTGGGCTGCTAATTTTAAGACTAGAACTTTGAATCCATCATTCACGCCACAAGGAAAGATGGAGCATTTTACTTCAGCAAAGATTTAGTCTTGGAAACTCGCAGGGGTAGTTCTACACTGTCCTACAGCGTCACTCTGAGTCCGCATTGATTCGATGGCAGTGAGTTGGGTTTGTTTGTTTGTTTGTTTAACAATTCATGTTTTATCCATGGGGACAGAAAACTTCACATGAAATTAGGTGTACTAGTTACATAATTTCATATTCACTTGATAAATAAGTCTAGGGGTGGTATTTAGCCTGTCAATCAGGTCACAGCTGGATGATGCCTCCTGGTGGACTTGACTTCTCATGAGCATTCTGGGAACTTCCACTCTTTCTCCCTGGAGATGGGCCACTCTCTCTCTCTGCTTCACCTTCCCACTGTTTGGAGAACTAGAAGAGCCATGTGGAGACCTGCGCCAGCACAAAGAAATTCTTCCGCCATTGGATACACAAGAATTTTCAGCCACCGACGTGTGATCTTTCTGCATTCAGCATCATTGCATGTGCTGTGTGAGTCTGAAGAGGAATTTATGGACTAGCATTGGACTTATGGGATAATATCAGACTTATGGACTTGATCTGGACTGGGCTGGGATGTTTTCTTGATATCTAATTACTCTTTGATATGAAGCTCTTTCTTACACATCATGAGTGTCCCTGGATTTGTTTCTCTAGCTTACCCAGTCGAACAGGGCAGGTATTTCAAGAGAAGTCCCCTTTTAGTTGCGGAGTCTAGCCTCTGTTTTCCAAGATTTAAGAACTGGGAACATAAATCAGTTTAATTCAGTAAGTATTTGCTGATAAGTGACTTTTCTCAATTCCTGATAAAGTTAGGCGACAGAGTTTTCTCTGTACAGTCTGCAGAAAAATCTGACCAAATTGGGAAATGTGACAAAGTGTTGCAATTCTAATATCTTCATTTTCAGCCAGCAATTTTGGAATCTGACTAGAACTTTCAGAAAGGAATTATCTAGTATAAGAGGCATAAAGAAGCATAATCCTTATGGATGCACATTAATAGGGAAATGCTTCACTTTGATCTGTCCCATAAGCACCTGTTCTGAGAGACCCAGCATGCAAGAGTTATTTGGAGGAAGAAAATTTAAATTGCGGACCTCTCAATTTGGAAGAGTCTACAAACATTCTGCACATTCACTTGAAACCATTGGATTTACAGAACCTCTGGTGAGTGATAAATTAAATGAGCAGAGTGCGATAATCATGATAAGCATCATTGAACTGAACTGTCACGTTTAACTGCCCCAATAGCATTCAAGCAAAACAAAGCAAGATAAAAATACAAACTCCAACTCTAAGGACAGTCAAGTTTAACAACCGCCCCACCCCCTTTCCTCCCATCAATTTTTAGAGCTCCTGCTTGTTTTATTCTTAAATTTTGTTACATTGACATAATTCCCCTAGACCATATGATGCCAGGTACTTCTCTTTTCCTAAAGGCAGTCATACACGACAATGCTTTGGGGTGCAGAATGGTCCTTCACCTCAAAGGTCACTAGTTTCGGTTCTTGCTTCAGCCCCATTACCACCATGGCATTGTTGGAAGGCTGGGTGGTTCGCGTTAGTTAGGAGCATGCCCCATCCGGGGAATCTGATCACAGGCTTACACACGTACATTGTACATTGTTTTATGTCCCCCAAGGCGCTGGGGGAAAGTACCTTTTCTGCCCACAGGGGGAAAGTACCTTTTCTGCCCACAGGTGCCTCGGCTATGATTACCTGAGCCGATGCAGCTGCAGCCTCATCCAGGGCAGAGGGCCCATTGCTGGCCGACCTCCTCTCCCTGGCTCCTCCCCACGCCGCCCCAGGCCCCGCCCCGGCCCAAACAGCACCGCCCCTCCCCACTTCCCCAGGCACCTGGGTGTGTGCAGCCGCTTCAATGGGCGGGTCCAGAGCCGCCTCAAAGGTGAAGTGAAGGCGGACACCCTGACCCCGCCGGCTCCTCCCTCCCCGGGTCGCTCTGAGGCGGGGCGGAAGTGGCGGGGTCCTACCCGGAACTGCGGCTTATTGGGCGGGTCCTACTTACAGTGCGCAGCGCGTGGGGCCAGAGAAGCTCCGCCGCGGGAGCACCTTGTAGCCCGCCCTCCCAGGTGAGGGGCGCTCGTCTCCCGGGACGTGCGTGTGGGCGGCGGCCAGTGTGGGGTACCCTGGTGCACACAGCAACCCTGCTGGGGTGCAAGCGCCCTCTCTCTCCTCCTCCCCTTCCCCGTGCGGCGCCCCTCTGGTGGTGTGAGTTGAGCGGGTGTCCCTGGAGCCTGATCCCATCCCCCAGCTTTTGGATTAGTTGGGGTTCCTGGTGGGAATCCTGTTGGGAGAAAGGGGTAATCCCAGGCTGGGGTTCTTTTCTTCGGGGTTCCCAGGTTCGTTGCCTTGTGGGTTTCTGCTAACCACCTTTCATTGTTTCCTTTCCATACAGAGGTGCCTTCTCCTGGGGACTCCTTGCACCTCTTCAGCTCAAAGGTTAGCCCCGGGGTCTGTTGTTTCTCTCACTAAGAAGAAGAGATCCCGTCTCAGGAAGCAGTGGCAGCAGCCGGTGTACAACACGTTAGGACTTCCTCCTGAGGATTGCTAAGTCTTGTCACCTGTGCGGTACCTCCCGGGAGCGGGGCAGGGGGAGAACCCAAGGCCCAGGTCTGGAAACTCCCTGGGTCTTCGTGCCAGCTGGTGTGTGGCCGCAGGGAGCACACTCAGGCTTGTGGGTGTTGAAGTAGGTTAGAGAAACAAATCCATAGAAACCCACATGTATAAGAGTTTTATATAAAGAGTAATTGTACATTAAGAAAACATCCCAACCCAGTCCAGTTCAAGCCTATAAGTCTGATATTAGCCCATATGTCCGATACAGACTTAAGAAACACATGCAATGACGGTGAATGCAGAATGATTACAGATCAGTGAGTAGAAAGTCTTTGGATCCAGTTATAGTGTAAGTATCTCAGCATTGGCAGGGGTCTCTGTGTGGCTTCTCTAGTTCCCAGGGCATGGGTCTATCAGCGTAGTGCCAAACAATTATATAACTACCACAGTAAGCAATGGCATAAAATACCTCTAGTTTGTTTACTGGCAAACTTCAATTCACTGGGTCTTAAATCAGTTATTCAAAGGGGAAAACTGATTTTCTTATGTAATGTGTGACTGCAGTACAAATTAGACAATAGCTCAAGTGGTCACCAGGTGGTATATGTGATTTGAAAATTATTCAAGATCTCAATAATTTCTTTTTAATCTATAAAATATATTCTGATATTCCACATAACAAGTTTCTCTCTCCTTCGTGCTCAACCTTGTTTATGTCAGAATTGTTCCACTATGCAAGTCTTACTGGTTCAGGAAAATGTTCCTCTTTCAGACTAAGAATCAGTCTTTGATCATTTTGATCACGCTTTGCCACCAATTTCAGTGCCTATTGTCTCTGACCAAACTGCTGCTGTGCCTTCTTTCTCCCCTCTGCCTTACAACCCCCTTCAGGTCTCTCCAACCCCCCTGGATACTGCAGCATTCTCCCAGTTGCCAGACTATAACCCTATAACTCGTGCTGTCATATCTCATTCTTCTTCAGCCTTCCTCCTCACCACTACCTCTGAGCCTACAAGCTATAATTCAATATCCCCTAAACTGTTACCTCATACAATTTCTACCCAAACTCCTCTCTTGCCCATACCATGATTGTCCACTCCTCCCACCTCTCCTCTGTCACCAGTTCCCCTCCGACCCTTGCTATGTTGTAAGACATCTGATACCTGTCCCCTACTGCCAGCACCACTTCTGCCTCTCACCCTTTTTTGTTCAGCTCTCTCCAGTATAAAGACAGCTTCTTCAAACCCAAAGGCTCCATCCTCAAATCCTGCCCACCTAATTCCCCTCTGAAGTTGCAAGAATAGCTAGGCTAGTAAAAGTTCATATCCCTTTCTTGTTAAATTATTTATCAGTCTTAGGAAAACGTCTCGGGTGTTATACATTGGATCCAGACACTTACATTAAAGAATTTAAATATCTTACTTAGTCATATGATCTTACCTGGCATGACATCCATGATTTTAATAACTATCTTGACCCCTGAAGATAGTCTGGGTAGCCACACAAAGAGAGGTGATGAAGGGCATGCCCAGAACAGGGATAAGGCCATGGACTTCAAGGCAGTGCCCAGCACAACCCTAATTGGAATTATCAGATGGTCGTGAGGACCTTATTCTTCAAAATGATAATGATTTGTATCTCATTGAGGGCTTGGCGAAAGCCTCAAATAAGGCAACCAATTATGACAAAATTAGGAAATCATTCAGGAACCAAATGAAAATCCTGCCAAATCCATCTTCCAGAAAGGTTTACTTACGTATACCAAAGTAGACCCTACTACACTAGAAGGGATCATTGTACTTCACTCAAATTTCATCTCACAATCAGCTCCAGACATTAAAAGAAAACTGAAAAGGTTAGAATGTGGACCCCAGACTTCACAGCAAGATCTTCTCAATGCTGCATTCAAAGTTTTCAACAGTAGGGAGGATCAGGAAAAGTTATATAAGCTACAATGAGATAAGGTTAAATGTCAAATGTTAGCAAGCGCCCTCCAGGGCAGAGTGAGTGTGTCTAAACTAGTTATTGGGCCACACACAAGTGTGCCACGAGGACCCTGCTTCAAATGCTCCCATTTCGGGCATTGGGCAAATGTATGCCCTAATCTGTGACCTCTAAGAAGTCCATGTCCATACTACAAACAGAAAGGTCATGGGAAATGACTGCCCAACTCGACAGAAAGTGGGTGGGATAGTTTATCCCACTAGACCTCCGGAGCAACCTGCTCAAGATGCCTCAGTGTTAGAGCTGCTTGGCTTGACCTTGGTGGATTGATGGTACCCAGAGTGTAAGGCCCCACTGAAGATCACCCATCTCGAGCCCAGGTAACTATCATGTCTCAAGAAAGCCCATTACTTTCCTATTAGTACCTGGATATGAGATACAGCTTTCTCATCGTTTCTTTCTTCCTGCAAAGGTTCTGCTGATTGAGAAACTATGCCTGCCCTTTCCTTTTTCCCTTTCTGAAAAAGATTTGCAGCTACAAGTTTTATGTTCTTCCTCTTCAGATTGAAGACTTCATACATAAACAAACCGAAGACAGTTGCTTCTGGACATCATTTCAGATTTGTTCTGGCCTGTGCCAGTTAGATATTTTTATGAATGTATACCTAGCCTTTCCGTGATTTTCTTTTGCTAAAGGTCAGGAGAGGTAAGTTTGATTACATTTTGTCAGTGATTACTCCCCTGCTACCCTAGGCACCATCAAGGGATTTAAAGGAAATATATTTTTGTTTATTATCTACCTTTTGAGAAATGTCCTGCAATAAAAGAAGTATTGTCATAATTCTGTGCTTCTGGGACATCCTATTCACTTTAACACAAGACGCTTTAAACTATTAAATATTTTAGAAAAACTTTATGCAGTTTAAATGTCATCCAAGACATCTACTCTAGCAAAGTTAATACTTTGGTGTTTTTCTGTCCCATTGGGAACTCTCAGAAAAAATACGATATTTATTGTTGTTGTTTTTAATATTGCAATTGTGTTGAAGAAAAGTTTACAGTATGGCCATGTTTGTTACTGTAATTTCTGGTAATAAGAATGTAAATCCTTTTTTTCTCCTCTCTTTTTTACTTTCAACCCAAATAGTAACATTCATTATAAAACCAGAAATGAGAAACAACCTAAATGTCTAAAAAGAAATAAATTGTGGTATACATCAAATCCTTCTGGGATATTCATTTATGTGTACAGTGGAACAGTGAGCATTCTAAAAGTATCCAGCCATAATTGCCGCTGTATAATAGGAAGATATGCAAATAGACACACACACCCCCCACCTTCTGCTAATAAAATCCACACCATTCCCAACCATTCAGCTCTGGGAGAAGATCCTCAGTACCATAGTCCCCAGGTAACCCCATTCAGTAGTTTGTATGAACACAGAGTCATCTTACTCAGGTATTTTAACAGTTCATTCTATTGAGAGCTAGTGTGTGTGTGAGTGGGTATAAGTAAGAGACTGGAAATGTGTGATGACCAGCATATATTTTGTTTGCAAGTGTCAACACTAATGTGCAACTGCTTGGATCTGAAGGAGACTTGAGGGAGCATAAGATGTCTTTGAGATCCTTTTGTGCAATCTTTGGATTCACTTTTTGTAGCACTGCCATGACCTGTTATCAGCCATGCTCCCAGCCTACAGTGGGTCTCATATATTAGTACTGTTGCTATCATGTATTATACAGATTCCTTGAAAGCTGGTGTACCATCTCTAGAAACATTGCCAAGAGTACACTGTATCAGTGAATGGACACTCTAAAAGTCAATCTCACATCCATGTATTACGGTGGGGAAGACACACTGAGGGAAGTCAGTGTGAGTACAGATACAAACCAGGCATGCAGGGAGGGAGCTGTGTTGCAGGGCGCTGTAAGGCCTGAAAAGAAAGAAGGATTCTGACTCTGGAGCATTTGGAGAGGAAGGTTCAAGTCTGGTTTCCTGTTTCGATCCAGGGTTCTACATCTCACAGTTTCCTACTTGGAATCTATAGTTTTTATTATTCAGTGCCTACCTTTAGTATCTGTGAATTCAAAGTTGAAAGAAGAGAAAACATTAAAAACAAATGAGCTTGTTCCATACGGAGTGGATATTACTCTGCCAGGGGTGATCAGCGTACGTTTTGAGAAGGTCAGTGTGTTAATCTGGTGGACTGAAGAAACAAAATCATAGACACCCCTATGTGTATAGAAAGAGCTTTATATAAAGAGCAATTGGAAATTGAGAAAACATACCAGCCCAGTCCAGATCAAACCTGCAAGTCCAATATTAGCCCATATGTCTGATACCAGTCTGTAAATTCCTCTTCAGACTCATGCAATACATGCAACAATGCAGAGTACAGGCAGATCACAGGCTAGTGGGTGGAAGGTTTTGTGTATCCAGTGGCATTGAAAACATCTTAGTCCTGTAGTGGGTCTCCACGTGCCTCCTCCAGCTCCAAAGCTCTGGCTGCTATTTACATAGTTCCATGTGGCTTGTCAAGGGGAATGCCTTTCAGGGAGAGAGTTTATCTGGGCTCCAGTGAGCTATTTATCTTCTCTGCACCTCCAAATGAGGTCATTAAGCTGCGACCTGATTAACAGACTAGACTTCATTCCTTTGTAAGTTGACAGGAGATCATGTGACTGCCACAGTCAGAATATCTTTCAGGCAGACTCAGTGGAGTCTCTTGGTGCTGTTAAGGACTCAACTAATGGCTATAAAGTTGGTGTCATTTATTCAAGTATAATATATTGAAAAAAGTTGTTTTTCACCCAAACTAAAGTTCTGCTAACACTGATCATTTCCAACTCAAAATAATGCTGTAGGACAGCCTAGAGCTTCTTTAAGATTTCCCATCCTGTACTTTCTTATGAGATTATTCTACCACAAATTTCTCCCACAGAGCAGTTGGTGGGTCTGAATGATTGACTTTTCGTTTAACAGCTGGGCAAGTCACCACTGTACAACCAGGGTTGGTAGTTCTAACCTATCCATCCAGGTGAAATTTTTAACATTATATTCTGTCAAATAATCATCATAGTTTAAAATTATGTATTTCAGAAAGCCTTGCTGTTTTTCTTCCTGACTCTTCCCTTAGTTCAGGGGTCAGCAAATTTCTGTTTTGAAAAGGCCTGAAAACCATAATTTATTATTCCATTGTTCATATCAGTGTCTCTCAATCTATTTATCCGGCTCACCGTATTTTTTTTTCCTGTTAAAAACAGCACTCGTTTTGCAGGAAGACCCGGGGTAAGATGCTGGTAAATTTATTAACCTCTGTTTTCTCACATTCACATGTATAAAGCGCCTAGCTCCATGCCAGGTTCACAGCTGAGAATAAGGTGCTAGCTCTCAGGGGCTCAATGGTTGCAGCAAAATAACGAGGTTCTTCAAAATCCAGGCTTGTGCCGCTTACCATATTTTGAGATGACACCCCCATTATCGATTTGGATCTCGCTAAATGTGAGCCTTTTAAAATTCCTGGAAACTTCACTCATGCCAGGTGGACGAGGGTTACGTCACTGTCCCTAGCAGCAAGCCCTGGAAAGAAGCCACTAACTGTATCCCAGGCAGTAAGCTTTGGCATCTCCTTCTGCGTACAGGGTTCCATTTGGCGACAAGGGCACAGCATCCCTTAAGCCAAGAGGGCGGGAGGGTCGCCTCTGGGTGCCGGAAGAGCCCGAGTGCCAGGGGCCGCTCTCACTGCGCTGACCCCTGGGCTGGCGCGACCTCGCGAGGGCGCAGCCGGCCGGGCGCGGTCGGTTTGTTGGTGAAGGGTTGCCATTGGCCCTGCACACTCGGGTTGTCTGTGTGGAAGGGCTTGAGGATGCGGATCACTTCGAGGCCCGAATGGTTGGCCAGTTTCTACACCAGCGCGGCGATCTCTGGGGGGACTTGCAGTGGACGCTCTCCTCGCGCACGGCCCAGTTCAAGTATTCCGCCACCACTGTGGGCACGCAGCATGGCCGAGGGGTCACGTAAATCATGACCCCTGGGTTCCGCCAGGCGAAGTCGGTCACCTCCCGTTCCACGAACTCCCTGGCTCCGCGGGACAAGGGCCCGTCGCGGCTGAGAGGGATGCTGAGATGCTGCAGCTGCTGCACTTAACGACCCAGGCCATTGTGGAGAACACTCCTGAGGAAGCGGCTGGCAGTCCCACGCGCCGTGATGGCGACCGCTTGTGGCCCGCTGAGTCCGGCGGGGCCGGGAGGGGGCAGGGCCCCTCACCGGGTGTTTTTGCCACCTTTGCCTGCCCTGTTTAGCAGCCGACTGGTCCTGGGACCGCAGTGCACATGTGTGGAATGTGCGCTGCACTCTCCCACTCCCCTCCTCCTCTCTGTCTCTGACTCCTATTCTCAGTCTCAGGTGTGATCCAAAGAGTTGAGCTTGCCTGTGCAGAGCCTGCTGCTGCCTGAGGACCTAGGTAAGAACAAGTTAGGATTTTTTTTTTTTAAGTTAGGAGGTCTATTTTTTTTTTAATTTTGCAGTTACTAGGGCCTTTTTTTGC
>NW_022111301.1:11800209-11801583 GCF_000313985.2 Echinops telfairi | reverse complement strand
GGGGGAGGGGGGTGCATCACGGTGATAATGCAAATAGTGATCAGTGCTAATGCAAATTGTCAGTGCTCAGTTAATGCAAATGGTTAGCGCTCAAAGGTAATACAAATAGTGCTCAGTGGTAATGATAATTGTAAGTGCTCAGTGTTACTGCAAATGATCAGCTCTCAGTATTATTGCAAATTGTCAGTGGTCTGTGTTACCACAAATGTTCAGTGCTCAGTGTTATCACATGGGGACCCCAAACTGGTAATCTGCTTAGGGCCCCATGGCTCTGCAGACAGCTGAGGAGTAGGAAGCCCAATTTAATTAGCAGTAAGTGCATTTATATTCTGATTGCTATTCAGTTGTGTATGATGTTGTATGTTGTGTGCTGTGTAAGCCCCAGTTCACACTGTTGTGATCTCTGAGCAGTGCGAGTTCAGCCATATGCTTGTATGGCTGAACTCGCATTATATTCGCAAGAAAAAAGTCATACGTGCCTTCTTTTTTCCTGCAGAGGAATCTGATTGCATGCATCTTCTCATCCATGTGATCAGATTCCTGTGTGAGTTCACAGATCACAGTGCGGTTCGCACAGGGTAGTGTGAATTGGAAAGGTGATGGAGGAACTGGCTCTGTAATCATGCTGGTTCCTGCACCGCACGAGTGTGAGACTGAGGTAAAAGCGGAGTTCCACCAATATGGGCACTGGTGAGGCTGAAATGATGTGGACGGGAAGGTTGCATTGATGGACACTGATCAGACTAAATTGATGGGCACTAATCAGACTGCATTAATAGGCAGTGCAGTCATTATGTCTGTGTGGGCAAAGTTATTGCTTATACATTGTTTCCGTAGCACTGTATATATATATATATTGGTATTTTACTAATAGCAATTTGGAATCCCTAGGAAACAATGATATCAAGAAAGAGAAACATTTACTCGGAGTGTAGGATATTCAAAGAACAGTGGTCTTATGATTATTTTTTCATGCAGTACAAGGAAAGAGCTGTGTGTTTGATATGCCAGAATATAGTGTCTGTGTTCAAAGAATACAATTTGTGTCGACACTATCAAACTCAACATAAAGATAAATATGTTTGTTTGGTCAGAGAAGTGAGAAAAGATAAAATATTAAAACTGAAAAATATATTGACAACTAAGCAAAACACTTCTGTGAAGCAGAAGCAGCTAAATATTTCATCACCGCGAGCAAGTTTTCAAGTTGCCAAGCTAATAGCGTGCACTGGCAGACCATTCGTGGGAGGAGAATTTATTAAAGAATGCCTTCTTTCCATCAAGCTCAGAAGCAACAAAGCCCACATGGAAGAAGCACACCAGCCTATGCAACCACGAGGTGTCGAAGGGATCAGGTGTAAGGCATCATCAGAA
>NW_022111301.1:11797228-11798901 GCF_000313985.2 Echinops telfairi | reverse complement strand
TGGGCAACAGAAAAGTGGGTGAAGGGAGACATCAGACAGGGCAAGATATGACAAAATAATAATAATTTATAAATTATCAAGGGTTCATGAGGGAGGGGGAAACGGGGAGGGAGAGGAAAAAATGAGCTGATGCCAGAGGCTTAGATGAAGGGCAAATGTTTTGAGAATGATGAGGGCAATGAATGTATAAATGTGCTTTACACAATTGATGTATATATGGATTGTGATGAGATGTATGAGCCCCTAATAAAATGATTTTAAAATTTTTGACTATAAAAAAAGTTGTATGAGACCCCAATAAAATGATTTTTTTTTAATTTATCAAAAGTTAGGCCAGTGGCACAAGATAAATTAAGGATAGATATCATAATGAAGGATGAATATACTATATGAAAGACATTCAAAAAGTCCCCTGGAGATCCACATTATAAACCATGTGGGTTTTATAACCAGAGATTCCCATATTCTAGAACAAGATATAATTTAATAGAATAAGTCATATGGGCCATCTACATGGCCACCCAACAGGCTGACCCCTGGATCAGAGATGGGGAATGTGTGCTTAGGACACACCCATTGCAAAAACAATTAGCCTACTCCTGAACACATGAAAGTAGTTAGTCTGGATTCCAAACAAATAGCTTGGAGGTAGTATCTCCAACAGCTCACTATGAAGAACACAGGAACTCCAAGTACTATCCTTGAAACCTTGGCAGAGTTCAAAGTAGAGCCCCCTATTAAAGACATAGAACCAGAATATCCAGGCCCAAACATTGGGCAATGGGGTCCTGAGTTTGCTCCTGAATGCACAAATGCTTGGTTCACAGACAGATCCTCCATTGTGTGGAATCACGAGACACTATGGAAGGCAGCAGCGATCAGAGTGAAGGACAACAAACTCCTAGCCAGAGGGGGTAAGACTAAATCAGCACAACAGCTGAACTAATAGCTGTGCAAATGGCAATAACACAAAGCATTAAAGAAAACCAAAGTGATCCATTTGTTTTCAGACTTTTGGGTGGTCACTAATGCCATTGCCTTTTGGTCAGGAAGATGAGCCATTAGATATTTCAAAATCAATGGCCAGCTGGGCTCCAATGTTCATTGAGGCACAGTTCTCAATTGCAAAGAGTTGGACCCAACCCAAATTTCCATCAACTGATGAGTGGATTAAAATCTGGTACATACATACAATGGAGTACTATGCATCGCTAAAAAGCAGTGATGAACCAGTGTTTTTGCAATGGGTAAGTGTGTCCTAAACACACATTCCCCATCTCTGATCCAGGGGTCAGCCTGTTGGGTGGCCGTGTAGATGGCCCATATGACTTGTTCTGTTAAATTATATCTTGTTCTAGAATATGGGAATCTCTGGTTATAAAAACCACATGGTTTATAATGTGGATATCCAGGGGACTTTTTGAATGTCTTTCATATAGCATATTCATCCTTCATTATGATATCTATCCTTAATTTATCTTGTGCCACAAGCACATACCTGCATGGGAAGAACTGAAAGAAATCATGTTAAGTGAAGTAAACCAAGCACAAAAGGACAAGTACAACATGAGTCCACTGAGGTAAGATTTTTTTTTAAACATTTTATTAGGGGCTCATACAACTGTTATCGCAATCCATACACACATCAATTGTGTAAAGCGCAATTGTACATC
>NW_022111301.1:11760865-11795997 GCF_000313985.2 Echinops telfairi | reverse complement strand
CTATTTCCCTTGATTCTCCTCCTGTCCCACTATCATACTCAGTCCCCACCAGGATTTCAGCACTTCCTCTTTGTTACGTTCCCCTTGATCCTGCCCTACCAGGGGTAAGATTTTTTTTTTAAATGTAAAAGGTGCCTATATAGGGTAAAAGCTCCTGTATACAAACATTCCTGGGGTGTGGTCCAGGTAGTATGGAAGGGGCCAGACCAAATCCAGGGATACATATGGTAGCCAACTAAAAACGAGTTGGGGAATGGAAAAAAAAAATGGGTAGCAGGGGCACAGGGCACTAATCCACCCAATGGGAGGGTATTGTTTATATCTCCACAGGGAAAGGGGCCAGACTTCACACCAGTGCTCTAAGATGTGAATACAACATGCTGACATGGAGTAGGGAACCAGTGGAGAAGTCTGAGCGGCCAGCCCCAATCCCAACAACGTAGATACCTGCCCCTCCCCCAAGAAGAATTTATTTCAGAGGACAGCACTGAATCTGCAGCTTGAGGAGAGGGACATGTCTGATAAGAGCACACAGGAGCAAATAAAGGGGGAGGAAGAGAGAGTGGAGCACATCCTGGCCCACCAAGCCTTGAGGATGATTTTCCCACTAAGAACGGCCAATCCACAGAGAAGACCAGATGGCCGGCCCCACTATGAGACACCACATCCTTCACTGACCCATAGCCCTACAAGGGACAACACTGGAAACACAGTGTGGGAATTCCACCCGATATGTCCCCCCCACACCAAGGCAGAACACTAAGGGTGTGCAACACAACAGCAAGGGGAACAGAGCAACCAAATCCCCAGGGAATACCAAAAATAGACTTTGGGCACAGGGCTTGGTGCTCTAACAGGCTCAACTAGAAAACACTCCTAAAGGCCAACAATCAGTCCTTGTACTAACTACAAGTTTTTCTTGTTGTGGTTTGCTTTTTTGTCATTGGCCTGTTGTTGAATGTTATTTTGTTGCTTGGTTTTGCTCTGTCTTGTTTTTGTGCATGTTATCCCCATTGGTCTGTCTAAATAAAATAGGCTGGATGAACAATCTGGAGGTGAAAACATTGGGACTGACAGTTCCTGGGGGACACGGGAGAGGGGGAGTTGCGGGGGAAAGGTAGTGGTGTTAACAAATCCAGGGACAAGGGAACAACAAGTAATCCAAACTGGTGGTGAGGAGGGTGTAGGAGGCCTGGTAGGGCATAATCAAGGTTGATGTAACCAAGAGGAATTACTGAAACCCAAATGAAGACTGAGCATGATAGTGGGAAAAGAGGAACATCAAAGGAAATAGAGCAAAGAGCTGGGAGGCAAAGGGCATTTATAGAGTCCAGATAAAGACATGTACATATGCAAATATATTTATATATGATGATGGGGAAATAGATCTTTGTGCATATATTTATAGGTTTAGTATTAAGGTAGCAGAAGGACATTGGGCCTCCACTCAAGTACTCCCTCAATGCAAGAATACTTTCTTCTATTAAATTGGCTTTCAATGATGCTCACCTTCCTGACACAACCGCTGAAGACAAAGCAGGTGAATAAGTAAATGTGGTGAAGAAAGATGATGGTGCCTGGCTATCAAAAGATATAGCGTCTGGGGTCTTAAAAGCTTGAAGGTAAACAAGCAGCCATCTAGCTCAGAAGCAACAAAGCCCACATATCAGAAGCACACCAGCCTGCGTGATCACTAGGTGCCGAAGGGATCAGTTAACAGACATCAAAGAACAAAAACTCATATTGTGTGCTCACCTTCCTGATAACAATCGCTGAAGACATATGGGTGCCTAAGCAAATGTGACGAAGGAAGCGGATGGTGCCCGTCTATCACAAGATATAATGTCTGGGGTCTTAAAGGCTTGTAGGTAAACAAGCAGCCATCTAGCTCAGAAGCAACAAAGCCTACATGGAAGAAGCACACCAGCCTGTGTGATCTCGAAGTGTCAAAGGGATCGGGTATCAGGCATCATCAGAACAAAAAATCATGTTGTGAATGAGGGGGAATGCGGAGTAGATACCCTAAGCCCATCTGTAGGCAATTAGACATCCCCTTATAGAAGGGTCACGGTGAGGAGACGAGCTAGTCAGGGTGCAATGTAGCAACGATGAAACATACAACTTTCCTCTTATTTCCTAAATGCTTCCTCCCCCTCCCCCCCACAATCATGATCCCAATTCTACCTTACAAAGTTGGCTAGACCAGAGGATGTACACTTGTACAGATAGGAACTGGAAACACAGGAAATCCAGGACAGACAATCCCTTCAGGACCAGTAGTGTGAGTGGCGATACCGGGAGGGTGAATTGGAAAGGGAGAACTGATTACAAGGATCTACATATAACCTCCCCACTGGGGGGATGGACAACAGAAAAGTGGGTGAAGGGAGATGTCAGACAGTGCAAGATATGAGAAAACAATTTATAAATTATCAAGGGTTCATGAGGGAGTGGGGAATGGGGAGGGCAGGGAAAAAATGAGCTGATGCCAGGGGCTTAAGTGGAGAGCAAATGTTTTGAGAATGATGAGGGCAATGCATGTATAAATGTGCTTTACACCATTGATGTACGTATGGATTGTGATAAGAGTTGTATGAGCCCCTCATAAAATGATTTAAAAAAAAATCAATGGCCAAGGAATTTGGAGTAGGGGAATTTGGAAAGAACTATATGAGTTAAAAGATAGAATAACCATTAAAATTACACATGTATCTGCCCATCAGAAAAAGGGAAGCCAGGTGGATGAATGGAATAATAAGGCAGACCAGGCATCAAAAATGTCAGTGGTTACAAGAGGCAAGATTTTGCCCTATACGTAAGGATAAAATATATATATTGGAATATATATATTCCAATGATAAGCCTCCAGAACTAATTAAAAGGAGAGAGAATACAGGACCCCAGAAACAGAGAAAGTGACACTCAAAAAGAAAGAGACACCATTAGGGGAATCCCTGATTGATATATTAGGCATGCATGAGGTTTTGAGATATACAGGGACACATGCAGTATATAATTGGATAATGGAAAGAAATTTGAGGGTCATTTGGCACAAAGTAAGGGAAACTATAAGTAAATGCCCTATACGTGAGGATAAAATATCAAAATTCACTAGGAGAAGAGAGGGACATATAAAAGAGGAGACCAGATTTAATCAATGTTTCAGATAGATTACATAGAGCCACTTAACATTTTTAGAAAATCAGTACATTTGTGTAATGATAGACAAATTTACCTCTTTAGTAATGTTGGACCCAGGGAAACACCCTGATGCACACATGACAAAGAGATCATTAGATCACTGGTTCGCTGCTTATGAACCATGGGTGAGTGTGCAATCTGACCAGGGCTCCCATCTTAAAAATAAAATAATAAGAGAATGGACAATAAATTGGGATATACAATGGATTTATCATTTGACCTATAATCCACGAGCGGCAGGCCTTGTAGAAAGGATTAATGGTTTGATAAAAGAAAAATTAAAAATTCAGAAAATAAAAAATAAGGGACACCTATGTGATCTCGTGGCCAGAAGCATTAATGCTTCCCCCAGAACCAATAGGCCTTCACCCCTAGATGAAATGTTCACCAAACCACAGGACATTTCGCTATCATTTACAGAAATCAAACATAAAAGTATACCCTACAAGGTCTGGATATTGTATAGGAATAATAGCAGTGTTATAAAGGGTGAAATCATAGCCCCAAATGATAATGACATGGTCTGGATTACAAGTGATAAGGGAAAGCTAAATTTAAATTTATGGAAACGGGTCTCCTGTAGAGAGTAATCTACCTTTCCTCTCTTGCAGGGACCTCCATAGAGGGCTTCATGACATATTACCCGTACTTATTCCCATTATAATACTGGTGGCCTCTGGCTTGGCCTACTGGGAATTTTGGCTCTCAGCCTGTGTAGTGCTCATAGTCCCATTATTTTACTATGTGCTTGCCGAGGTGTGTCATCCTCACCCTGGCGATCCATTTGCACTCATTTTGGTCCTTCCGCTCACTGGGCACACTACAATTTGCCACAGCCAGCAGTGCTAGAACACAACCACATCTGACTGTCGCCCTATTACCAATTATACCATTTGCATCATAGATACCTGGCTGGAATCTTCGAGTTAAGACCTTTGAAGTCTGATCCTGGGTTCATGTTGGCCCCCACTTGAGATCCAGGATCTCCCGGTGACCAGCATCGACCTGGAAAGCTTCGAAACTCACCTTCTCCGGGAGCTGGACCAATCGCTACACCATATACAGCTTCTCGCCACAATAACTACTAGTGGCCTTTTTAATATTTATCTGGAACATCTTCTTCGCCATGTGGTTGACCAGATAAAATTCAATAGAATTTTGAGATATATCCCATCTTCTCATTTGCTCACTTTGCACGCTTACCTTGCTAAGCCTCTAATTCTATACCTCCAAAGAATTAACTAACTTATGAGCAAACCCAATTTCACCCCGCTAGGTATGAACATGATGATGGCCCTTCCACATCTTCTAAGCCTGCTGACCTGGACATTGAATACCTCTTCCCATTGATGTTGATGAACTCTTATGTTCCATTAACCTCCATGGTCTTTTGTGCTGCTTTGAATCCGGAGGTGACTACTCAGACTCAGACTCAGAAGATCCCAGCCCCAAAAGACAACGTATATAAAACATATGTGGGGATGAGAATGTCACCCCAGGCCTTTGAAGATCCCAGCGAGATAAAGGTTATGGATGATGACTTTTATTTAAAAATTTAGGTATTATGGATATTGACTGGGACAATGAAGACATTGATCCTCAGCAGTTGTGTACATGGTCATTTAGGAAAGAATGGTGCCACCAAGTGCTGTGGAGCTATAAACTACATAGGTATTATAGTGTCCCAGTCTATAAAAATGTCTCCACACTGGACTGCCAAATGGAACTAAATAAATATAGCTTACCATGTTCTTGCAACATGAACTTCATGTTCAGAAATTTTACCAAGAAACGTCCAGGTTATGTGTCCCATACCTCTTATATTGCTTCATTGATAAACAACAGCTACATAAAATTTAAAGTTTCCTCAGACACCTGCTTAGACTTCCTCCACAAAACCTACTTAGGACTCTTTAACTAGTACCTTTTGTTTTAGTCCACTTATATACCAGATATAAATGAGATGAGCACTTCTCCAACAGATGAGACAACCATTACATCATCTGCCACACTAACCACCACAGCGTCTGCTACCACCAAATTTGAAATACCTGACCCAAACCGCATTTTGGCTTTGAAAAAGTACCTATGCCCTGGGGATATTTTGAGGATTATACAATCTTTAACAGAGACACAAATGTCACCACCTTTAAATTGACTGAGTTCCCCAATTTCTACACTTTTGGAAACTTTTTCATCCACGGTGACACATGCTGTCCCATCTGTACAAAGGAGGATGCATTTATATCTGAAGACTATTATAAGGAACATCTATACTACTATAATTGGACCAGTGAAATGTTACCTCACTTGATTATTCACAAAGGCCCTGACCATAGCACCCAGGAAGTCGATGAAGAATACTTTAGCCCCCTTGGCAGGTTAATGTGCGCTAACCTCAGCCACGTCTGTACTGACACCATCATCAATAAGAGAGCACTTAATATTACCACCCGTATAGATGAGAGACCCAGCCCCGGGACAAATTGCAAGTATATAAAATCAAAATATGTGCAGCAATAAATAAGGCTAAAATAAGTTTAGCGGATGGAAAGGCACTATAATGAATGGCAAAGGTTTCCACAAGCACCAACTTTCCCTAAAAATTGGAAACACCCAAGATATCCCGTAGAGATAATTGCTAGGTATATTCCATATGGTGATCTAGAAAAATGGAATAAAAATTATACCTGGGGACCAGACAATACAATAGCCAGATATACACTATCCGGAGCAAATATACAAATACTATCAGAAGGAACCCAGTCTGGAAATCAGCTTTATATTATGCTCACTGATGAAGACAGGAGAAATTTAAAAAGAAAAAATTAAGGTGCTCGTGGTAAAGAATGAGAATAGTCGACCCTCTGTTTTTGTAGGCCTAATAAATGTGGTCTCCAAATTACCATCCCATGAATGCTAGAAGAGTATAACATATAAGAATCGTGACTCTAGTAGTCAGGTCCACAATTGGACCTTTATACGTGGAGCAACCTTTGAGGAAATTCATTCCACCCCTCTCATATTAAACAGCAAGTTTGCATCTACCTATAGAAAAAACCCAAATTTACACTGTCATATTGAAGATCCCAAGATTGACTTATCTTATAATGGCTCCTAATTAAAACACTAAACATATCAATGATAGAATAATTGGGGTTTTGAAACCAATTTTAAAAGATGTAAGATTAATGATAACATAAATATTCCATTGTTATTATATGATGGATTACAATGGATGAAGGAAATCTGGACAATTAAGCATACTAGACTTGGAGAGAGGGAACTGATATTACCCATCTGGATTATGCTGATTTCATGGGACACATACTATGTAGCCAGCAACAGCATCGGCCCATGTAGAACACATCCAGGCTGTTTCAATCAAACCCATTGCCTGATAACAGGACATTACAGAAATGAATGGACTACTGGCCATACAAACCCACCGCCATCCACGTCTACAGCACCAGCTTCCTTACCTTTCTTTGACCAGCCCAAGCTGATATATGTCAAACCTGAGTTGCACAGGATTCAATATACATTCAACATTGAGGATTTCAAGATAAAAAATTATATCCCCTGGTGTTCACCACATGCTAATAATATCCAATTACCTGAAATCCCCAGACAATCACTACCGGGGGCAATCTAGAAAACGCCTATCTCTAGACTTGATTGCAAGGGCACTTTTTGGCATTGCAGATTTAGCATGGGATGATGCTCAAGAGGCAGTAATCCAAGATATAAAAATTAAGCTGACAAATCTGGAACACATAAAAGGTGAAATGTTAAATTTACAAAAGACTATTCACAATATGTCTGTATTACTATCATCCTCCCTTGAAAAAGCCAAGACGGTTATTGCTAATCTTAAACAAGAAATCAGTTACATTCAACATTCCCTCAAAAGATAAGATGAGGTCAATGAAATATTGTCCACTGCTATCAAAACTCTTAAGATGGAATCCAGATGTGAATACTTGCAGCAACAACTGCCTACCTCCTGGAACGATAGTAGGAACTTGGTTATTTTTAAAACCAGATTCTCCACTAAGGGTAACATGAGGGTGAAGTTGGACATCACACAACCCAGTGGCTGTGACTCAGTGCATACCTGCATGATCAAAGTGCTTGCACTCACCAATAGACAACCTATATTGGGTCACAAGGCTAAACCCAGACCCTATAAAGTTGGGGATGACTGGTTTTCATATGAAGATACTAAACTATATGTAGGTGGACTTATCATAGACAAGGGACAATTTCACATTTGGGATGAGGAAACATTAATCACACACCAAGACATACAACATTTTTTAGACATGACATCAGCCTATAGAACTAATAAACCACGGGGAGTGCAAAATCTAGGACACTTCCAATGGCCTTGTTGTAATACTAAGCTTATGTACCATAATCATATCCCAAGAAACAACACACTGCTAGATTGCACAGATAATTGCCTGTGTTAAATAATGTCATTAACATTACAAAGGGCAATATTTCTATTCTCACATGGACACCAAGTGTCTTATTGGAACACATCATTCCAAATATTAATGATACACCTATTAAAAACATCATAGTCCCGCATGTCATAAAAGCTCATCAGGAGCTAACCCTAAACCATTTACAGAACGAAACTAATCATTTAGTTAAACATGGCCGAAAATCTCAGAGGCTAAAATCCTTGATCATATTTTGGAAACTAAACACATTTTAGATGTCACTCCACAACTCTGACTGTGACTGGGCAGCTGCCTGGAAAAAATTGTTTTTCCCACAGAAAAATACCTGTAAGGGTAATGTTGGCAACTTGCTTCAATCTCTGTTTATTCAAAGTAAGACAAATGTTTGGATTTTTTTCTCTAATATTGGTCATTGGGTGTCACTTCTCTACTTCATGTATTTGTTACTATATGTTTTATCATTTTACTCGTATTCTTGTGTAAACCATTATTGTTAAGATGTTTTGGTTCCTGGAAGCATTCTTGAGCTTTTGCGCTCCTGGGAACCATGGGGTGGGTATGATGAGAGCACCATAGAACTTCCTTGCAAGACGTTGAACTACCTTGCAAGACGTTGAGCCACCTCAAAGAAACAAACACAAGAAACTCCACCTTGGAGAAGATATAAAGTGTGACATTAGGGCCCAGCCAAGAAGATGGACCATCGCCAAAAATCAACAGCTGGTCCAAGGAGCCACCACAAAAGTGTGGGGAACCCCGGTAAAACTTGGCTGAGCCTGACCAACACCCAAAGCCAGCCGAGACACCTAAAGTGTGGAGAAACCCAATAAGACTTGACTGAGACAGTAAATACGTCAAAGAGGCAGGCAAGCTGTCCATTTAAGCCTTGGTAGAGACACTGACTTTTGGGAGAGCTAGGAACCAAGGACATCAACTCCTGCTTTCTCCAACTCTACCCGGGGTGAGCACACCGATGAAGGCAATGCTTGTTGGGACTGATGCTAGAATGATATGTGTGAAGACTGCTGTTATTATCCCCTTATGCTCATATGTGTTCCAATACTTTTATCCTTAGTAGTTTGAGTTATTCTTAGAGTGTTTGATGTGTGTTTGCAGTTAATAAACCAAGCATTCGAAAAATGTCTAAGAGTGTTAAGTAATTATTGATTGTGCCGCTCATAACATCTTGGTTTACATGTACATGACCTAGATGCAGAGTCAAATATAGACAAGAGAGAGATCTGCTGGTAGACACAGAGGAAGAGCACCTGAGGGGAAATTCTAACAATCAGGTAAAGTAGGGGATGGGATTAGAGGATTTTCTACTAGGCTTGCTGTGGTTTTGAACATTTTAAACCATCTCAAAAAGGGCTGTTAGGCATCTCTGTTCCTCCTGGCCAGTCACTCTGAGCGACAATTTCTAATTTGGTAACATTCCCACTGTGGAAAGGGCAGATTAAATGAAGGAAGGGAGCCATGGAGGGCTAAAGTGACCCTGTGTCACTGCACAGCAAGGAGGGACCCAGTTTCCAGGCCTCAGGGGGACATTTAGACACCCAGAACACACCCTGCATCTGGATTCCCAGTCATCAGCACAGGAGACAAAAGTGTGGGCATGGGTCTTAGCCACTTGTCTGGGGCTATTTGCTATATAGCCCCAAAGTTCCATTGTCAGCATGGTTCTAGATTGTTCTAAATCTGAAGGCACCCAAACCCAGAGTCTATGGGAGTAAATGGTTTGAAAATCTGCTCCAACAGGGCTTCTGTAGCCTCCATACCTTTGAATGTGATTCCATCCTGGATGAGCACCCCCAAAGCCTCCCTGAGGAGTGGAATCCAAGGCCCAGACTTCCCCTGAATGGGTAGAGGCTGGTCTGCTTAACTCCCTTGAGAACTGCCAATGGACAGAACCCAATCCCAAACCAGGACAAATCTGGAGAGAGAGTCCTTCAAGAGCCTTGCCTCCCCAGGATGGCAGAGGTGTCCAAAAGATGGCCTCAATTCCACAACACCAACACCTCACTCAGGACTGGCAGGACTAAGGAGACTTGGTGCCTAAAAGCTGTCTCTTTGCCTCCTCTGGAGCATGGTCAGAGCTAGGGCTAGGATCAGGGTTAACGGGACTAGCGCTCAGTCTGGTATCCAGTCTAGGCCTGGGCTTTTTACTGTCTGTCAGCAGTCTGGAGATCCCAGGAGCTCTGGAGTACCAGTTCCTCCCAGGTGCAGGGTCTCAGTGAGTGTAAGCAGCTCTGAAGAGCCATGGCTCTGGGGACCCCATGTGCTTGTTGGCAGCATCACAGTTACAGCTCCAGCAAAAACATTCTAGCCCATCCCCTAGGGGATCTGGGCATGCAGAGAGCAAAAGGGGAACCAGGTATCATCTGCAGTGGGTACTGCTGAACTAGCTTTTTGGACTCCAGAGGGATCCCCAGTCAGAGAACCCAGGAAGGAAATCACTACCTCATGACAAATCCTTTTACTGAAAGTGAAGTTTGAGTTCCATCGACCAGCTTCAGGGGAAGGTCACTATCATCCCTAGGCACTGGGAGTGCCACGCTGGGGTGGAGTCCACATCCCGTGTCATGTGCAGCCCTGCTGTTGGGTGTGTGTCACACTTGTGTGTCAGCCTAAATGCTGAAGGCCCTGCTTTAGGCCCCCACGCCATGTTCCAGAGAGTGATATCTACAGTACAAGCTCCCTGGGGGAGTGATGTGTGGCTGCTGCCATCTCCCTTGGTTAAGCAGGATCTCCTGTGTCCACTGGCTGAGTGGGGTGGCTGTGCACCGTGCTGATAATGAGAGTTTGAGGGAGGACGACACTCAGGTTTTCCTGCTATCAGTAGTAACATACCCATATTCAACTCAGAGATCCTCATACGACAAGTACATCTCAGGGAAGGTGATTCCAGAACAGGTGGCTATGTCCAGGTCTCCTGTGGTTGGACATGAAGCAATACCACATAGAAGAGACAGGGTTCTGATGTTAAAATATTGAAGGATATGAACGTGATTTGAGCCGAATGAGGGTATGCTACCATCCCAGGGACACGGGAAATCTGAAATATCGGTGGACATATGAGTAAGATCTGAACGAAGAAGGCCTGAGCTGCCAGGGACACATGGGCGCGGGGCCGCGCACATGCGCACACACGGAGAACACACCAAGTAAGAAGCCCTCACAGGATAAAGAAAAAGCTCCTAGGTTAGCAGGTCCATCTCTTCCCTGGGGAACCTCAAGGCCTTAAGATGATGGCACAAAGGTGTGACTTTGCAAGAGACCAACCCTGGGACCTGGCCAAGGTGGGCATAGAGCTTTCTGGTATGCAGAAGTCAGTAGCAAAGGCTCTGATCAGGCTCCAGGCTCTGCCTGGACCTTGGGATCATGACAAGAGAAAAGACCTTTGTTCTGAAACCAGTCAAAACCTGCCCGTCCCAGTCCAGGCCACAATTAAGTGCATGGTCGGGCTCAGAACTCGGGTATGATCACATTGGCAAATGACTTATGCCACCTAGAAACCCTCACCAAATGACCTCGCCTAGGCCGGCCAAGGGCAAAGGGAAGGCTCTGGAGCCCCCTCGTGGTCACCCAGCAGCAGTGTCATTCTGTCTAAGCAGACGCCCTTTCTTGAGTTCTCTCACTTTCAGATCTGCTGAGCTTGTTCTTCTCTGGTTTTCTGCTCTAGGTCTTCTAATGTGTCATTATAACTTCCACTCTGTCTGTTCTGTTCAGCTTTCTGACTTCATCATTTCTTCATCTGCTTAGCTACTCTGCGATGAAGAGCAAGTTTCAGAGTCTCTGCTGACATCCACTGGGATCTGTTCTTCCCGTCTTTCTCATGACTGCTCTCTTCATGAATGGTTTCCTGGGTGTCCTCCCACAGCTCTTCTGTCATTAGTGTTCAAGGTGATAAATATCTTCTTGGGACGTTCTCAAAATTCTGGTGGGATAAACTCAAGGGCATATTTTGACTTTTGTGGTCTCATTTTATTTTTCTTCAACTTCAACCTGAAATTACATAGAAGCAATTGATGGTCTGTTACAGTCTACCGGTGGCTTGCTTTTAGCTGCTGATATTGAACATGTGCATTATCTCTGCCCACAGATATAGTCAATTTGGTCCCTGTGTATTCCAACTGCAGAAGCCCATATGTCTAGTCACCATTTTGTTGCTGAAAAAACTGTATTTGCTCGGAACAAGCCATTGTTAATACAAAATTCTATGAGAACCAGCTGCAGTTCTATCACCAAACATACATTTTCCAACTACTGTTCCTGCCTCTTTGTTCCAAACTTTGTTATTCCGATCACAAAGCATCTTGATCCCATGTTTGATCAATTTCCAGCTGAAGGCATTGGTAGTATTCTTCATTTTCATCATCACTAATATCCCTTGGTGGTGCATAAAGCTGAATAATAGTTGCATTTATTGGATTTCCTTAACGCAGATAGATTTAATCCTATCACTGGCAGCATTTTGCTTCCAGGGCCTTCTTGAAATGTCCTTTTTGACAATGAATGCCAGGCCATTCCTCTTGAGCGTGTCCTTCCAGGCATAGAGAACCACGTGTATGTCTATGGTTCAATATAACCAATCCTAATGCATTTCGGCTCACTAATGCCTGGAATATTGCTCTTTGTGTCTTCTACTTCATTTCTGATGACTTCCAATTTTCCTAGCTTCATATCTTGTACATTCCAAGCTTTGGTTATTAGGAGATTTTTGAAGCTGCTGCTTCTTACCTTGAGTCATGCCTCATAAGCAAATTAAGGTCTCAAAGTCTAGCTTCCAAATGATCTATACCAATCAGTCACCATGATCAACTCCACTCAATGAAAGCAGCTCCTCCTCAGTCACACTTCCAGTGCCTCTGACTCACAACTTGGCCCATCATATGACATTACCTCCAACAATGAGTGTTCTGTGTCCATTCATTCCGTCTTCAGTAACTGACAATATTTGCATGTATTAGATTTTCAGTGACTATCGTCTCAGAAATAAATTGCTTCTTAGCAGTGTATCCTTAGTCTAGAATCTCCACTGAAACCGGTTCACTTTGGGTGATCCTCGTGGTACTTGAAGTACCAGTGACACTGCTTCCAGCATCACAGCAACACACAGCCTCCACAGCACAGCAAACGGACAGACAATTGTCAGTGTGCATCTCACACATGCCTATTACCTACCTCTATCAATTGAAGTATGGAGTATTAGTGGTCCATCTAGTAAGCATCAGGCAGCAAACTGAAAGGTCACTGCTTGAAACTAAGCAGCTGCTCTCTTGGGGGGGAAGACAAGGCTGTCTGCTCCTACAAAGACAGTCACTTGGTCCTCTAAAGTCACTATAACTCAAATAGGTTCAATGGCAGAGAGTTTTGTGTGCATTGGTTTGGTTTGCTGCTTGTATTTTGTCCGCTAAGGGGGCCTCAACATACAAAAATGACAGAATGGGCATGGACACTACCCCAGCATGGAACAGCCAGTTTTCACACTCACTGAAAAAGAAAAGATGGTGGTTTGAATCCAACCAGAGCCTCCCTGGAAGTAAGGCCTGTGATCTTCCACCCAAAAAGCAGCCACTTAAATCCCCATGGAACACAGTTCTACTCAGACAACAGGACTCAGGTGGACTCCAGGACAACTGTTTATTATGCCATGGTTTAGAGGTAGATGACCTAGCTACAGAGTCAAATATAGATAAGACAGAGATATATTTGTAGACACAGAGGGATAGCACATATGGAGTGAGGCTAGCAATCAGGGAAAGTGGGGGATGGGAGTGGAAGGTTTTCTATTTTTCTGAACATTTTAAACCACCTCACAATGGGCAGGTGGTCATTTCTGTTCCTCCTGGCCAGTCACTGTGAGTGAGAATTTCTAATGCAGTAGCATTCCCATGGGGGAAAGGATGGATTAACTAAGGGAAGAAAGACACAGAGGGCTAAAGTTCCCCTGTGTCACTGCACAGCTAGGAGGGCCCAGGTTGGCAGACCTAAGGGGGATATGTAGACCCCAGAACACAAGCTACATCTGGATTCCTAGTCAATAAACGTGTGAGCGGAGGTATTAGCCATATGTTTCCAATACAGCCCTAGAGTTGCACATTCATCACTATTCCCAACTGCTGTTCTGAAACGGAGGGGCCATAACCTCATAGAGCCTGTGGGGGTAAAGAGTTTGAGAGCCTGCTCCAGCAAGGCTTCTGTAGCCCCCATAGCTTTGAGTGTGATTCTATCTTACACCAGCACCTCCAAACCCTCCCTGAGGAGTGGAATCCAAGGCCCAGACTTCTCCCTGAATGGGTACAAGCCATCCTGCTTAACTCGCTTGAGAATTGCCAATAGTCAGAACCCAGCTCCAAAGCAAGACAACCAGGAGAGAGAGTCCCACAAGGGCCTTACACCTGCCTCCCAAGGATTTCAGTGGTGTTCAAAAGTTGATCTCAAGCCCCACAACACCAACAACTCACTCAGGCCAAGCATGGCTAAGGTGAGCTTGTGGCCTGAAAGCTGTCCCTGCCTTGTCTGCAGCAGGGTCAGAGCTAGTGCTGGGGTCAGGGCTCGCTGTGGGGTTTAGTGGTGCTCAATATAGGATTAGGGCTCAGTCTGGTATCCCATGGAGGCCTGGGGTCTCTTGTTGGCCAGATATCAAGAGCTCTCAGAAAGCCTTGAGAATCAGCTCCACCCTGGTCCAGGGTCTCAGTGAGTGTAAGCAGTTCTGAAGAGCCATTGCTCTAGTGACCCCCTGGACTTCTCTGCAGCATTGAAGTTACACCTCCAGCAAAAACATTCTTGCCAAGCCTCTTAGGTCTCTAGGCAGGCAGAGAGCAAAAGGAAAACCAGGTATCATCTGCAGTTGGTGCCACTGGATGAGTTTTTTGGTCTCCAGAGGGGTCTCCAGTCAGGAAACCCAGAAAGGAAATCACTTCCTCATCATATATACTTTTACTGAAAGTGAAGTTTGAGGTCCACAGAACAGCCTCAGAAGAAGATCACAATCATCCCTAGGCACTAGGAGTTCCAAGCTGGGGGTGAGTCCATGTCCCAAGTCCTGTGCAGCCCTGCTGCTGGGTGTGTGCCACACATGGATGTCAGCCTAAATGCTGAAGGTCCCACACCATGTCCCAGGGAACGAAGGCATGAGCTGCCAGACACACACACACACACACACACACACACACACACACTGGAAGAACACATCAAGCCCTCACAGAATAAAGAGAAAGCTCCTAGGTCAGCAGGCCTATCTCTTCCCTGGGGAACCTCAATGCCTTAAGATGATGTCACAGAGATGTAGCCTTGCAAGAGACCCAACCTGGGACGCTGAAAAAGGGGAGAGGATCTTTCTGGTCTGTAGAAGCCAGCAGGAAAGACTCTGATCGGTCCCCAGGCCCTGCATGAACCTTGGGGCCATGACAAGAGAAAATACCTTATTTCCACAACCCGTCAAAGCCAAAGTCTGCCCATCCACAGTCCAGGCCATAATTCAGTGCATGGTCCAGCTCAGAACTTGGGGGTGGGATCTGATTGGCAAGTGACCTATGCCACCTAGAGACCCTTACAAACTGCCTAGGTCCCAAGATGACCTGGCCTAGGTTGGCCCAGGGCAAAGGGTAGGCTCTGGAGCCCCCTCGTGGTCACCCAGCAGCAGTGTCTTTCTGCCTGAGCAGATGCCCTTTTTTGAGTTCTCTCACTTTCACACTGGCCAAGCTTGTTCTTCTCTTTGGTTTGCTAGCTCTAGGTCTTTGCACATGTCGTGATAACATTTGACTCTGTCTTCTCTAGCTGCCCTTTGAAAGGTTCCATTCAACTCTCTGATTCATCATTTCCTTCATCTGCTTCAGGTATGCTGGGATGAAGAGCAAGTTTCAGAGTCTCTTCTGACATCCACTGTGATCTGTTCTTTCTTTCCTGTCTTTCTTATGACCCCGTTGGCTTTGCTCCTTTCGAATGCCTTTCTGGATGCCCTTCCACAGTTCATCAGCTCTTCTTTCATTAGTGTTCACGGCAGTAAATCTGTTCTTGAGATGTTCTCAAAGTTCACATGGCATTGACTCAAGGTCATATTTTGGCTTTTATTAACTTGTTTTATTTTTCAACTGTAGCCTGAACTTACATATGAGCTATGGATGTTCTGTTCCACAGTCGGCCCCTGGCTTGGTTTCAGTGGCTGATGTTGAGCATGTGCATTCTCTCTCCCCAATAATGTAGTCAGTTTGGTTTCTGTGTATTCCATCTGGAGAAACTCATGTGTATATACTACATTTTGTTGTTGAAAACCGGTATTTGTTATGAACAAGTCACTGTTACTGTAAAATTCTACAATATGACCAGCATTAGTTCTCTCACTGAACATACATTTTCCAACTACTGTTCCTTCCTCTTTGTTCCCAACCTCTGCATTCCAATCGCAAAACATCTTGATCCCATGTTTGATCAATTTCCAAATGAAGACAATGGTAGAACCCTTCAATTTCTTCGTCACCTAGATCCCTGGTTGGTGCATAAATCTGAGTAATAATTGTATTTAATGGATTTCCTTCAAGCAGATAGATATAATCCTATCACTTTTAGCATTATGCTGCAATGTCCTTTTTGACCATCAATGCCACACTATTCCTCTTGAGCATGTCCTTCCAGGCATAGAAAAACATTATGCTTCAAAATAACGAATTGCAGTCCAATTTGGCTGACTAATGCCTAGGTTACAGCTCATTGTGTCTTCTACTTCATTTCTGATATCTTCCAATGTTCCTAGAGTCACATTCTGTACATTCTGAGCTCTGGTCTCAAGGAGATTTTTTAAGCTGCTTTTTCTTACGTGGACTCATGCCTTATAAGCAAATGAAGGTCTCAAAGTCTCAGCTCCCACAGGTTTTACTCCAGTCAGTTCCAATGATCAACGCCCCTCCGTGAAAGCAGCTCCTCCTCAGTCACATTTTCACTGACTCTGCCCCACGACGTGGCCCATCATCCAACACTACCTCCAACAGTGCTCTGTGTCCATTCATTCAGCCAGCGGTTCTCAACCTGTGGGTCAAGACACCTTGGGGTTCGAACGACCCTTTCTCAAGGGTCACCCAATTCATAACAGTATCAAAATTACAGTTAAGAAGTAGCCACAAAAATAAGTTTATGGTTGGGGGGGTCACCACAACATGAGAAACTATGTGAAAGGATCGCGGCACTGGGAAGGTTGAGAACCACTGCCTTAGGCCCTCAGTAACTGGCAATATTTCCATGCATAAAGTTTTCAGCAACTACTGTCTCTGAAATAGGTAGTCGATTGCTTCTTAGTTTGGAAGCCCCACAGAAACCTGTTAGGGTGATCCTGCTGGTATCTGAATTACCAGTGAATCGCTTCCGGAATCACAGCAACACACAGCCTCCACAGCACAACAAACTGACAGACAATTGTCGGTGTGCATTTTTACATATACCTGTTTCCAACCTCCATCCATTGAAGTATGGGGCCTAAGTGGTCCAGTTGGTATTAAGCTATAAATTGAAAGGCCACTGGTTCTGACCCACATGATGCTCTGTTGGGGAAAGTGAGGCTGCCTGCTCCTGTAAAGATTTACAGCCACTTGGTTCTATACCGTCACAATGACTCAAATGAATTCAATGGAAGCGAGCTTGGTGTGGTGTGGTTTGGTTTAGCTTGGTTTAGTTGTTGGAGTTTTCTGGTTGAGGGGCCTCAAAACACAAGAATGGCAGACAGTTGGAGGTGGATACTGCCCCTGGATGGTCCAACCAGGTATCACACTCACTAGAAAAGGGAAGGGTGATAGTTAGGGTCCACCCAGGGGCTTCTTGGAAGAAAGGCCTGTGATCTTCTACCCCAAAAGCAACCACGTCAATCCACTCAGAACACAGTTCTACTAGGACACACATGTGTGGGGTGCCAGGACTCAGGTGTCTGGACTCCAGGACAACTGTTTATTTGTCTTGATTTAGAGGCACATGACCTAGATGCAGAGTCAAATATAGACAATACAGAAATCTATGGGTAGACACAGAGGAAGAGCCCCTGAGGGGAAATTCTAGCAAGCAGGTAAAGTAGGGGATGGGAGTAGAGGATTTTCTATTAGGCTTGCGCTGGTTTTGAAAATTTTAAACATCTCAAAATAGCATGTCAATTCTTCTGGCCAGTCACTCTGAGTGAAAATTTCTAATTCAGTAGCATTCCCACTGTGGAAAGGGTGGATTAAATGAGGGAAGGAAGCCATGGAGACCTAAAGTGACCCTGTGCCACTGCACAGCAAGAAGGGCCCCAGTTGCCCGGTCTCAGGGGGACATTTAGACATCCAGAACACAACTTACATCTGGATTCCCAGTCAGCAGCACCGGAGATGAAAGTGTGGGCATGGGCCTTAGCCACTCATCTGAGGCTATTTGCAATACTGCCATAAGGCCCTACTGTCAGCACCATTCTCAATTGTTCTGAGTCTGAAGGCACCCAAAGAGTCTATGGGAGTAAATGGTTTGAAAACCTGCTCCCATAGGGCTTCTGTAGCCTCCATACCTTTGAGTGTGATTCCATCTTGGACGAGGACCCCCAAAGATTCCCTGAGGAGTGGAATCCAAGGCCAAGACTTCTCCCTGAATGGGTAGAAGCTGGCCTGCTTAACTCCCTTGAGAATTGCCAATGGACAGAACCCAACCCCAAACCAGGACAAATCTGGAGAGAGAGTCCTTCAAGAGCCTTGCCTCCCAAGGATGGCAGAGGTGTCCAAAAAATGATCTCAGTCCCACAACACCAACACCTCACTCAGCCTTGGTGGGGCAAAGGAGAATTGATGCCTAAAAACTGTCTCTTTGCCTCCTCAGGAGCACGGTCAGAGCTAGGGCTGGGATCAGGGTTCACTGTAGAGTTAAGTGGGCTTAACATGGGACTAGTGCTCAGTGTGGTATCCAGTTTAGGCCTGGGGTTTACTGTCCTTCAGCAGTTGGGAGATCCCAGGAGCTCTGGAGTACCAGTTCCTCCCAGGTGCAGGGTCTCAGTGAGTGTAAGCAGCTCTGAAGAGCCATGGCTCTGGGGACCCCATGTGCTTGTCGGCAGCATTGCAGTTACACCTCCAGCAAAAACATTCTAGCCCAGCTGCTTGGGGCTCTGGGCATGCCGAGGGCAAAAGGGGAACCAGGTATCATCTGCAGTGCACTTAGCAAGCTTTTTGAACTCCAAGGGGGTCCCCAGTCAGGGAACCCAGGAAGGAAATCATTTCCTCATCACATATCCATTTCTTGAAAGTGAAGTTTGAGTTTCATTGACTAGCCTCAGAGCAAGGTCACCCTCATCCCTAGGCACTGGGAATGCCATGCTGGGGTTGAGTCCACATCCTGTGTCATTGGCAGCCCTGCTGCTGGGTGTGTGCCCACATGTGTCAGCCTAAATGCCAAAGGCCCTGCTTTAGGACCCCATGCCATGTTCCAGGGAGCAATATCTACAATACAAGCTCCATGGGGGAGTAGGGTGTGGGTGCTGCCATCTCCCTTGGTTAAGCAGGATCTCCTGTCTCCACTGGCTGAGTGGGGGTGGCTGTGCACTGTGCTGATAAGGAGAGTTTGAGGGAGGACAACACCCAGGTTTTCCTGCTATCAGTAGTAAAATACGCAGATTCAACTCAGAGATCCTCACCGACAAGTACATCTCAGGGAAGGTGGCTATGTCCAGGTCTCCTGTGGTTGGACATGAAGCAATACCAGATGGAAGAGACAGGGTTCTGATGTTAAAATGGTGAAGGATATGAATGTGATTTGAGTCGAATGAGGATGTGCTACCATCCCAGGGACAAGGGAAGTCTAAAATACCAGTGGACATATGAGAAAGACCTGAACAAAGAAGGCCTGCGCTACCAGGGACACGTGCACGCGGGTGCACCCACACAGAGTAAAGAGAAAGCTCCTAGGTCAGCAGATCCACTTCTTCCCTAGGGAACCTCAACGCTTTAAAATGATGGCACAAAGGCCTGGAAGAGACCAAGCCTGGGGCCTGGCCAAGGGGGGCATGGAGCTTTCTGGTCAGCAGAAGTCAGCAGCAAAGGCTCTGATCAGGCTCCAGCCCCTGCCTGGACCTTGGGGTCATGACAAGAGAAAAGACCTTTGTTCTGAAACCTGTCGAAGCCAAAGTCTGCCCATCCCAGTCCAGGCCAGAATTAAGAGCATGGTCAGGCTCAGAACTCAGGTGCGATCAGATTGGCAAGTGACTTATGCCACCTAGAAATCCTCACAAAATGACCTCGTCCAGGCTGGCCAAGGGCAAAGGGAGGAGACGAGCCAGTCAGGGGGCAGTGTAGCAATGATGGAACATACAACTTTCCTCTAGTTCTTAAATGCTTCCTCCCCCCACCACTCTCATGATCCCAATTCTACCTTACAAATCTGACCAGACCAGAAGATGTACACTGGTACAGATAAGAACTGGAAACACAGGGAATCCAGGATAGATGGTCCCTTTAGGACCAGTAGAAAGAGTGGTGATACTGGGAGGGTGGAGGGAAGGTGGGGTGGAAAGGGGGAACCGATTACAAAGATCTACATATAACCTCCTTTCTGGGGGATGGACATCAGAAAAGTGGGTGAAGGGAGACGTCGGACAGTGTAAGATGTGACAAAATAATAATAGTTTATAAATTATCAAGCGTTCATGAGGGAGGCGAGAGCGGAGAGGGAAGGGAAAAATGAGCTGATTCTAAGGACTCGAGTTGAAAGCAAATGTTTTGAGAATGATGTTGGCAACAAATGTACAAATGAGCTTGACACCATGGATGGATGGATGGATTGTAACACGAGTTGTACAAGGCCCCAATAAAAAATTTTTTCCTATAAAGATAGGTAGTGTTCATCTAGAAATATGTCCTCTTATTCTAAATTTTCAAATTCACAGTTGTGATCTTCATAGTTTTGGTTTGTTGTGCTATTGGTCTTTTCATTTCTTATTCTTAATATTTGTTTTTCCTATTCCTTTTACTTTAATAAATTTACCAGTAGTTTGCAAACATTTGTTAATATTTTTAAAGAATTAACTTCGTGTCTTATTGATTATTTCCTTGCTTCCTATTCATTTATTTCTGCTCTATTATTAATATTTATTGTCTTCTGGTGACTGATGTTTTACTTTGCTTTTTTTAAAAAATTGTTGGAGGTGTCGTGTTAACATGATGACTTCTGCTTTCTGTTTTGATATCCTCATACATCGTTCATGACATGTGTTCTTAGTACTGCTTCTGCTGTGTAATAAGATTTTAGTGTGCTTATTTTTGTTTTTTTTAAGGAATTTAAAATCTTAATCCCTTAATCCTACCATTTCCAAGTAATTTAATGTACAGAAGAGTTCATTTTCTGTTAGCTTTTAATTTTTTTTATCTTCCCATTGTTCATATCTACTTTCATAAGACTGCACGGTAAAAATTTTTATTTGTAATATCACTAATTAAAAAAAAGTATTAAGGCTAGCATTGTATCCTAGCATATGGTCTATTCTGAAGAATGGTACATAAGAACTTGAGAAAAAGGTACATTGAGGTTTTCCCAGATAGTATGCTTCCTATATGTCTAACAGGTCAGTAAACTGTGTTATTTAGTTCTTTTCTTACGGTATTGATATATTATCCAGTTGATCTTTTGAGTTGTTCTGTAAAACCCAGTGGAGTGGATTTAACTCTATTACTGTAAAATTATGTATTTCTATCTTTAAGTCTATAAAAGATTGATTAATGTATTTTGAGGGTCTTTGAATGCTTATATATTGAATGCATTGAATGCATATATATTTCTTATTATCTTTTCTTCTTGCTCTTTTGTTCCTTTTATCATATAATGCCCTTATTTGTCTCTTCTTAAAGATTTGGCGTTGGAGTCTTTTTTATTATTAGTATCGCATTTTAAAATAGTCATTGGTTAATATTGCTGCCCTTGCTTTTTTGATTGCCATTTGCTTGATATATTTTCTTCTATCTTTGATTTTTAAATTATATTTGTCTGTATGTCTCAAATGTGTTTTTTGTAAGCATAGATTTATGGATCATGTATGCTTATCCATTGTGCTTCTCTCTGCCTCTTGAGAGGTGCATTGATTCCACTTATATTCCACATCATTATTGATGTGTACCATTTTTATTGCTGTCATTATGCATTGGGTTGTCTTTTTGTTTTCCCACCCCCTTTGTGGAGTTACTGATTTTTTTCTCAATTTTTCTGCCCTGAGTTCATTTTGGAGGTTTTCGTTTAATTTTTGTCTTTGTGTTTGCTATTATTTTGTAAATCTTTATACTTTGCACTTGTTGTTTTTCTTTTGGATTAGCTTTATTTTTTCTTCTTCTTCACTCTTTCCATTTTTCTTGAGAATCTTGGTAATAATGATATGATTCCAAACAATAATTTTGGCATAGAAAATGTTTTTTAGGTCTTTCTAAGGGAAATTTATTGAATAAATATACATTTGTGAGTTTTCGTTAGAATGAAAAGCTTCAAGATACATTGGAGGGTGTGAAGAAAATTTCCACTCAACATGAGATTTTTTAAAATTTGAATTAACTATTCCTAACTTTGACAACAAATCGCACTAGTTGGTATCCTGGAGTGTAAGCTGAGATCTTATCAATAGCTATTACTCTCAAGTCTGCCTTTGGATAGATGGTGAAAGACAGACAAAGCCCATCCCAATGAAGAGAAAGCATGTTCAAATGCAGGAAGTTTCCCAAGAGTCACTGTGCATGGTGTCCCTAGAGAGGTGCTGACAAGGTGGGGAAATCACAGCTTCTAAGGGGAAAGCACCACTGACTTCATTCCCTGGCATCTGCTGAAAACATGGACTCAAGAACATTTTGAGAAATTAGTTTGCAGTTTCTTCCTCTTGTGACACATTTACTATCTTTTGGAATCAAAGATGTCCTTCGAATGAGTGTTCCCATCATTGTGACTCTAATGAATGATCTTACTTATGACTCTGCCCACCAGAAAGGTCATTCCAGTTCACCTGTTCCTGGTGTCAGGGGTCTCTCTATGCCTGGAACACTGTTTCTGCATCAAGTGAGATAATGGGTAGCAAGCATCACTAAGGACACATCCCAAATTTAGCTCCATAAGTCACCACAATTATTGTCTCAGACAGAGAGATCATTATTCATTCACTGCCAACAGTGCACGGAGCGCAATGCAGAAAGACATCTTCAAAGACCTGACCCTGGGCTATAGTAGGTCACTGAGCTCAGTACATTTGAAATCATGCACTGCTCGCATGAATCTGGACATGCTTGTATTTCATTGTCAACAGGTTTTGAGTAACAGATAGGGTGACAATTACCATGATAACCTGTTTTTCAAGAAGGAAAATGGGTTCTATAGGAGGACAATGAAGTATTAGAGTCACTTTAATATTTGTCCTTCCCATCCACTCAAGGCCACTTCCAGTGCTATGCCTAATCCAATCCCAAGTAGCACTGGTGCTGGAAACAGAGTCTCTTGTGATGGTGCAGATGAGAGTGAGGGTCTGTGAAGGTCTCACCATCTGAGGACAAGACGCCTGCAGCTGCACCTGAGCCAGGCCACCTGGAGACATAGAAAATAAACATGAAACACCCCATCTCTCTGTGAATATGCCATGTAGGATTACATGTCCCCCCAACACTGACCCGATGGCTGGCCCAACACCATGAGTAGAAGGAGGAAGGACCAGATATTTTGGAGCAAGTCACCCTGATTCAGCAGGCACTTGAGTCCCTTGGTGGGGAGACAGAACAGCATTTAAGCAGGAAATCACATGAGTGATTTGCTTATATGCACCATTGGCTGGATAATGTCTGGAGACTATGAACGATCATGGGCACCTAGGTCCTGCCACTCCAAAAGCAGTTTTCTCCAAGACTGGCTCCTGCTGAATGCTGGACCAAGGCAGCTTGAAGACATGGAGGTTATTGGATGCCTAAGCAGAGGCTCAGTTTCACATCTTGCCAGATGGAAGTGTATGCTATCTTAAAATAATCAGAGTCCTGGTGTATCTGTGTTCTTTGATATGAACACGTCAAATTTTCATTCACGTATTCTTTCCATTGTTCATTGTGAGATCTGAGAGCTATTCACACACCAGGAACTCTTCTCCACTGAGGACAAATCATTGAATCAAGCAAGCAAGTCAACGAGCAAGCAAACAAATAATATTTGCCTCAAAAACCTAACCCACTCTCCTTGATTTTTTTCTCCCTCATAGAGACCCTGTAGGGTTGAATAGAACTGTTCTGTGGGAGTTTTGGTAGAGTGTGACATTTTATAAATATACCCTGGGTCTGATAACCTATTTCTAATAACGACTAACTCGTTATTTTAAATCCTTGAGCTTTCATTTAATAACCAGATGCGTAACCTCAAAGTGTCACTCATCTCTTCCTATCTCTTCCCTAAGGGGTCTAATATATTGCAGGGCTTTATGGTGTGCCATTGAGGAGTAACGAGACCATGAAAATAGCCATGGGTCAAAGTTTTCAATCACATTATATACAAGTGAATGCTGGACAATGAGTAAAGAAGGCTGGAGAATGCTTTGATGGACTTTGAATGATGATGGTTCTGGAGAAGAATTTTGAAAATACCATGGGTACTGTAAAAATAAATTGATCTTAGAGGAAGTACAGCCACAGAATTTCCTAGAAGCAAGGATGGAGGTACTTTACCTCACACACTTTGGTCATGCTCTCAGGAGAGAGCAGTACCTGGAAAAAAGACTCCATGCTCAGTAAAGTCAAGAGTCAGTGAAAAAGAGGAAGATCCCTAATGGCATGGATTGATACAGTAGGTGTAGCAATGAGATCAAGCATAACAAGCATGATGATGGTGCAACATCAGACGATGCTCTGTTCTGCGTAAGGTTGGTATCACTTGGAACAGACTCAAAGGTACCTAAAATAAGCAAAAATGTGTCAATACACACAACAGTATTCTACAAAGGCCCTGGTAGAATTATAGTTAGTTTGGATAGAGGGGGTGGGGATGAATATGCAATTTCCTGCTGAAAAACACACAGCACCAAGGGCTCAAGTAGAAAGAAAATATTTTGAAAATGATGACAGCAACACATGTACAAATGTGCTTGACACATGGATGGATGAATGGATGGATGGATTGTGATAAGAGGTGTAAGATCCCCAAATAAAAAAGAAGAACAAACTAGTAAAAATAAAGGATAAAAGAAAAACACACATCAAAAGCAAATGTGTTCCAAGTTTCCAACCCAACTACTGTTGAGACACAAAGGCCTGGGCTGGATGAGAATGACATGGGGAAGCTTTACTTGGAAAGTGGAAGGAGCAAGCTAAAAGTAGAATCCCCAACACAAGATCCTGAAAGAAAAGGGGGAAAAAAGAGTGGGAGGGTGTTATAGAGCTTCAGGCATAAACATCAGTAAGTAAATTTGGGGATTAATTTATATGTGCCAATTTCGCAGGCACAGTCATGGATATGCACAGAGTGGGGTTGTGATGATTGACAAGATAAGGCTTTTTTGTACTTCTTGCTTCCAAATGTCTTATAATTTCATCTGGTGTTGTCTTTCTAACACATTTTGGATTCTTGGCCAAAGTCCTGTTTCATGGTGACCTGGAAGTTGGGAATGTCTTTCCTCTGCATGTGTGCCCAGCAGGTTTAGTCATAACTGATAGTAGGTTTGTATGATGGTATATTTATATAGGAGGAAATGGGTCAACAAAGAGAATGTTACCAGGAAGGAAAATACAGAATCATTTTAGGCAATATATGAGGGATATAGATTTCAACACCCTGTGGCAGTATGTCATATCCCAGGTGAGGTTCCTTTGGCAACTGTAATAGTTACAGTGTTACACAGGGTCAAGGAGGTTGGGCAGTGGTATCACACAGAATGTCGAATGACTTCACTGTTCTTATTCTGGAGTCTGATTCTTCTTGGCTACTTTATTGTAATAAATTATTGGTAATAATTATTGATAATAAATGTTGGTAAAATTTCACCAAGGATTATCTCAAAATTAACAAAAATAAAACTTCCTTAAGATGGTAACTCTTGCTATGTTTTGTTGCTTTTATTCCTTTCTCTCCCTCCCTCCTTCCCTCCATCCTTCCCTCCCTCCCTTCTTACTTTCCTTCCTTTTGGGATGTAGCAGTAACTGATTGACAGCCTTGAGAAAAATGTGCATACCATTTCATCTTCCATCATTCCTGTCAAAGAGCCAACTGGGGTTTCTGTTAAAAATGAAAGTTTATTTGAGTTACAAAACAATCCAGGAATTGGCAGTAGTACTTCTAAGGATTCAAAGTACTGATGTGAAAGGAAATTTTCAGAGAGTATAAATACAGCGGGGACCAGGAACTTACAAGAAAATTCTGATTGGTTGGCAACTTAAAAAAGTTTGAGTAATATCAAAATTATATATATATATGTACATATATTATAAACTATATATAACTAAGTGTGCTCAAAGGCTTCTTGAAGTATGATGACTTTGGAAAGTCAGTTTAAAAAAACACTATACATCAACAACAAAAATGAGGTCTGCAAGGGTATAACCGAGAGGAATTACTGAAATCCTAATGAGGGCTGAACATGATAGTGGGACAAGAGGAAAGTAAAAGGAAATAGAAGAAGGGGCTAGGAGGTAAAGGGCATTTATAGAGGTCTAAATAAAGGCATGTACATATGTAAATATATTTATATATGAGGATGGGGAAATAGATCTATGTGCATATATATATACATTTAGATGGACATTGAATCTCCACTCAAGTACTCCCTCAATGCAAGAATACTTTGTTCTATTAAGCTGGTACTCCATGATGCTCTCCCTCCCGACACTATCGCTGAAGGCAAAACAGGTGCATAAGCAAATGTGGAGAAAAAAGCTGATGGTGGCCGGATATCAAAAGATATCCTGGGGTCTTACAGGCTTGAAGGTAAACAATCGACCATCTAGCTCAGAGACAACAAAGCCCACCTAGAAGAAGCACACCAGCCTGTGTGATCACGAGGTGCCAAAGGGATCAGTTATCAGGCATCAAAGAACAAAACAATCATATCATTGTGTGTTCACCTCATGATACGATCGCTGAAGACAAATGGGTGCATAAGCAAATGTGGCGAATAAAGCTGATGGTGCCCAGCTATCAAATAATATAGTGTCTGGGGTCTTAAAGGCTTGAAGGTAAACAAGTGGCCATCTAGCTCAGAAGCAACAAAGCCCACGTGGAAGAAGCACACCAGCCTGTGCAATCACGAGGTGTCAAAGGTATCAGGTACCAGGCATCATCAGAGCAAAAAATCTTATCATAGTGAATGAAGGGGGTAGTACGGAGTGGAGATCCAAAGCCCCTTTGTAGGCCACTGGACATAACCTTACAGAAGGGTCTCAGGGAGGAGACGAGCCAGTCAGGGTGCGACGTAGCAATGATGAAACATACAACTTTCCTCTAGTTCCTAAATGCTTCCTCCTCCCTCACTATCATGATCCCAATTTTACCTTGCAAATCTAGCTAGACCAGAGGATGTTCACTGGTACAGATGGGAGGTGGAAACACAAGGAATCCAGGGTGGATGATCCCTTCAGGACCAGTGGTGTGAGTGGTGGTGCTGCAAGGGTGGAGGGAGAGTGGGTTGGAAGGGATGAACCAATTACAAGGATCTACATGTGACCTCCTCTCTGGGGGACAGACAGCAGAAGAGTGGGTGAGGGTAGACAGCGGACAGGGCAAGATATGACAAAATAATAATTGGTAAAGTATCAAGGGTTCATGAGGGGAGTGGGGAGGGAGTGGAAAAAATGTGAAGCTTATGCCAGGGGCTTAGGTGGAGAGTAGATGTTTTGGGAATGATGAGGGCAATGAATGTACAAATGTGCTTTACACAATTGATGTATGTATGGATAAGAGTTGTATGAGCCCCTAATAAACTGATTAAAAAAATATGATTCCAAGGAAAATACAATCTAGTGTACTGCAGTTTTGTTCTTTTAATTGGTAAACAAGAATAAAACTTTGCAGGTTAAAATTCTAACTACTTTGTTATTGTTTTGTTTCTATGACTCTATGACTAAGAGATGGAATGGAGGAGAAGATCCCATTCCAGATCTCATCTAGTGCCTGGTTGAAAAGCTCAACAGATGAATGGAGTCTTTTGTTCCAAGATGTCTTTGTCTAAAGTCTGGCATACTGTCCTGCCTGTAAGCTAGGAATGTAAACAGGGCTGAGGGCCAGGACCTTGTTCTAGAACCTGGATCTCTCCTTTGGACTGAGATTCCTCCCAACTTGGTGCCTGAGTGTCTCCTGAAAGTCATGAGATAAAGAGATAGTTATATAAAAAGTTATTGAGTTTCATTTATATATAAATAAAATTTATGAAATAAAATTACTTATATTAATATGATCTACATAAGTGGTTCTCAACCTGTGGGTCTTAACCCCTTTGGGCATCGAACAACCCTTTCACGGGGGTCACCCAATTCATAACAGTTGCAAAATTACAGTTAGAAAGTAACAACAAAAATAATTTTATGGTGGGGGGCGGTGACCACAACATGAGGGACTGCATTAAAGGGTTGCGGCATTAGGACAGTTGAGAACCACTGGTCTACAATATCTGACACATTATAAATACTTTAGGGGAGTGTACCATCAATACCACAAAGGAAACTGTAGATAAGAGTTTTACTGAAGAAAAACACCTCTGCTTGCTTCAAACACTGGGGCACACTACTCCAGGGCCCCTAAATGTGTCCTCAGAAACCCATCACCTATTCTGTGCTGACTCGCAGTCAGCAGTTGAAGATGGCAGCAGGACTTAGGCAAGCTAGATTTTGAGACCCACATGGAAACTCTGATGAGGGATTGTGGCTTGAGGATACCATTGTGTCATTGCTGGTCTATCCAGGGCTCAGCAAATTTTAGGGAAATCTTAACCATCCTATACCCTCCCGTCCCAATACCAGTTACTGGGTACAGATTTGCATCAGAGCTGACAGGTCCTTCAGCTTTGCCTTGTTCCCTCTGCACGATGTGCCTCCATATGTGGCCTTCTGCTCTTTGGAAATAGAAGAATGCTTACTCATATTACAATGGAATTTTTCAAATTCAGTGTTTGATACAAACCCACACTTCCAGGGAAGTCCTCAAGGGAAATAGTAAGATAGAGAGGAAGCCCCAGACACTGACAGGAAGCCAGCTTTTAACTCCTCTTTGCTCTGTCTGCTGTAACTGAACCCTGGGGCTGAGGGTCCTGAGCACACACTGAAGCCCAGTATCTCCCTGTGGGAAGGTTTGCATACAGAATGATTCCCTTTACTGTGTCTCTTTACTGTGATCCAAGGCTGTGTCCTTAAATTTGAGCCTGGCCATTTGAATATGGGGAATGTTCTTGTCATTGTCTCTGGGGATTGCAACTCAGCTATGCATAGAGTGTATGTAGGATTTAGTATTAACATTAGTATCAGTAACTGAGATGCACTGCAGGCCCTTCCTTAGCATTGGCCAATGCAATCCATGCCATACTTGCTGGTGGTGAATGCTGAGGCAGGTCAAGACTCTCTGAAATAAGCCCTCCTCTGCCTCAAGTCTCCCCCGGACTCTGCCAGCTGTACTTTTACCTGGACATATGGAAACAAAGACATTCTGGCCAGGAAACCATCACACATATCCATTGTTTATCTCTCTTGTTCATCGTCTTTTCCTTTTAAAAATTGTAACTGGGGGAATCTCAGGCCAGCCAACTCCACTGTAACTTGTGTATAATCATACCTGTTTAGTGAAGGGAGAGACATGGGCAGCCCATAGCTCTGACCTCTCTCCTAGAATTGGAGGCTTGGCCTAGGCTGGTTTTCATCAGCAGAGTAATGCACCGTCTTGTGTATCCATCAATTAGAAAGATAACTGAGGGGCATATATGACTGTCCTGAGGGAACTAGTGGGCAATTATAATATTTGGAAATATATGTGATTTCCTATTATACAAGTTTACTGGTGAAACCTCATAGAGACTAAGAGGAACATGAGAAACCATACGAATTTTTACCAGAATATAATCGCTCTCATCCATATGATATAAATGCCTAAGTGTACAAGCAAACGACAATAAAACAGGAAGTTATGGTCATGTGGTAAAGTACTGCAGCTAGGGGAGGGGGCCAGTGGAGGCCAAGATTAGGGTTAAAAAAAATAGGGAGAAGATATATCCTAGAAGAGGGTCAGACATTTTCCCTGGGTCCATGATTGCCCCCGAGAAAGAAACATGAATGCTTGCAAGACCACACCTCAGAAATAGGTTCAAAATGACCCCTTAAGAAGGATGTCAAGTCAGAAGATTAGATTAATTATCCCACCCTTTAGCAAAGCCCCATTATGTAATAAATAGTAATCAAATATAATAACCCCTGGATTTCACCTGAGAGTGCTGGAATGTCAGATGAAGTGTTTTTGGTTCTTTTGTTTTGAGGTGTGTGTGGGGGGTGGGGGGATGAACTGCAGAGTCCAAAGCCAAGAAGAGCAAAGAGAAAACTTCAACATGGATACTCACAGAATTGAACCTCTAATATCATTCTTGCTGATGCTCTTGACTTTACCATTTGAAATCCTTGGATCATACTCTGAAGTTCACGATTTTGGGATAGCAGTTACCTACACCTCCCATACCAGAGAGTTTCAGCTTTAAGGTCAATGGAATAGCTCAGTTCCTTTAATAATAGCATTGTAGGAGACTCTATTAAGTTGGGGTAATCCTGAGATACTGCTGAGTGGCTGGAGCTATGCGGTCTTTCACATTTCCTGCTAAGTGACTAAATGTCCCCATCCAAGGTGGAGTCTCAACTAAATAGGTATTATGTCTTTTAAGATGTACAACTGAGCAAGTGATAAACAGTATATTAGCATTAACAAGTCATGTCACAACAATGCCTGGGGTTTCATATTAAATGATTTCATAATTTGAACAGGTGTCAGGCTCTGCTTTGTGTTTTTGCTGATAGTGGTACCAGACAATATTGGCCCCTTTGAGACTGACCACTTTCACTCAGTATAAGGTTCTCTAGATCAATGTCATGATCAACTTTGTGGTTTCTCCTGTGTTTTTAGACATGTATAGTATACACATAAATGAATGTCCTAGAAGGAGTTGATGGAAATGATTTCTTGTTATGTGATCATGATACACAGAACACAGCCCTGCTCATATATTTCATATACCATAAGTTAATTATTATAGAAATTATTTCAGACCATGTGTATGCCCATTTGCTTAGCTTATTTCACTTATTTTATTTATATGGGGATAGACCCATCAGTTTTTATCTAGCCAGCATAAATTGATTTTAATTTTCAACATCTTAGAACATGAACACATATATACAACACTTTATCTGTTTTTGGACATTCAGGGTGTTTTTATAAAGAAAGCTACTATTCAGGTTAAAAGGCAAAAATAGAGGATTAAAAATGGCATTCACATTCTTAATATCACAAATCACAATAACAAACCTGGCCATTCTGTAAATTTTTCTTCAAAAACAATTGTAAACTTAGTAACATTAAAAAAAACAACAACAAACATCATATTCTGAGAGAGAGGGAGAGTTTCCATTAGGAAGGAAAAAGACCAAGGTCTTAACTTCGCTGGAGTAGAAGCCGTGGATGACATTTAAACTTTATAAAGGTTAGCCTGAAACATTTAGTAAATAGTTTGAAGTTTCTTGTGTTAAAGTGAATAGGATCTCCCAGGATTATAGACTTAAGATAATACATGTTTTATAGCAGAACATTCTTTCAAGATGTACATAATAAATATAGATTTCCTTCTCTTCCCTTGATGTGGCTAGGGTTGTCACTGCTCAAATGCAACCAGACCTACTTCTCCTAACTCTAAGCAGAACAAAGTTATTGAAAGGCTAGGTATAAACTCACAAAATTCTATACCCACCTGGCACAAGCAAGAACAAGTCTGAAATTATGTTCAGAACCACCTATGTTGCTTTGTTTAAGCATGAAGTCTTCAATCTGAAGAAGAACATAAAATGTTTAGCTGAAAGTCCTGGTGAAAACCTTCTGCAGCAAGGGAATGAACAACTTGGAAGAAAAGGTGCTCTGTCCCACAGGAAAGGGCAGGCATAGCTGCAAGCCCCAGTACCTTTTCAGGAGGAAAGGAACCATTAGAAAGTCATATCTCAGATCCAGGTTCAGGATGCCTGCCTAAGAATTAGCTTCAATCAAAAGACAAGAGAAATGCTCCATGGTCCAAACCCTGCCACAAACATGGCCATCATCAAGTAAAAGTAACACCGAGGTGCATCAGAGAAGTTAAAATCTAGTTTCTCTCCATGGAGTGTGCAAGTGAAGACAAAGCCAAACTTCAAATTAAAAATGAAGTTTTATTGAGGAATCTGATACCTTTGATATTTTTAGTGAAAACTAATTTTAACTGTGATGGACATTGCATATAGTTAATTATAAATGGAGCCTTGCCTATATTTTCACAAATCTTGACAATAAAAGTCTAGTAGGAGTTAGAATATAATCAGTTTGCAAGGGAAAACTTCATAAATAACACAATATGCTGATACGGATTGTCATATTGAACCTATCTATCTATCCATAAAAAGTAATAGATAATACAAAAGAATAAGAAAAGGGTCGTAATTGAAACAACATCAACATGTTATTCACATTTGGCACAGAGATGGGTACTATAAATTTAAATATGAAACTCTAAATATGGTGATTATGTTAAAAATCTAAATATGTTATAATTTCCTTAAATCGAAATTTAAGGAAAACATCATTAAATGTGTTATAAATAGTATGATAAATAAGGTCACAGTGAAGACACAATGAAGGTCACAATAAAAGAAAATAATAAAGTGGGAATTTATTTTTTGGAGACAATTATAAAACAAAATAAGGAACACTTCTAAACAATAATGTAAAATATATTTAAGGAAATCAAAGAATGCACAGATAAGAAGATAATGGAACAGAGTGCAGCTCAGGCCCTTCTTCGCCTGGAGTTCTGAAGTCAGTGCCTTCTCCCAGCCTCCTTTCACAGTTATGTATGGAAATGGCCTCCGCAGCAATGGAGCTCAGCCTTCAATGAATTTGACTATGAAAGAGGTCACTGGGGATGTGTACTCAGGACATCGCAGGAGGGATATAGTCTGAGCTCTCACCACTCCATAGGATACTGACCCACCGCTGGTTTAAGAGAATCTAGAGACAGAACAAGTGAGCACAATGTCTATGAGTTTTACAAGTCCTTGTTAAACCCCTGCAGCTGCACCTGGAGACAGTGAGGCATGTGCTCAGAGAAAGCATTCCCCAATTATCAGGTTTCAATCCCTGAGCTACTCACCTGAAATCTGCCCCCAAGAAGAGGAAGAAAGCGACATATTCTAAGGAATGAGATCCATGATTGCCAGGTGTTTTATCCATAGAGAGTAAGACCTACATTTAAATAAATATGTCATGAGACTCTATCTGGTGGACTATGTGGAGATTGGCTGTCAGTGGTACCTTTGTAATTCAGTTAAAAGGGGATCATCTGGAATGAGAATGTTGACTGTTTCCACAGAAAAAAATAGTCCTGTCCATGACTTCTCCATTCACCAAGACCAAAGTCCTGTTCTTCCAGGCCATGGAAGTGATGAGGAAGATGGTTGAGGGGGTAGATATGGCTTAGCATTGAGGATGACTTCAGGAATAAAATAGTGATCCTCTACTCTCAGGGTCTTCGATATTTATAAGAAACTCAAAACAAAGCCAAGGACATTTAAATTGTATGATACACATTTTCTCTTCTGCATTAGATTATAGTAACAATATTAGATATTGAAAAGTTTGAAGATCAGCTGACTCTAGAAATCTCAATGAATTCAGCCAAAAGTGGCCCCAATTCAATGATAACTGCAAATAGGAATGGCTTCTGTGAGTCACTAAAAAGGAAGAGCTTTTCTTCAACAATTACACTCCAGTGTCTACTCAAGAGTCATTGCAGTGGGGAAAGAGTACATGTAACACTAAAGCAATTTACTTATGACACAAGAAGACATTTCTTATCCACAAAGTCATTAATAATGTTATTCACACCTGATCTCACATTTTATACCGAATCTTATACTGGAATTCCTCACCTAAGGTTGTGTGTCACTAGATAGTGGAAAAGTTACTGCTATCGTACAACAAATTAGTAATAAACTCACCAAAAATTGGGTGAGTTGATTAACAGGACAAATGTGGATCCTCTGGGTGAAACCAAAAACAGTGGGCTGACATTCTGTGGGCTGTGGAAGTAAAGATATAACATCTGACATGAACAGCTGAATAATCCCATTTGACCCTAGAGATCTCCCTGTATCATGAATTTTCACAAATAAGTTAATGTCTTTCTGGACCACCATGAGCTGCAGGTTCTGACAGATAGACCAATACAAGATATTAGCACACAGATAATAAAATACAATTGGTGAGTTTATGTATTTTCAGATGGGATTCTAGAAAACACACACACACACACACACACACACACACGTACTAGGCCAACAAGGTTAGGAAAAACAACCAAAGGAAAAATCAGCAACAACAATAAAAATTGCGTCATTTGAAGAAGTACTTCAATATAAACTAGGCTGACCGCCTAGCTTTTAACTAAATCATTAGCTAGATGATTGCCAGACTGCCTCACAAAATGTGATGAAAGAACATACTGTTAAGATTTTCAACCAACAGTCAAGCACTTAAGAGATACCTTTACCCAGGCACCATTTTCCTGGAGTCTGATTGGACAGCATTTTATCTGAGCGTCATGAGAACTCTGATGCAGGGACCCCTGGAAGAGTCATTTTTTGTCTGTAAAGGTTAACAAGCTGATTGTTGCTGTAGGACAGAATATGTTCTTCTGTTACAATATAACTTTTGAATTCACAGATATCAGAAGTAGACACAGAAGTATTATTTTTAAATTAGAGAAAGATTCGTTGGGGAAACTAAGATTTAGAAGAATCCGCATATGACAACAGGAAACAACCTTGAAGCTCCTGCTGCACCTGCCCCTGGATCTGAGTTCTGTGCTCTGTGGGTCCTGAGTGCCCCCTGGAGACCTCCTCCCTCCAGGGGAGGCTCGTGTCTGGGATCTCACTGACTTCCCCTCACCGTGTCTCTTGCACAGTAGTACATGGCCGTGTCCTCGGGTTTCAGGCTGTCCATTTGAAGATAGAGCGTGTTCTTGGAGTTGTCTCTGGAGATGGCGAACTGGCCCTTTATGGAGTCTGTGTCATGTGTGGTACCACCAGCACTACTAATGTCTGCCACCCACTGCAGGCCCTTCCCAGGTGCCTGGTGCATCCAGCTCATGTAATTGTCACTTAAGGTGAATCCACGCAGGCCTGTCTGGATAGGACAGGCTGGATGAACAATCTGGAGGAGAAAACAACGGGACTGACAGTTCTGGGGGGACATGGGAGAGGGGGAGGA
>NW_022111301.1:11755847-11759350 GCF_000313985.2 Echinops telfairi | reverse complement strand
CCCCAGGCTTTCTCAGATCACCCCCAGACTCCACCAGCTGCACCTCACACTGGACACCTGCAAACAGAGCACTGTGATTAGACGACACACATACAAACATATGCACTAAAAATTATACACACATACAGCATGCTCTACAATGATTACCATGGAAAATGGCCAGAATGAAATCCAAGTTTGGTTCAAAATTCATTATGTGTCCTCTAGAATAGCTCCTCGGCACAAAATGGAAACAGCAGAGACCCCAGAGACTGGGACTGTTCTTTGAGGTCTCCCACATCAGGGGCTGTGGTCGGTTTTTCAGCAGGCAGAGAGCTGCATTTGCATATCCCGTGATATTTAGAAGCAGATGAGTAGAGAATATGGGCAAGAGTTCTCCCTAAGACTCAGAGAAATACAAGCACTCTCGAGGGAAAACAGATGCCTTAAAGAAGCTGTTTATAAAGCATTGCTTTAATGGTTATATATTATCAATATTTAAAAACATTAGTTTTCAATTTGTAAACTTTATATTACATACACAGCAAATTTTCTAAATTTGTGGGATGAGAGCTCACAATGCATTTTTTCTCATTTCCTTTAAGTTGTGAATATTCATGATGATGGTGGACAGCTCTATTATCTGTTTTTTTGTGTGGGAACCTTGATTTTCTAGCCTTCCAAGGAATTTCCACAATTCAGTGATATGTGTACACTGTGGACAGGAATTTGTTCATAAAACATGTCCACAAAACATCCAGAATGGTCTCTCCTCTCTGTTTAAAATCTGGGAGATTCCCGTTCTCCTGCTTTTGTCATGATCAGGAAAACTGGCTATTTATCGCTTTTTTTCATCTTCTAAAAGAGACAGTTTTCATATAATCGGCTTACTGGTTGTGTTCCTGTTATTTCGTTTATCTTGGTTCCTTTTTTATTGCCTCCCCCCCTGCTACCTATGCTATGGATACTACCTATGCATACTCATCTTTTTCTAGGTCCATTAGTTGGAAACGGAGGTAATCAATTTCAGAGTTTTACTTCTACACTATACAAATGCATGCTGCTATGAACTCCCTTCTAAGTTCTCTTCAGATGAATCCCACAATATGTTGTCTTGTGAGTTCATTTTCATTTAATCCAGTACAGCCATCCAGGATGTGAAAATCATTAAATGCCTGTTGATTCAAACAGTATAGTATGAATCCATGTATTCATCACTCACACTCACTCACTGCCATGAGTCAGTGAAGACTCACAGTGACTCACAAGGACAGGGTAGAACTGCCCCTGAGCATTTCTCAAGCTGTAACTCTATGGGAGCAGAAAGCCCCATTTCTTTACTGCGGAACAGCTGGTGGTTCAGAACTCCTGAAATTTCAGGTTGCAGCTTAATGAGTAACCATTATACCACCAGGGTTCAAGTATGCGTGCATACATACACATGTGTGTGTTTATGCATTCACAATATGTAAGTGAATGAGTATTGAAATTGATGTGGGGGTTTGTAATAAATATTAAGGAAGACAAGATTCTTGGAGAAAATATTTGGAAGGAAAGGAAACCCTGGATGCTAACAGGAAGCTCCTTGCTCCCATGCCTCCCCATTGCCCTTGCCCATGATTCTGGCTCCTGTGCTCTGTGCAGCCCATGTGATCCTATAGACCAATGTCATTATTGCGGGGAAGGTTGCGCATGGGATGGCACTGACTCCTCTCACTGTTCCTCTCACAGAGTAATGGACAGCTGTGCCCTCAGTGGTCATTGAGCTCAGCTGTGGGGAGAATTGCATGGAGGACATTCTTCTGGAGCTTGAGAGTCAACTGCATTGAGGCGGGTAATTGTTTTCTGCTGTTCAAACATATTGATAACAACCACTGCAAACTTTTTCTGCAGGTTGTGGTAGATCCAGCTGCAGAAATATGGAGCCACAAGTGACAGTAAATCTTAGGGGGAGGATTTGTGAGGGATTCGTCACTCCCCGCCTCAAATCCTGATGCTGTACCTGTCACGGGACACTGGGGACAGAGAGAAAATCAATGATGAAAACTAATGTAAGCCTCACTTATGTCAACCCATTTTTAGAATCTCTTGATATTACAAGAGAGACATAGCCACCAGGCCAAAGAACATCCGAAAGAAAATAAAAACGTATGGACAAGTTATGTAGCTCCTAGAGAACTCTGACCATAATTTGGTGTCTTTCACCATGTTTTGAACTTTAACCTGAAAATTGAAGGAGGGATCTGCATATTAGAGCCACAGGAGGAAAAATTAGATAATCTTTCAATCTTTTCTCAAAAACTGAAAAGAGAAAATCTAATGTCTTCATCTTCTCTGGGATTGGCCTCCATTTATTGAGAACTGAAGGTCCTTAAGCTGAAGAGCAGAGAAAATGTCTGGACACAGAAAGCTTAGAGGGTGTTAAGAAATTCTGATTGGGCACTTGCGGGAAGATGGCGATGGAGTGACACATACCAGAGGGACTCCAGGAGATTTGCTTAGAGGGAACTTTAACACAACTGGAACACAGGAGGAGCATCATAAAGATAAGTAAGCACAGACCCACGGGGTTTTGAGGGGCTTGGGGCTTTTGGCTTACATCAGTGGAAGCTAGTTGGGGCTTCACCTTGGCCCTGCCACTGTCTCTGCTGGAGCCAGGACCATTTGGAACCCGTAGAGGGATTTGGAATCAACACAGCCACAGTTTATCCCCACCAGCCTCAGGGCAGGAACTGGACCTTTGCAGTTCCCTGGGCAGGGATTGGGGTTCAGCTACAGTGTAGCTTTTGTTTATATCTCTGCTTTCTGTTCTCCCACTGTCTGGGAAACCTGCACAGGGACTTATTCTCGGCACAGCCACAGCTTGCCAACGCCGCCTGCCTCGGGGTGGGGACTAAACCCTCACAACTCCACAGGAAGAGATCAGCAATCGTCGGGCTTCAGCTACATTGTTGCTTCTGTTTACATCTCTGCTTTCTGTGTGCGCCCCACCCCCCACGGGCTTTGAGGGGTGCGCAGGGGCTTTTTCTCAGATCAACTGTGGCAACTGCGGCTTACCACTGCTGCCTCAGGGTAGGGACTAAACTCTTGCAACTCCACTGACGGGGAGTGGGACTCAACTACATAGTTGCTTTTCTTTCCCTCTCTCCCTTATATTCCCCCACACAGTCTAAATGGTCTTACAACTTAATTTTTTTTCTTTCCCCTCTGTCTCTTTCCTGTTTTCTCACACTCAACTGCTGACCTCCAGACCACTCCCAGTTGCCTAGGCCACTTACGCCTATGCCACACCCAGCTAAGTGAGCTCCACCCTGTGTAGCTAGCCCCACCCTGTGTAGCTAGCCGCACCCTGTGTAGCTAGCCCGAGGCTAGGGAAAGCCCTGCTTCACCTCCAGGGGATATTCCACCAAACTTCTCACTGGGGAATTCCTGCCTGTGCACGTGAGGGCTTCAGGCAGCTTGGCCAACACCCATCAACATTCCAAGCTGTTGCAGGAACCTCTGCCCAACCTCCGCAACACCAA
>NW_022111301.1:11749448-11750753 GCF_000313985.2 Echinops telfairi | reverse complement strand
CCCCTACTGGGCATCTACCCAGAAGAGGCAAGAAACAAACCAAGGCTAGACATCTGTGCTCCAATGTTCATTGCGGCACAGTTCACAATTGCAAGAAATTGGAAGCAACCCAAATTCCCATCAACAGACGATTGGATTAAACAACTGTGGTATATACATACAGTGGAGTACTATGCATCGCTAAAAAGCAGTGATGAACATATGAAGCACATCGCTGCATGGGAAGAGCTGGAGGAAATCATGCTAAGTGAAGTAAGTAAGGAACAAAAGGACAAGTACAACATGAGTCTGCTGAGGTAAGCGTTAAAAAAAGAATGCAAAGGGGCATAGGGAAAATGCTACTGTATACAAACATTCCTGGGGTGAGGACTGGATAGTATGGCAGGGACCAGATCAAATGCAGGGATGCACATGGTAGACAACTGGGGAGGAGGTGGGGAAACGGAACAAAAAAAAAAAGATGTAAATAAGGAAGAAATGGGTAGCGGGGGCATGGGGCGCTAACACACCCAAGGGGAGGGTATTGTTGATATAGCCACAGGAAAAGAGAGACCAGACTTCAACCCAGTGCTCCAAGGTGTGAATACAACATGCTGGCACAGAGTAGGGAACCAGTGGAGAGGTCTGGGGGGCTGGCTCCTGTCCCAAATACTAAGTGGATGCCTGCCCCTCCCCCAAGAATAAGTTATTTCAAAGGATGGCCCTGAATCTGCAGCTCTGGGAGAAGGATATATCTGACCAGAGCACACAGGAGTAGATGACGGGAAGAGGAGAGACTGGAGCACAACCTGGTCCACCAGGCCTTGAGTACGATGACCCCAATTAAAGCAGCCAGTCCACAGAAAGGACCACATGGCCAGCCTCACTATGAGACATGATGCCCCTTACTGACCCATGGCCCTGCGGGGGACAACACCGGAGACACAGTGTGGGAATTGCATCCGATGTGAACCCCCCACACCGAGGCAAAGCACTGGGGGAGTGGAGCGGAACAGCAGGGGAGGGGAGCAGCAAGATCCCCAAGGAATGATGACAGTGGACTTTGGGGACAGGGCATGGCGCCCCAACAGGCTGGACTGGAAAACACTCTTAAAGGCCAGTGGTCCTTCAACTAACTACAAGCGTTTCTTTCTTTGTCTGTCTGGATAGGACAGGCTGGGTGAACAATCTGGAGGAGAAAACAACGGGACTGATAGTTCCAGGGAGACATGGGAGAGGGGGAGGTGGGGGGAAGGGAAGAGGTGTTAACAAACCCAGGGAGAAGGACACAACAAGCGATCCAAATTGGTGGATAGGTGGGTGTGG
>NW_022111301.1:11737927-11748415 GCF_000313985.2 Echinops telfairi | reverse complement strand
GAGTGGGGAGGGAGGGGAAAAATGAGGACCTAATGCCAGGGGCTTAAGTGGAGAGGAAATGTTTTGAGAATGATGAGGGCAATGAATGTATAAATGCACTTTACACAATTGATGTATGTATGGATTGTGATAAGAGTTGTATGAGCCCCTAATACAATGATTAAAAAGAAAGAAGAAATTCTGATTTCATTAAAACCCCCAGTTGACAGCAGATATTATTTCTACTGTGTTCTCTCATTTCTCTGAATATTCTCTTGAGAATTCAATCCTTTCTTTAACCTATCATCTAAATTAGCACAAGTTGAGACAGTGGACATGTACAGAGTTTTGAGACTCAAAATGGGCAAAGGACATGAATAGATACTTGACTAAAGGAGACATTCAAGTTGCAAAGATACACATACAAATATGTTAACTCACATTACTCATTGCATTGTTATTGTTTATTTGGTTGACTTTGTTCTTGAGATCTTTTCTTGGAATGGTTATAGAATACCTGGCCATCATTTCTGGAAAACATTTTAAGCATTTTCACGGAATCTTTCTTAACATATATATTCAATGCCATCTGTGGTGTGATTTGTTTGTTGTTTCCATGAATTTTCATTGTGCATCACAGTAATACAGAATCATTGAAAACATCAGCAGTTTCTCTGTGCAATATGCTATACTGAGCAAATAATCTGAGAAGCTGTGCTAACTGAAAACCACGACATCAAGATTGTAGGAAGCCAAGTTAATAATCTGGCATATGCAAATGGCATAAAACTACATGTTATAAGACGGTATGACTTGTAAAACTACTGATAAAGAGCAGTGACTGCTGCCTTACTTTAGATTAAAATTCAATGTAAAGAAAAAATAAACTCCCCACTATGGGACCAATGGAAAATATCAGGATAAATGGGGATAATGTTGAAGTTTGGAAGGAGTTCATCTCATTTGGATCTACAATCAATATTCATGGAAGCTTGAGTCAATCAAATGGTGCATTTCATTGAGCAAACCTGCTGGACAGATCTCTTTAAAGGTGAAGAGTAAGGATGACTCTTTGAGGTCTCAGATGTACTTGGCCCAAACTATGAGGTTTTCCATTGTCTCATATGCATATGAAAGTCGGACAATGAACGAAAACATCAAAGATCAAACGATGTACTTGAATTATGGTACTGGTGAATAATTTGATGGTAGGCTGGACCACCAGAAGAACAAACAATTGTATATTGGATGATGTACACTTACAATGCTTAGTGGAAAGAAGTGAGGAGGTGATTACTTCATCTCAAGTACTTTGGACATTTGTCAGGAAAATCAGAACTTGGATAAAGACCTAATGCTTTATAAAACGTAAGGTAATTTTTAAAAAGTTGAACTTTAACACGATAGATTGGCATAGTAACTGCAACAAAGGCCTCATACATCACAACTGTGAGAATGAAGCAAGACCTATGTTCCATCTGTTTTCTCTAGTGTTGTTGTGGGTCCAAACTGATTTGATAGGACTTAAAACAGCAAAATCCAAGGCCAACGGCAAACATTGCACTCCATGGAGAGGAATTGCATGCATTCACTTTCCAATCTTATTCCATATTGTGCTGAAACTCTGTGGCATTTACATAATCTAGTGTCAACTTGAGACTATTGAAAGCAAAGGGGTAGAATTTAGCCTGTCAATCAGGTCGCAGCTTGATGACCTCATTTGGTGACGCTATGGAAATAAATAGCTTGGTGGAGGTGGGATACATACTCACTCCCTTGTGAGATACAAAAGACTTCCCCAGATTTGCCTCCCTCAAAGATATGCCAAACATTAGAGGCTATTTTCCAGCACATGGTGGGAGGTCAGATGCTTATAGATATATACTCCCTGAAGGCATCTGGTACACTGTAGGTTTCCATAGAGCCAGAGAACAGGTCAAACCTACTAGGTGGCATCCAAATTTAGGCTGCCATCCTGAATCTAGGATCCACCCATCTTGTCACATGTATACCGTTAATTCCTCCTCTTCCTTTAGCGTACGTACCCCAAGATCACCCCTCTCCCATTATTGTATTATCTATAGCACAACCCTTTCCTGTGACATATGTCTTTACCTGTAATCAGGGGGCTTGCACGCCACCCCCCAAATATAAGCCTGGGTTAGCAATAAAAATCTCTCTCCCCTTGCTCTCCCTGGCTCTTCACTCCCCCTTCCTCTACCTAGGTCCTCACTCCCTTGTACCCTTTCCCCTTTTCCTCCTTCCCCTCCCCCTCTCTCTTTGCCTCTGGTCTCCCATCTCCAAGTGGACCACCAAGTGGGGCTGAGGTGAGCATGCTACCATGAAATGTGTCTGAGTCCATTATTTCAATCGCTCTTCTATCTCTCCTTATTCTCTATGACTTCATTATAATCTTTATATATCTCAACCGTACAATTGCACCTATCTAACCCGCGATTAGTTGTGGGGGTGGGGGGCTGGCCTATTCCCCACACTCCCTGTGAGACATTCCTACTGGCAAGACATATGGAGTTACACTAGAGTCCTGCAGCTGGAGGAGCCTATAGAAACCCTTGCCAGCATTGAGATGCTTCCATTGCCAACAGATCCACAAGTCTTTACACCTACTGGCCTGTGATCTTCCTGCATTCAGGGTCATTGCATGTGTTGCATGAGTCTGAAGAGGAATTCATAGATTGGTATTGGACATATGGGTTAAGATAGGACTTAAAGACTTAATCTGGACTTGGTTGGGATGTTTTCTCAATATACAATTGCTCTTCTATATAAAGGTCTTTCTTTTTTTTTCTTTCTATTTTTTTTTCTTTCTTTTTTTTTGAGTGAGAGAGTGAGCTAGTATGAGAGTGAGGGAGTGAGTGAGTGAGAGAGTGAGTGAGTGACTGAGAGTGAGTGAATGAGAGTGAGAGAGTGAGTGAGTGACTGAGAGTGAGTGAGTGGATGAGAGTGAGTGAATGAGAGTGAGAGAGTGAGTGACTGACTGAGAGTGAGTGAGTGACTGAGAGTGAGTGAATGAGAGTGAGAGAGTGACTGAGTGACTGAGAGTGAGTGAATGAGAGTGAGAGAGTGACTGAGTGACTGAGAGTGAGTGAGTGACTGATAGTGAGTGAATGAGAGTGAGAGAGTGAGTGAGTGACTGAGAGTGAGTGAATGAGAGTGAGAGAGTAAGTGAGTGACTGAGAGTGAGTGAGTGACTGAGAGTGAGTGAATGAGAGTGAGAGAGTGAGTGAGTGACTGAGAGTGAGTGAGTGACTGAGAGTGAGTGAATGAGAGTGAGAGAGTGAGTGAGTGAATGAGTGTGAGAGAGTGAGTCAGGGAATGAGAGTGAGTGAGTGAGTGAATGAGAGTGAGAGAGTGAGTGAGTGAGAGTGAGTGAATGAGAGTGAGAGTGAGTGAGTGAAGGAGAGTGAGTGAATGAGAGTGAGAGAGTGAGTGAGTGAATGAGAGTGAGTGAGTGGATGAGAGTGAGTGAGTGAATGAGAGTGAGAGAGTGAGTGAGTGGATGAGAGCGAGAGAGTGAGTCAGGGAATGAGAGTGAGTGAATCTATAAAGGTCTTTCTTAAACAATTTTGAGCGTCTACAAATTTGTTTCTCTAGTCAACCCTGACTAACACAAACCCTTAACAACAGCTATCAACAAATGTAAAACAAATGCACCAAAATATCAACAAAGAAGTAAAACTCTCTGTAATTGCTGATGATAGCTCTCTGTAATTTCTGATGATTTTCTAAACATAGAAAATCCAAAAGCCTTAGAAGAAAATTATTAAAAGCTCTAAAAAGGAAATCAGAAAATAATACCATTTACAATCGCCACGAAAAGATAAAATAAATGGAAAAAACCTAAGCAGAGAAACAAAAGTCTTATAGAAAGAAAACTATAAGAAAAACACTACTCCTAGCTACCAAAAGAAATGCAAATATTTAGAATAATGGACCATTGTCATGAAGTGGAATGCTCGACTTTATGAAAATAACACTTGTAAGAAATCTATAATTATAATGTAATTATCATTATAGTTAACTTCTGAACAAGATCCCAGAGTTTATCTTTAAGGACATGGAAATGACTGACCAAATTTTAAAAGAAATTACTCATCAACTTAAAAAAAAAAGAAATAGATCCCTCATAACAAAGGCCCAAGCTACCCCCCCCCCCACATACCTAGGAGATCCAGTGGTATTGTGGATTACACAATAGACTATCTGCAGTTCAAGACCACCACCTAATCCTCAGGAGAAAGATGAAGCTTTCTGATCATGGAAGGTTTTACAGTCTCATAAATCCAAAGAAGCAATGATGCTTTGTCCTGTACAGTTTCTATGAGTCTTAATTGATTCCACAGCAGTAGGTCGGGTGTTTGGGGGGGGGGTGTAATCCCTATAACTGCACCCGAGATAGACCTGAGGGAAAAAGGACAGTCACAGTTCAAGTGGACTATCACTAGACTTGTCTCAGAATCCCTAAGACACTCTTCTCTGGAAATGTCCACCAGAAAAAAAACCCACTCACTTGTGTTTCAGGTTTTCTGGGTGTGAATTAGCTAGTTTCTAGAGAAGATACTAGAACAGATTGATCCATATATAAAGCCAAGGATCACACAGCAGAATATGTTTCACTAATGATTTCAAAAATATTTTCCCTATGTAAATGAATGGATTGAAATTGGACACAGCCTTGTATGAGTGTGCAAGATAAACAATGGAGAAGAGTCAGTGTGAACCCCAATGATGTCTTCCTGAACCACCCTGGGTTTTGTACACAGGGTATAGACTTACCTGTTGTCTATCACATATTTTAGTGGAGTATATTTCTGTTTTTCTTTATAGTTGCTTTCAAAACATTTTTTCTCTTTTAAGTTAAGACAAAATAGAACAATTTCTACTGGAGTTTCTTCTTAATCTGCTGCTAATCAGTGGGAACAAAGCCAACCCAAGACACAGCAGACAATCTCATCTTTGCTCACACACCCATCTGCTTCTGGTTCCTGGGGCTGTTCATTTGGGCCTGAGCTCCCCCTGCTGGTACAAAGATCTCTTAAGTCAGCCCCCCACCCTGACCCCCACAGCTGTTCTGCAGGGTGGTTTGTGTGGGGGCTCAAATTGACTTTTCCTCTTCTTGGCTCCTTGCAGGTTGGTCGTCAGTGGTCACAGAGCTCAGCTTCAGGGAGAGCTGGATCTTGGATGTGTCTAGGTCAATGACAATATGGTCTATGAGGGATGGTGTGTATTTGCTAACCCACTCTGACCCATAGAAGGTCCTTCTCCTCCACTCACAATGTCTCCCAGGGTTCTGCCTGATCCTATCCCAAGTAGCACTGGTTCTGGAGACAAAGCCCTTAGTGATAATACAGGTGAGAGTGAGGGTCTGTGAAGGTTTCAGCACCCGATTCCTATAGCTGCATGTGGGACAGGACCCCTGAAGTCTTAGGAACAAGCACTAAAGGACCCATGTCTTTGTTTGTTTTTGTTTTTTTTAATAAATCATTTTATTGGGGCTCATACAACTCTTATCACAATGCACACATACATCAATTGTGTAAAGCACACTTATACATCCGTTGCCCTCATTATTCTCAAAACTCACTTTCCGCTTGGGTTCCTGGAATCAGCTCCTCATTTTCCCTTTTACCCTCCCCCGATCCCTGTGTCTTTGAATCTGCTGTGACCCACTGCATCTCCCTGCCACTGACCCCATGGGAGACCCAGCACCTTCAGGAGGAAGAGATTTCTGTATCAAAGTCTCCCTGATTCAGCAGGTTCTGGAATCCCCTGATTGCAGGGTGCTGATGGTGGTGATCTCATTTAAGTAAGAAATCACAATAGGCATTTGCCTCTGAGTGTTACTGGCCTTTATAAGAGGTGGGGACTATGAACAGCATGCTAACAGTGCCACAGCTCCACAAGAAAGTGTCTCCAGAGCTGGTTGTTGAAACAAGTTGGATGACAGAGATGGGAGTGTTGTGACCCACTGGCATGCCTTGAATTGGTAGGCTCCTTAGCTTCCAATATTTTCAATTAAAATATTAGCAGAGTTCCTGTGTAGCAGTATTGTTTGATGTGAACATATGCATCCACTAATTCATGCATTAATTTATTCTTTGTTAGGTCCGAGAGCTAGAAGCACACCAGATATTCTTCTACACTGAGGGAAAACCAGGAAATCAAACAACTGAGCTAGGAAATGAACAAGCTCTTCCTCCAAAACCAAACCCACTGTGAGTGCATCTATTCTGACTCATAGAAACCCTTCAAGACTGGTTAGGACTGTTCCTTAGGCTTTTTCTGACTGTAATTATTTACAGGAATAAACAACTTCATCTTACTCATGAGGACTCCTTGTCTGGTGTGAATCCCTGACCTTGTGGTGAGCAACCAAATCTTATTCCTCAGCACCACCATATCCCTTTATATCTCTGCACCAACAGGCCCATATTACAGGATTTCATAATGTCACTTTTGGAAGCCAAGTTATGATATTTTCAATATTATTATATAAATATGAACTGTGGACTATCAATAAGGAAGGCCATAGAAAAAATGATGGCCTTTGACTTATGATGTTGAAAAAGAATGGTGAAAGTACTGTGGGGTGCTCTGGCAATAAAACGAACAGATCTGTTTTGAAGGGAGTACAGCCAGTGAGTTCCATAGAATCAAGGATGGTGAGACTTTGTTTCAGGTAAAGTTATGATTTCTGTCCTTTGAGAAAGATATCATCCATGATAAAGTAGGAGGAGATCAATGTAGCGCAAGGTTCATGATGAGATAGAGTGACACAGTGGCTGTAACAATGAGCTCAAAATATCCATTGTGATTATGGTGCTGAGGGAAGCATTGTTTAATTCTGTTGTACTTTGAATCACTGAGAATTGGAACTGACTCAGTGGCACTTAACATAGTAAAAAACAAATCAAAATATGCAACATTCTTCCCGGGTTGAATAACAGTGCTAGGGAAATGGTGTATAATTTATGCAGGAAAACACACCTCGCAAAGGGAAATATGTAACAGAAGACACTGTCTTTATAATTGCTCTTATGTTGAAGTTCACCGTGTCTTGGATAATTATTGGTAGCAGATGTCTTGTCTACATATTTATGGAACTTTAAGCATACAAAGTTGTATGGGCGCAGGATGGTTGCTAGAGACTCTTAAAGAAGTCTCTAACATGAAAGAGAAGAACTGTCTTAATATGATTTTCTTTTCTGAAATACTGATGGGAGAAAGTTATCAGGTCTCTAAGCAAAGGAGTCACTGATTGGTTTTGAACTGCCAACCTTTTGGCTAAAAGTTGAGCATTTAATCATTGTGCCACATACTTTTGTGGTCCAGATTCTCCTGAGTTAACTTCCATGCATCGACCTTTACATTCTGAAGATGAACATTTCTCTTCGTGTTGACCAGTGCGAAGTTGTCATATAAATTTCTTCAATGCCAGCGCTACTGCTATTTTTTGCTCCTTGAGTATTTCTTGTAGTATATGTAGAGTGCTGTCCTATATATTCTGTGTTTTCTGTAGCAACCCTGGACATTATCTGTAGTGTTAGAAACAGCTGCCGCAGTTGTGATAACTAAGAGTGACTCAAATAAAAGTCAAATACCCTACAAGAAATATCAAAGAAGAATTGATGCACTTGGGTCATGGTGTTAGAGAATAATATTAACTGTATCATGGGCTGCCTGCAGGACAAGCAGGTCTGTCTTGGAATAAGCACATCTTGGATGCTTCTTGGAAGCATTCAAGTAAGACTTTATCTCACTTATTTGAGCATGTCATTAGGAGCACCACAACCCAGAGTATGGTCTTGTGCTTTTTAAATTAGACTGTCAATTAAAAAGAGAGAGTCTTTCCAGGAGATGGATTGTCACAAAGGCTGCATTGATGAGTCCAAATGGAGGAATGATTGTGAGCATAATGTACTTCTGGGCAGTATTTCATCTTGTTGTACATGGGATCTCTGGGAGTTGAAGCCTGGGTAGCTAACAATTCAACATATGCAATATTATCCAGGTCAATGTAAATCAAAATTATTACATAAATGTACATTTGTGAGTATTCACTGGAATGAAAACATTAAACAACCATCTGATGGCTTGGAGAAAATTTGGAGGTCACATGAGAATGTTTTTCTGCATTAATATTTTTATAATGAGGTTGGTGGCATAGTGGTTATGTGTTGGGCTGAGATCAGCATGCCAGTGCCCACTCCAAAGAAGAAAGATGGGGCTTTCTACTCCCATAAGCAGTTAAGACTCTCAGAAACACACCGGGGCTTCATTATAAATTATCATCAACTTGATAGCAGTGGGTTTGGGGGTTGTTTGTTTTGGGGTTCTTTTTAATTTTTATTTCTAACTTTGACAGCAATCAGCACTGATTAGTACCCTGAATTATAAACTGAGATTTAACCGATACCAATTACTTTGAAGTCTGCCTTTGGAGAAATGGTGAAGCAGAAAAATCCCATTTCAATGAAAAGAAGGCATGTTTAGATACATGAAGTTTCCCTAGATTGTGTGCTTGGTGATCCCTATAGAGGTGCTGACAAGGTGGGGACACCACAGCTTTTGAGAGGAAAATATCACTGACCTCTCTCTTTCACATCTGCTGAAACCATGACCTGATGTACTAAGGTTTGTGTCTGGGCTCACACTGACTTCCCATCACTGTGTCTCTAGCACAGTAATACATGCCTGTGTCCTCAGGACTCACGGAGCTCAGTTTTAAATAAGCTTCACCCTTGGGATTGGAGAGCTGGATTATACTTTGTGCCCCCATTATCCCATATTACACCAATCCACTCCAGACCCTTTCCTGGAGCCTGGCGGACCCAGACCACATGCTAGCTGGTTAAAGAGAATCCAGAGACAGCACCGGTGAGAGACAGGGTCTGTGAGGGCTTCTACAGTCCAGGGCCTGACTCTTGTAGCTGCACCTGGGCCAGGAAATGTGGGAATAGAGAGAAACACAGTGAGTCATGGGTTCAGATGCTGCATCCCCAGACTTCATGTGTGAATCCCTGAAGCACTAACCTCCTGGAGTCGCCACCAGAAAGAGGAAAACCCACACACAATTCATGTTCATGTGGATAAGATTCGTGACATCCAGAAAATGCTCTCCGGGGTGAGAAGGAATATGAATTTAAGTACATGTGTGCTGTGGTTTCATGGGACTGGTATTTGCATGTGGGAGGTGCACTGTATGTAAAGGTGGAAAGGGTTGAATGGAGCCCCATAGCTCTGGGACTCAGACTAGAAAAGCGATGCTGGTGGAGTCCTTGGGAGAACACAGTCCTCTCTGTGAGGTCTTCACTCTACCAATCATATGAACACCTGTGCAGATTTCATGTTCAATGTAACTTTAGGTGCATTCCCATCAAAAGTCCCCAAATGAGCTATTGCAATTAAAGACCATCTCTATCCTCACCATGTTTGAAGTCAAGACCAGGTCAACCTGAATCTTTCCATACATCTGAACACACAGGGAAAAAAGTGTATGTCATCCCAAATTCTTCTTTCCCCTATTACATTTCACAATATTTGGAAAGAGGTCAAAGATATTTCAATGTTATCGTCTATATTTAGAGTTGGAATGAAAAGGGTTCCTAACAATAGGGTTATTTGTGAGGTTAAAAGAAACCACAGAAATAAGAAGCTCAGTTTTACTCCATGAATTAGTACCGGGGGATGGGTGTTGGGCTCAGTGTATTCAGAGAGTCCCCTGCTGACAGCATTCCATCACATACAGGAGCGGTGTTTCCTGGGCTCACACTGTCTTCCAACTTCTGTGGGTTACACAGCAAAACTTTTTTCTGGTCCTAAGCTTTCAGACTATTGTTAGGAGTGTTACCTGGAGTTGTCTCAGCCAGTTTCCTGCCATGGGCAGTAGAGCTACTACAGGGGTCAGCATAGCAGTTCTAGCTGACCAAGCACTGCAATCCTTACCTAGGCTCCTGTTCTCACATCTTTCTTCACTTGGTCCAGAGCTGGTGGGTCCTAGCAACCTTGCAGTTCAGCTTTCTACCTGAGGCTAGTTTTATGTCTGGACTCACACTGAATCTCCCTCACTTTGAACAGCTTGGGAGGTAAAGAGTGATACAAGTTGCAAGCAATCTGAATTGGGTACAGAGGAGGGAAGTATGATCTATAGATATAGATATTTATATAGATATTATATTGAGATATATTCCACACAAAAAAGTACTAGTTAATCTGAGAGGAATTACTGAAACCCAAATGAAGGCTGAGTATGATAGTGGAGCAAGAGGAAAGTAAAAGGAAATAAAGGAAAGTATCAGTAGGCAAAGGGCATTTATAGATGTCTAAATACAGGAATGTACATATGAAAATATATTTATATATGAGGATGGGGAAATAGATCTATGTGCATTTATTTATAGGTTTAGTATTAAGGTAGCAGATGGACATTGGGCCTCCACTCAAGTACTCCCTCAATGCAAGAATACTTAGCTTTATTAAACTGACATT
>NW_022111301.1:11695491-11736849 GCF_000313985.2 Echinops telfairi | reverse complement strand
ATGGATTGTGATAAGAGTTGTATGAGCCCCCAATAAAATGATTGAAAAAAAAAATAAAGTACTGCTTAAGAAAGAAATCTGCCTGAAAGAGAATGAATGTATTAAAGAAAGTTTAGGCTTCATTCTTTCCACAGGAAGAGAAAGGTACTTAAAGCAGACTTCTATTCAAAATAATTGAAGCAAGAAAGTAATAGAGTTATTTATTCCATGTCAGGGAGGAAATTGTCAAGTCAGAATTCTTTTTTATGGGTTTCTGTGATGTGTGTGATGGGAAGTTGTACAGGTGTTGGCAATTGTTGAACACAATGACAATCTAATGCCACTGAATTATGCATGAGAAGAATGTTGAAAATAGTATTTCGTTGGGTATACATGTACCATGAGAAAAATAAGTTAAAAAATGAAAGAACATTTTTTCATGCATAATCAGAAACTGATGTAAACTCTTGCTGGTACAACACTTCAAAAAACTAGCTAAAATATTGAACTGGAAAAGAGATAATTATATAAGCCAGAAATTTGAAATTTTTTAATTGTTAACAATGGAATAGTCTTTATTTAATATTTTATTTATTTCCTCATTTTTTCCTCCAAAACCATTTTATTTGGTGCTAATAATGATTCATAGTTCAAGTGTATCAAGCAGTATTTTACAATTGTTACCAAAATCAGTTTCAATACACCCTCTTACTTCTTGAACTCCTTGGAATCAGCAACCTTTTATCCCGCACCCCGCCCCCACTGTAGGCCCCAGAATCCCTTATTTTCTTTGCTACTTCTATATGTTTATCATTTCCCGGTTTCATCTGATGTAAAACAGAAAACAAAGAACAGAAATTCAAGAATGTTACCCCCAAGGACAAAATACATCTGAGATAAATCCAAATAGGAATTGGACATTGAGGAAGCAGGCAGTCCAAGTACAGTTTGCTATCCTTCCCCAGAGTCCATAACAGACCCAGGTGTGCTTAGGACCAAATATGTCAGTCTGGCTACTGGAATGTGATGACCTTGCTGTCTGACTGCCTCTCCAAGGCTCCTGGACCCAAAAACACTCTTTAGTCACTGACGTCCTACAATATACCTCTTCTACCTTCTTCTGAACACATACTAACATTCCCCAAACTGACTGTGACACACATTACATGGAATACACAAAACAACAACCACCACAAAACCAATTCACTGCCTTCCAGTAGATTACACCTCATAGCACAACCCTATTTCTCTCTCTTTGCTATTGAGGATGGACCACTGTTCTTCAACTGCAGCACAAATGAGGGATGCTTGCATATTGCCAGCACTGCACTGGCCACCGAGTGAAACCACTGGCTGTGGAGACTGGTGCCCACTCCTGAAGATGAGCTGCCTCTGTCTCTTCCCTGTGAGCAAACGACTGTTGCACACAATGCCTGTGTGCAAGCTGTGCTTTTGCTGGTGACCTCAGACATTGGTTTAACCGAAATATGCTGTCAAGACGTCTTTACCCTACAAAATAAGGGAAACATGCTATCAAGCTACCTTGTAAATTGAAGCACAACCAGAAAAAAATATATTTAAAAGGAAAACCATCAAAATGTTAATAAACATGTTATAATACCATAAATGATGCCACAGAAAAAGATGGCATCATTAACCTAAAAACACAATGTAGGAAATTCTATGGAAACCAAGATAATGGGGGAAGAAAGAACAATTCCTGACAATAGTATTAAATGTGATTAAACAAAATACAGAATACACAGAAAACAAACTAGCTACTAGAAGTACAATAACTATACCCCACTGGCACCAAGTGAATTCTGACTCAGAGTGACCATCTAGAGCAGAGTAGAACTGCTCCTTAGGGTTTTAGCCATTGTAAATTTTTTTAACTGAGAAATTGGCAAAAATTGAAATGAGATATATATTAGATAACATTATATTAATGTTAGATTTCTTATTTAATGTGCAATATTATATTATTAAAATAATTTTAACAGTATTCAAAATAAAAATGTTTTAAAACATTTGTGCTGCAACTAATATCTTTTAACATTTTGTTTCTTTTTAAAAATCCTTTTATTAAGATCTAATTCAGACATCATACCATTCTATATTTCAATCATGCAAGCAGTGTTGTACAATCACCACCACAACAGTTAGAAAACATGTTCTTCCTTGTTGAACTCCTTTCCATTAACTTCCCTTTACTCCCCACCTCTCTTGCTGAAGCCCCCACAAACCCTTATTCTAGTTATTGTCTCTGTAGATTCACCCATTCTGCACTGCATAAATTGAAAAACACAGAAGAAGATATAGAGTTAAAAATGCTACCAACAATGACTAGACACAGCAGAAATAAATCCTAAAAGTAGAAAACAAAACCAGAAAATATTAACCCAGATTAATCACAAAGTATATCAAAGGAGAGATCAAATGACAAGTTTTTAACCATCAAAGTCAGATGAGTCATTTTTACCTACTTACTATAGTCAACTCTCCAATACTCTCTCTCTCTGACTGCCAGCTTGTTCCATCCCTCAGTTATGGTGAGAAGGAAGTCACTGGAGGTGTATTCCCTGGGAAGATCCTGCAAATGTGTTTGAGCTTCCTCTGTCATCCACAGCCTTCTGCATGTCAGAATCTCACAGGTTAAGCTCTGGCACTAATCAATCGCACCTTTGGATTTGGATCATATAATTAGCAGTCGTGTAAAACTCTGGAGAGCCTCATCTGTCTCCCTCGGAATGGCTGGTGGATTTTATCTGCTGACTTTGCACTTAGCATCCTATGTGAACTCCTCTATGCCACCAGGGAGAGTGGACTTTTAGAAAGATTTATTTCTTTATAGTATTTATTACTTATTTATTGCACTTTGCATTCCTAATTATTTTCAAGGCATGTAGCTGTAACTTAATTTGAAATGGTGTATTTATTGTACTTTAAATGTTAACATTTTTAAACAAGTTTTGAATTTTAAAAATAGCATAATTTATGATTATTTTAGGTAGTTACACTTCACTGACCAAAATTAATCTCAATTTTCTGCACCCCACTCCATCAAAGATGTTGTTAGGTGCTTTTTAGTCGGTTTTACTCACAATGGTTCTGTGTACAACAGAAAAAATAACTAAACTGCCAAGTCCTGAACCATCCTCACTTGCTTAAGTTTGAGAGCATTTTTGCAGCCACTCTATCTGTGCTTCTGAGTGTTTTCCTCTATTTTGGTGACTCTGCCAAATAGGATGTCCTTTCTCTAGGAAACAGTTCCCCTGATGACCTGTTCAAAATATGTGAGAAATCTCACTACTCTCAATTGAGAATAAAGAGCATTCTGAGATATTAGTTTGCAATTTCCTCCTCTTGTGACTCATTCGTTATTTTTTGGAATCAAAGTTGTCCTTCCAATGAGTGTTCCCTTCATTGTAACTCCAATGAATGATCTTACTAATGACTCTGCCCACCAGAGAAGTCCTTCCAGTTCACCTGTTCCCAGGGTCAGGGGTCTCTCTATGCCTGGATCCCTTGCTTCAGCATAAATGGAGACAAGCTTCACTAAGGCCAGGTCACAAGTTTAGACCCATATGTCTCCACAATTATTTTCTCAGACACAGAGAACATTAGTCAATCACTACACACAGTGCACAGGGAATAATGCAGGCAGACACCTCCAGAGACCTGACTGTGTACTGTAATAGAGAAATAAATTTAGGACATTTAAAATCATGCATTGCACTCATGAATCTGTACATGCCTGTATTTCGTTGTCAACAGATTTTGAGTAACAGATAGTGTGAGAATGATAATCTCTTTCTCACAAAGGAAAATGGGGCATATCAGAATATCAGATGATAATGAAGGGTCAGCGTCACTTTTAATATTAGTACTGCAAACAGAGAATGCTAGTTCTTCCTTTCAATCTTGCAGTAAAGAGAAAATTTAGAGAAAGAGGAAAAAAAAAAGGCAAAGTTGTCTCTGGGGATGTTGAGAGCAAAGAAAAAAAGGCCCTAATTCCAACAGGAAATCCTCCCTGTCATTCATCTGTGCCTGTCTAGGGCTGGGTGTCTGTGCTCAGTGGTTCCTGCGCGCCCCCTGCTGCCCAATGTCTCCCCTGCAGGGGAGGTTTGTGTCTGGGCTCACACTGACTTCCCCTCACTGTGCTCCTTGCACAGTAACACAGGGCAGTGTCCTCAGCAGTCACGGAGCTCAGCTGCAGGGAGAACTGATTCTTCGATGTGTTTCTCATGATGGATAGTCGGCTTTGGAAGGATGGTTTATAACATGTATTACCATCATAATCTATGCATCCCATCCACTGCAGCCCCTGCTTCGAGGCCTAGCGGATCCAGTACTTGTAGGAACCACTGCTTGTGATGGAGAAAGCAGAGACAGTGCAGGTGAGGGACAGCTTCTGGGAGGGTTTCACCAGTCCTCGCCCTGACTCCTGAAACTGCACCTGGGACAGGACACCTGTAAATAAAGACATTGATCTCTGTGTCAGTCACTTGCAGTCACAATAATCCCCATCGATCCAGGTCAGATATCTGAATCACTCACCTTCGGGAACTGTCACCAGACACAGGAGAACACACAGTAATAGCATCTTTAGATCACAGGTCTGATATCCCAAGGGACCTACAATCCTGTCTGAAGATAACTGATAGTTTTCCCAACACAAGGATGAATCTTACCCTAGTGCTTGAAGAATAATTTGCATGCGGGAGCCCTGTCCTTATAAACTGAGAATGATAGACGCCAGGTTCCCCTCTTCCTTCTGAACCCATGGTAAAGTAACTCTTTGTTTGATCTCATGTGCATGTTAGTCTATAATGAAGGAGCACTTGGCCTAAGAGGTGTGTGGGAAAGGTCAAAGAAAAGCCAAGGATTTCTGAGCTCAGTTTTCTCTCCCTCCAGGCCCTCATTGCCCCTGCCCTGCCTTGGGCTCCTCTATGTCCTGTGCCCCAGAGAGTGGACAGGATAAAGCTGTTGAAAGCATCAGGTGGACACCAGATTACCTACACTACTCCACACTCCTCTCCAAAACACCTGTCCTTCTTCACACAACAACATTATTACCAGTAACTGAGACCCACTGCAGACCCTTCCCTGGAGCTGACTGGTGCAGTCCATGGTGAATGCAGAGAGTGGACAAGAGCATCTGAGAGATGTTCTCACCTTCCTCTAGTCTCCCTTAGACTCTACCAGCTGCACTTTGCCCTGGACATCTGCAAACACAAAGACATCCTGCCCAAGAAACCATCACACAAATCCACTATTTATCTATCCATTGTTTATATCTGCTCAATGAATGGGCAGACCTGGGCATCCCATTGCTGTGCCTTCTATCCTGGAGTGAAAGGGTTGGGCTAGGCTGTTTGGGTTTTTTTTTTCAACAGAAGAGTAATGTGCTCTCTTTTGTATCCATCTATTATGAAGATATCTGAGGGGTAGATATGAATGCCTTGGGAGAAGGAGGTGGGAATTAGAATATCTGAAATATATACTTGATTTCTTATTATACAAGCTTACTTTACTGGTGGAATCCCATTGAGACCAAGAAGAACAGAGGAAACTATAAGGATTTTTACTAGAGAATATAAATCCTTTCATCCACAACCTATAAATGCCTACGTGTACAAGCAAATGATACCCAAACAGGAAGTTATGGTCACACGTGGTTAACTACTGCAGCTAAGGGGGAAACAGATGAGGGTCAAAAATATAAAGAGAGGGAGAGAGAAGCCATATCCTAGAAGAGGGTCAGACATTCCTCCTGGGTTCATGATTTCCTCTGAGGGAGAACAAGGATGTTTATAAGGCCACATCCCAGAAACAGGCTCAAAATGTCCCCTTAAGAAGGTGCAAAGTCAGAAGATTAATCACTCCTTCCTTTAGCAAAGCCCCACTCCATAATAAGCAATAATCAAATATCATAATCCCTGGATTTCACCTGAGAGCACTCAAACGTCAGGTGAAGGGTTTTTTGGTTTTTGGAGATTTGGGGGTGTGGTGGAGTGGAGAATCCAAAACCAAGAAAAGCAAAGAGAGAACTTCAACACTGATAGTCACAGAATTGAACCTCTAATACCATTCTCTCCACTGATCTTGGCTTTATCATTTGGAATCGTTGGATCACACTCTGAAGCCCACGACTTTGGGATAGCAGTCATCTGTGCCTCCCATACCAGGGAGTTTCAGCTTTAAGTTTAGTGAAATAGTTCAGTTCTTTTAATAATAGCATTGTAGGAGAGTCTATTAAGTTGGGGTAACCTGGAGATGCTGCTGGGTGGCAGGAATTATTTGTTCTTTTCTATTTCCTGCTAAGTGACAAAATGTCCCCATCTGAGGTCGATCCTCCACTAAAGAAGTGTTATTTCTTTTCAAATGTACAACTGAGCAAGTGATAAACAGTACATTAGCACTAACAAGTCATGTCACAACATTGATTGGGGCTTCAGATTAAATGATTACATAGTCTGAGATCAGGTGTCAGCCTTTGCCTTTGGGTTTTGGTCGATAGTGATGTCATACAATATTTGCCCTTTTGAGATTGACTACTTCACTCATCATAATGTTTCTAGGTCTATGTCATGATGAGCTTTTTGGTTTCTCCAGTGTTTTTAGACATGTGTAGCGTACACATAAGTGAATATCCTGGAAAGATTTGATGGGAATAATATTTGAGAATGATTTCTTGGTATGTGATCATGATATGCAGAACAGTCCTGTTCATATATTTCAAATACCATAAGTTATTTATTATTTAAATTATTTCAGATAGTATGTATGCTCATTGGCTTAGTTTAGTTCACTTAACTAATTTTATTTATGTCGGGATAGACCCATAAGTTAATATGAATTTATTTTAATGCTCAACATCTTAGAGCATGAACACATGTATACCATAATTTCTGTATCTGTTTTTGGGCATTCAGGGTGTTTTTCTTTTTTTAAATTCAGGGTGTTTTTATAATGAAACTACTATTCAGATTGAAAAACAAAAAGAGAGAAGAGAAAAGGGCATTCACATTCTTATTATCTAAATTGCAATAACAAACATGGCCATTCTATAAACTTTTCTTCAAAACAATGGTAAACTTTGTAGTATTAAAAACAACAACAAACATAATTTTCTGAGCAAGAGAGGGTTGCCATTAGGAAGGAAAAAGCCCAAGGTCTTACCTTCGTTGGAGTAGATGTCTTGGATGACATTTGAACTTTATAAAGGTTAGCCTGAAACATTTAATCAATAGTTTGAACTTTCTTGTGTTAAAGAGAATAGGATTTCCCAGGAGCACCCACTTAAGATAACACTTGTTTTATAGCAGAACATTCCCTTAAGATGCCGATAATAAAACTAGATTTCCTTCTCTTCCCTTGAGTGGCTAGGGTAGGACGAGAGTAATTACTGCTCAAATGCAACCTGACCTCCCTCTCATGACTCTTAAGTAGCACAAAAAGCCAGAAAGGCTAGGTATAAATTCATTAAAATCTACATATAACAGAATAATTCTGAAATCATGTGCAGAACCAATGCTCTTTGCTTTGTTTAGACATAAAATCTTCAATCTGAAGAGGAAGAACATAAAAAGTTGAAGTTAAAGGTACCGTGGAAACCTTCTGCAGCAAGAGAATGAACAACCTGGAAGAAAAGATGCTCTGTCCCATGGGAATGGCCAGGCATAGCTTCTAGCCCAGTACCTTTTCAGGAGGAAAGGAACAGTTAGAAAACCAGATCTCATATCCCAGTTCAGGATGCCAGTCTAAGAAAGAGGCTCAGTCAAAAGACCAGAGAAATGCCCATGTCCCAAACCTTGCTACCACATGACCATAATCCCGTAAAAATAACACCAAGTGCATCAGGGAAGTTAATATCAAGATTTTCTCAAGGGAAGACAGACCCAAATGTAAAATAAAAAATGATGTTTTATGGAGGAATCTGATACCTTGGGGATTCTTAGTAAAGACTAATTTTATCTGTAATGGACAGTGCATATAGTTAATTACAAATGAAGCACTGACTGTATATTCACAAATATTGACAATAAAAGCCTAGCAGGAGTTAGGTCATAATCAGTTCACAAGGGAAAATATCATACATAACACAATATGCTGATATGTACGGTCATATTGAACATGTCCATCTAGCCACAAAAAGTTAAGGATAATACAAAAGAATAAGAAAAGGGTCATAATTGATACAATGTCAACATGAGATTCACACTTGACACAGCGATGGGTACTATAAAGTTAACAGGAAACTCTAAATATGATGATTATATTAAAAAACCTAAAGGCAAATGTCATTAAATGTGTTGTAAGTAGTATGATGAACAAGGTCACAATGAAGACGACCTAATAAAAAGAAAATCATAAAGTGGGAATTTAATTTTGGAGAGTTATAATACAAAAATAAAGAACACTTCTAGATAATAATGGAAAATATGTTCAAGGAAAACAAAGACTACACGGAAGGGAACATGTCTGAGTGCAGCTCAGACCCCTTACTTCACCTGGAGTTCTGGAGTCACACTGCCTTCTCCTGGCCTCCTTTTACGCTGATGCATGGCAATGTCCTGCGCAGCAATGGAGCTCAGCCTTCAATGAATTTGGCTATGAAAGGGGTCATGGGGGATGTGCACTCAGGACATCAGGGTAGGAGCACAGTTTGCGCTCTCACCACTCCATAGTATACTGACCTACCCACAGCTGATTTAAGAGAACCTAGAGACAGAAGCAGTGAAGCACAATGTCTGTGAGTTTTACAAGCCTGGTTCAAGCTGCACCTGGAGACAGTAAGGCAGAGGCACAGATAAAGCACTCCTAAAACTTCATGAGTCAATATCTACGCTTCTCACCTCTGAGAGCCGCCCCAAGAAGAGGAAGAAATCGAAATCTTCTTGGGAACAAGGTCCATGATTCTCTGGTGTATTATCCAGAGTGAGTAGATCCTAAATTAAACAATGTGTCAAGAGACTCTATCTGATTAACTATGTGGAGATGTGCATGTGAGTGGTACCTTTGTAATAAAGTTTAAAAGGTGTTTATCTGGTATGAGAATGTTGGCTGTTTCCTCAGAGAACTCAGTCCTGTCCATGACTTCTCCATTCACCAGGACCAGTATTTCCAGGCTACAGAATGTGATGAGGAAGATGGTTGAGAGGTAGATGTGGCTTAGGATTGAGAATGACTAGGAATAAAGGCAGTAGTCCTCCACTCCCAGAGACATATATTTATGACACTTACAACAAATCCAAGGACATTTAAATGGTCAGATATGCATTTTCTCTTCTGCATTAGATTATAGTAACATTATTAAATATTCAAAAGTTTGAATATCAGCTAACTCTAGCAATCTCACTGAATTCAGCTAAAAGTGGCTCCAATTCAATGTGTGCTGGAAATGGGATGGCTTTTGTAAGTCACTAAAAAGGAAGAGCTTTTCTTCAACAACTACACTCCTGTGTCTACTCATGTCATTCTACTGTGGAAAGAGTACATGTCATGCTAAAGCAATTTACATTTGACACCAGAAGACATTTATTTATTTATTTTAACTTTTATTAGGAGGTTTTACAGATATTATTACAATCCATACTTTCATTAAATCAGGCATAACTGTACAATTGCAGTCATCATTTTCAATACATTTTCTTTCCTCTTGAACTCTTTGATATCAGCTCTCCTTTATCCATTTCCTCCCCCACCCTATAACCCCCATGGATCCTTAATATATTACACATTATTATTATTATTATTGCCATATCTTACACCACCCAATGTATCCATTCACCTACAATTTGGTTGTTTGTTCCCCTGAGTGGGGTTATACATTCACCATTGCTATCAGTTCCCCCTCGCCCCCACCTGTTTCCTTCCTGTTCCCTCAAAGTCATCATTAATAATGTTATTGACATCTAATCTTACTTTTGATACCATATCTTATAATAAAGTAGTTCAGAAATTTCTCACCCAAGGTGGTGTATCACTAGATATTGGGAATGTTGCTGATATCCTTCAACAAATTGGTAGCAACAAATTGGTGAGGTGATTAACAGGACAAAAAGGTCTTGTGCAGCAGTATGCAATAAATGTTTTGATCTCTTGACTGTTGCTTCCATGAGCATTGATTTTGGATCTGAGTAAGACAACTTCAACTTTCTCTCCATTTATCATGATGTTTCTTATTGCATCAGTTGTGAGCATTCTGGTCTTCCTTCCATTGAGTTGTTATCCATACTGAAGGCTGAAATCCTTGATCTTCAGCAGCAAGTGCTTCAAACCCTCCTCACTGCCATCATGTAAGTTTGTGTCATCTGTGTTCCACAGGTTGTGAATAAGCCTTTCTGCAATCCCAAGGCCCATACTTCTTCATATAAGCCAGCTTCTCTGATGATTTGCTCAGCATAGAGATTGAGCAAGTATGGCGAGAAGATATAACCCTGATACACCCCTTTCCCGACTGTGAGCCATGCGGTATCCCCTTGCTCTGTTCATACAGCTGCCTCTTGATCCATGTGAAAGTTCCCCATGAGCACATAGAAATGCTCTGCAATTCCCATTCTTCTCAAGGTTATCCACAGTTTATTACGGTACACTCAGTCAAATGTTTTAACATAGTCGATAAAACATAAGTAAACATCTTTCAGGTATTCTCTGCTTCGAACCAAGATCCATCTGGCATCAGCAATGATATCCCTTGTTTTAAATCCTCTTTTGAATCCAGCATGAACTTCTGGCAGTTCTCTGTCAATGCACTGCTGCAACTGGTGTTCTTTGATCTTAAGCAAAGTTTTACTTGTGTGTAATGTCAATGATATCATTCTATAGTTTGAGCATTCTGCTGGATCCCCTTTCTTTGGAATGCGCACAAAAATGTATCTCTTCCAGTGCGCTGGCCAAATAGGTGTCTTCGACATTTCCTAGCATAGTTGAGTGAGTGCTTCCAGTGCTTCTGAAACATTTTGATGGTTATTCCGCCAATTCCTGGAGCCTTGCTTTTGGCTAATGCATGCAGTGCAGTTTCAACTTCTTCCTTCAGCATCAGTGGTTCTAGCTCATATGCTTCCTCCTTAATGGTGGAATATAGACCAGTTATATTGTATATAGTGACTCTGTGTGTTCTTTTCCCCTTTCTTTTGATGCTACCTGCATCATTCATTAATGAATGCAGGAATCATGATCTGCTTGGGAAGGGTTAATCTCAGGGATGACACAGAGTGCAATTCCTTCAGTATGGCACTCTCTGGGATCCAGTTTAAAACCAAGAGTGTGAGTCCTTCAAGGGCAGTAATATCTAATAGCAGGATGGGGTTGACATCTGACCCTTTGATTCACATAGGGGTGTGTGAGTCTAGTGGAGGTGCCTAAAACACTGGATGTTCAATATATGATGAAGCAATAAGCCTAGCGATGGCTTCAAATTTGAACCAGGCTAACACAGGCGTTTCTTGTAAATTTTGGTTGTCAGAGAAAGTTTTCTCTGGGTCCAGAAGGTTATTATACAATTAACTCAAGTTAGGATAGTCTCTGGAAATTTAATACTTTGTGTCACTTCCATTTGTCCCAATGTGCCTCTTTTTATACTGGGGCTTAGTGGAGTAACCCAAATTCTCAAGATTTCACTGGGAGTAAGGACAGGGCAATATTTTGTTTATGTGGTATGATCTCAGCCACACTGTCAATATTCAGTGACACATAACCATCAGTGTTGAAAGTTTAGATGATTTTTCAGTATAATTGGGCTCCTGGATCAGCCCCTATAATCAACCACTGCCATGGAGTTGATTTTGACTCATGGTGTCCCTATAGAGCAGAGTTGAAACGCCCTTTGGTTTCCCCCAGGATTTATATCTTCATAAGAGCAGACAGCCACCATAGCTTCTTATGCCTACCAATGCAAAGAGTTCATCTCTGCGCAGTGGTCTTACCTCTTCTGACATCATTCAGAAGGGACTCTACTGCCCCAAATCGTTAATTTAATTTCCCTTAATGCAATCTTACCTTTTTAACCTCTATCTATCCAAAATCCATTGAAAACAGCCCAAGAAGCCAGGACAACAGTACTAATTGCAGAAAATCCATTTGATGAACATTTTAACTAAATTGTGTACATAAGTTGTCATCATGTGTGTGCCTAGGAGAGTTTATGTTTCTCACATCGTTCCTTCAAGGAAAGAGTCTTAAGGTCCAAGATACTGTTGTAGATATCCAACTATGTGCAGAGAAAAAGTAGGAACGGGGTGAACAATTATCCCCAAAACTTATTGATGGCAACTTTCTAAACAATTCAATTGCTTTAGAGTGATATGAGTACTTTGTACTCTACAGTAAAATTTAAATATCTACAGCAGTAAAGTTGTATTAGGTGAAGTGATATTTTTCCATGTTAGTGAGTCACTCAAAGTCATTCTGATAGATAGCAGACATTGAGCTGGACCTAGTTTTAAATGCAATGTGATTTATAGATTTCAATGATCCTCAAACTATGGAATTCAGTGTAATTTTTGGATTTCAATATCCTCAAACTTTGGTATATTCAATGTACCATGAGATAATGAAAAAATGGAAATGATGGATGTTTTATAAGTCTGTAAATCCCTGGGATTTGAGCATCGAGGACCTTCTTCCTAATGCTATCATGCCCCTTGGATTTTTCTACCTCTTTGAGCAATTATTTTAGCATCAAGCTTGGCGTAGATGAAGAGGATCCCAGGCTTGGTGAATGGAAAACACAGGTGGAGTTTGTGTTCTACTGAGGGTACAGTCAACATTCAACTCCCAGAGGAGACTATTCTCACCTCTAGTACAAAGATGCCACTGACACTCATATCTCCACTTACTTCATTAGGTGAAGCCTCATAATATATTTATTAATATTTATGCTCTTTACAAGTCGGTATAATAATTATGGGAATGTTGGACTTTATTCACAAGAGCATGGACCGTGTTTATGTAATTTTGTTCTTGGTGGCAGCACACAGATACAAGTAGTTCGGGGATTCAGACACAAAGTTCTGGAAAAGGCCTCACCTTACCCACTGGATTCTCCTTTGTCCTGAGGTCTCCTGTCCCATACAGGAGTTGGTCCAGATCTGGTGTGACAGGTAGGCTTATTGTGCCAACCTGGTCAATAGGAACATGTGGGAGTAATAAGATCACAGTTTGCTTTGAAGGCATAGATAAATGGCTCAGCAATCCCGACCCCTCTCTCTTCCTCTCTGGTGATTGGACCAGCATGTGACTGCTTTAGGTAGTTCTCTGCCTAGCTAAAGGCAGAGTGCTACACTGCTCATGGGACAGCAACCCGTGGATCATGTTGCTAGAACTTGTGGTTCCTTCAAGACCTGATTCTCCATGCTGCTGGTGTACACATCGCTTAATATTGAGGCTGTTGGATCCTGTTGTCTTGCATCGCTTGAGTTCACTATCTCATCTGGGCCTGAGCTGCTGACTGAACTCCTGAGCTATTGACTATTAGTGACATCCCCCCCACCCCACCCCCACCCATGCTGCTGTTTGCTGCTTGTGGTCTGACTACCTGAATTGCCCTAGGGAAGACTCAGTTGTCTGCTTCATTGACCCAGCAGCCCTCATGAGTTGAAGGACTTCCAGTATATTAACTTCCACAGAAGTGAGTTGATCTGAGCCCTCTGTACTGCTGTGTGGACTAATTAGCTATTGTATTCCTTCATGCTGTATCTATCTATCATCTATAATCATAAGTGTCATGGTTTTGTTTCTCTAGAGAACTCTTTCTAACACATCTGGTGAGATTCACAAATCTTGTCCTTCCCTTGTGAATTTTTTTTTCATTTTTGAATTCTTTAGAGGCTCTTCAATCAGCTTTTCTGTGAGATGGAATTGTCCAAGCTCCACTAAAGAGATAGAAAGTTGTCATTACAATATGGAGGGGTGGAATTATAATCCCACACTGATGTCTTGAGTACAGATCACCAGGGACCGCTTTAACAGTCATGTTTATTTAAAGCTGAGTTCTGTTACTGCTGGTGACATACCCAGGTATTTCAATAAATGCATTTGAATTATAGTGCTAGAGAAGAATATTTTAATTACCATGCACTGCTAAAAGGACAAACAGATCTATCTGTATTGGAGGAAGTCCAGAGTTCTTCTTAGAAGCAAGGAGACAAGATTCTGTCTTACATATTCTGGACATATTGTCAGTAGAGACCAGTTCCTGGAGAAGACATCATGTTCAGTTAAGGTGTGGGGTGGTGAAAAAGAAGAAGGCTCTCAAAGAGACTGATTGATCCAGGGGCTCCAGCAATGGGCTTAGGCACAGGAATAATTGTGAGGATGGCGCAAGACCATGCAGTGTTTGGTTCAGTTGTGCATATGATCCCTATGGGCCTGAGGCAATTCGATAGCACCTAACATCACAAAGGAGCAGATCATGAGTCCTGCGTCCTAAGGCATCACTGGGTGGGTTTAAACCACCAACTGTTCAGACATGCGTGTGCATTTCCCAATTATCCCTTTCTAGGGATTTCATTTGCCTGAGTCTTAATGTGTTCTTAAATTTGCCTGAGTCTTAAATCTGTTCTTGAGCTTCATCAGAACTTTGATGCTTGGGGAGCCTGGCAGGGTCTTTTTCCCTGCATAAGGGACAGACATTTTTTCTGCATGTGAGAATGTTTCCTACTTTCACAATACAACTTTTGAATTATGAAATAGCAGAGGTGGATACATAATCATGAAATAAAAATAAGAGAGATTCCCTGGGGAACTGTGAGAAAGAGCAGGATCACCAAAATGAGACCATCTGCACCTGCCGCTGGGTCTGTTCCTGTGCTTTGTGGGTCCTGAGCTTCCCCTAGAGACCAGTCTCCTCCCTGCAGGGGAGGTTAGTGTCTGGGCTCTCACTGATGTTCCCTCACTGTGTCACTTGCACAGTAATACATGGCAGTTTCCTTGGCTTTCAGGCTGTTCATCTGAAGATAGAGTGTGTTCTTGGACTTGTCTCTGGAGATGGTGAATCGACCCTTCACAGAGTCTGTGAAGCTTGTCTCATCACCATCATAGTTATGTCTGCCACCCACTGCGGGCCCTTCGCTGGAGCCTGGTGGGATCCAGTTCATGTAATAGTCACTGACGGTGAATCTAGAGGCTTCACAGGAGAGTCTCAGAGAACCCCATGGTTTCTCAGATTGCCCCCAGATTCCGCCAGCTTTACTTCACACTGGACACCTGCAAACACAGAGGCTGCATGATTAGACAACACACATACAAACAAATACACTCACGATTATACACACACACAGCAAGGTCTACAATAACTACCATGGAGAAAGGCCAAAATAAAAGCCAAGGTTGGTGCAAAGTTCATGATGTGTCCTGTGGACTAGCTAATGGGCATGAAATGGAAATAGCAGAGACCCCAGAGACTGGGACTGTCCTCTGATACCTGTCACATAAGAGGCTGTGGCCGATTTATCAGAGGCAGAGAGCTGCATTTGCATGTCTCCTGATATTTAGAAACAGATAAGCAGAGACCATGGCCCAGAATTTTCCCTCAGACTGAGAGAAACACAAGCACCCTCAAAGGAAAACAAGCATTGTTTATCACGCATTTCTTTGTTACATATTATCAATTATTTTTAAAAGTTGTTTTCAATTTATAAACTTTATATTACACATACAACAACCTTTGTGGTATGAGAGCTCAGAATGCATCCTCTCTCCTTCCCTCTTAAGATGTGAATACACATGGTGATAGTGGACGACTCTTTACCTGTCTTTGTGGGAACATTATTGGCTTTCTTTCCTTCCAAGGAATTTCTCCAGTCCAATGATATTTTTAAACTGTGGGCATGAAGTTCCTCATAAAAATGTCCAGCAAGCCTGTAGAGCGGTGTCTCCTCTGGTTTCTGAACCGACAGATTCCAGTTCTCCTTCTTTTGTCATGATCAGAAAAGCTGGTTATTTATCACTTGACTTCACCTTCTCAAAGAGTCAGCTTTAGTTTAATTGGCTTACTAATTGTATGCCTTCCATTGCAGTTATTTGAGTTTTTATATTTATTCATTCCTGCCTGCCCTCCTGCCCTGCTAACCTATGATATGGCACACTCACCATTTTCTAGTTCCATTAGGTGGAAACTGAGGTAACTGACTTCACAGTTTCATTTCTACATTATACAGATGTTTGTTGCTACAATAGCCCAGGAAGTGCTCTTCAGTTAAATCCAACAGTTGTTTCTTTTGTGCTTTCACTTTCATTCAGTCCAATACACCCACCCAGGATATAAAATCCTTAAATACATGTCATACCTAAAATTGTACAAATAGGATTCATATATAAAACAGGCATCATGCACACATACAATTTAGTGTATGAATAAAATCTACAAATTAATGAATATTGCAAATCTTTGGGGTTTTGTCATGAACATTAAGGGAGAGGGCATTATTGGAACAAATATTTTGGAGGGAATGGAAACCCTAGACATTAACAGGATGGTTCCATGCCTCCCCATTGCTCTGGCCTCAGAAGTGTTGTTCCTGTGTTTTCAAAAACCCATGTGATCCCTGTAGACCATTGTCATTACGGTAGGGACATTGTGTTTGTGATGGCACTGAGTCCTCTCACTGTTCCTCACACAGTAATGGACAGCTGTGCCCTCGGGGTCATTGTGCTCAGCTGCAGGGAGAACTGCACAGTGGATATTCTTCTGGAGCTTGAGCATCCATTCCTTAGGGATGGGAGGGTTTTCTTCTACTAGAAGGTATTTCTCACAACTACTCCAACCTCTTCTGCAGGTTTTGGCAGTTCCAGTTCTGGCAACATGGTGTCATCAGAGACAGCGAAGCTTAGGGAGAGGATCTGTGAAGAGTTCATCACTCCTGAGTCCAAATCATGGACAACTGGGAACAGGGAAAACAATCAGTGATGACAAGTATTGGAACCCTAATTATGTCAACCTATTTTTGGAATATTGACATGACTAGGGAGAAGTACCCACTAGGCCGAAGACTCTCCACAGGAATTGATGACTTATGGACAAGGTCTGTGGATCCTAGAGAACCCTGCCCATGATGTAATGTTTTCCACTAAGTTTGAAATTTCACCTGGAAATGGATGAGCTGCTCTGCATATTAGAAGCCCAAGGAATAAAACAGAGACATTCCTAGTCTTCTCAGAACCTGAAAAGAGAAGGTATGACCCCATCATTTTTGGGGGGATAAAACCAACACGAAACTCATTGCCATCGAGCTGCTTCTGACTCCCAGAGACTCTAGAAGACAGAGTATAATTTTATGTTGAAAAACACTCAGGAAAAAGAAATGTGTGATATGTTACCAACACGACTCTTGCTGAAAAACAAAGACAGGAGCTGCATGAAAGTGAAAGGGTCCGCTCTCCCTGGAGCAATCAAGGACTGAGCAGGAAGATTCCCCAAGGGAAGCTCCTGAACAAAACAGTGGACCAAGTTTACAGTTATAGACAACAATACCAATAAATTGGTATACCAATGTATAGGGTTGTGAAAGTTTGACACATTTCACAGGGATAGGCATGAACACAAATTAGGGTGGGGTTACGATTCTTAACCAGATAGGGCTCTTTGTAGTTCTTGGTTCCAAATGTTGTCTTATTTGGTCTGGTGACGTATCTATGGTGACTTTTGGTTCCTTAAACAAAGTTCTTCTGTTCCATGTGATCTGTGACCTGAAGGTTGGGGATGTTTTTTGTGGACATGCTAGCTTGGCCAAGTTAGTCAAAACTGATATTCATGTGGTGTAGTGGATATTTTTCTAAGGAAAGGGCTCAACAGAGGCAGGGTCTCAGGAAGGAAAATGCAGAATAATTATAGGCAATAAATGAGGTATTCCAATGTGCTGTGACAACATCCCATATCCAAGGGGAAGTTCCTTGGACAAGCTGTGGGGTTTGCATTGTTACACAGGTTTGGGAATGGATTCAAACAGAATGTTCAATGTTCATGGTTGTTCTTATTCTGTAGTCTGATGCTCTCTAGCTATTTATTATTTACAACAAATAGAATCTTGTCACAAAAGATTAGTTATTGAAGGCACAAAGATAACTTTTCCCAGACATGGTAAGTTTATTTTTATTTATTGTTTGTTTTCCCTTTCTTCTTCTTTTTTTTAAAGGAACTTGGCAGTAATTGGTAGACATCATTTCTCAAGAAATGGACATAGTATTTCCTTTTTCTGTTCCTCCTTCCAAAGGCCGAACTGGAGTTTGAGTTATTAAAAAGTTTATTTCAGAGTTTAAATTCAAAAAGATCCTGGAACTTACAAGAAAACTCCCATTATTTGATCCTTATTACTTTTGTCTCAAATAGACAAGGCAATATCAAAGCCACTTTGTAAAGATTGAGTAATTTAAAACTTTCTTATTTGTTTTGTTTTTAAATATTGGGGGTGAGAATGAACGCTCTTCCTCATAGCTGTTGTGAGAGTAACTGGGAGGAAGGAAGGAGGATGCCTGGAGGTTTGCTGAGCTATGCTGATTTTAAAAGTTAGTTCAAAATAAACAGAAATTATATACAACTAAAAAAATTGGAATCTGGCCTACATTTTTTGTAGAAGCCCCTCCTTGTTCCAAGAGAGCTCTTTTGCTCTCTTCACAGGAAAAACAAAAAAAGGCAGTGGGGGGGGGGGGTGCTCACAAAATCATGGTTGATGGCAGATTGATTAAACACAGCCTCAGGTTTGACTTCAGGAGGAAGAGAAGGACCATGATTAGGATAGGGACAACGATGACATTTTAAAACCTTACAAGATTGGATCGCAGCCCTCTGTTTTTCAGGTATGGGTCACAAAACATTAGCCTAATACTACATTTGTCAAAGGCAATCCAGGATACGTGAGTTCCTGAGAAAGTGCTAAAAGTGAGTAAGTCTCTCCTCTCCTATCCAGAAGAGACTCACCAACACTCTTCAGAATTCCTTTACATTACCTTTTTGACACTGCAGATCAGTGGTCAGAAATAAGCAATCAAGGCTGAAAGTATGTGAGATTCAAACTGAATTTAGTGGTCCCATTGTCCTCATTTGAATGAAGGTACTAGTAAAGGGTGCTGCTAGAACTGTGGATTGCCAGAACAAACAATCTGCCTTGACAAAAGTACAGCCAGATCCTCTTTAGGTTTAAGGATAGCAAGACTTTGTCTCATGTACCTTGGACATGTTATCAGGAGCGACAGTCCCTGGAAAAGGACAACATGGATGGAAAAGTTGTACAACAACTCAAAGAGGAAAACTCTCAAGATGATGAATGGACACATTGGCTACAATTATAGGCTCAGACTTAGTCACAATGTTCAGGATGATGCAGGACTTGGCAGTGTTACAATCTGTGAGCATAAGGTTAGTGATTCAGACCTGAATGGAGAGTACTGTGGTAGTCTGGGTAGACTAGAGAAACAAATCCACAGAAACTCATATGTAAATAAGAGAGAGTTTTATATAAGAGTTAAGTGCACAATAAGAAAGCATCCCAACCCAGGCCAGTCCAAGTCCATAAGTCCGACATTAGTCCATAAGCCTGACACCAGTCTACAAAGTCCTCCTCAAACTCACAAAACAGACGCAATAATGTCAAATGCATGAGGAAAGCCAAATCAGTGAGAGTGTAACCATCTCAGTGATGGCAGGGGTCTCCACGCAGCTTCTCCAGCACCCATGGCTGCATCTTGGTAGGTCCATGTGGCTCCTCCTAAGGGATGAGGCAAAGAACTAGTTAAGGCAGCCACACACTGGTCTGACCATCAGAGAACAAGAGACCAGAGAATAAGAAAGGTGAGGCTCACTGGGCCATTTATTTCTCCACCTTACAATTAATCCCACATTTGTTTATTGGCCAGGTTGGCACAATAGACCTTCATTATCACAAGCAACTAACAACAACAGCAACATGTGCAAACCTCGGCCTTCCACAAACATAGGCCTCACAATTCAATGCCTAAGCTAAACTCAATTTTAGAGCAGTTTATTATAAGTTAATGCAAGAATACAAAGTATATGTTCCTTAATTTGCTGTCCTCTGTGCGTATTCCTGATGCTGCAACACATCACGACCTCACTGGGCCCTTTTCTTGTTTCAAATTTGAAAATTTGTAAGAGTACACAGTGTGTTGATGCACCTTTCCTCCTTTGAAATAAAAATTAAGCCCTCTTCTATTTGAAGGACAGAAGTTGCTAACTTTTTTAGCTGGGATGTGGATAGGCCTCTACGAAAAAGGAGAAAATTCTGAAAACAAAAAACCCATTTCAAGTTGGCTTGCTTAAGAGCATCATCATCCTTAAACACTGTCTATAAACACCCCTGGACATGTTGTTCCGTGAGAGATTTTGATGGACAAGATGAACTATGTCCTCCTGAGTTCTAGTATTAAATAAATATTTGTTCTTTCCCTCACATGTTTTGTTAACTGTTGTATGTGGGGACAGGCTGTCCAAATCACCTTGACTGCATAAACAAATTTAAACAGATAAGGCAGATTGTGGAGTGCTTTTGTTTGTGTGTTTGTTTCAGACATACTCCTGTGAGCTACCAACCAGTAAATCCTTAAAAGAGCAGAAAACCTCATCTTTCTCCAAAGAAATGACTAGTAGATGTGGACTATCAACCTTGTAGTTAGAAACATACACGCGAACCACTAAATAAACAAATCAGGAAATAAACGGTAGTTTAATTATGGGCAGTGCATGCTGTATATGTAAATTTAGACATGTCTCATCTCCTTTGGCTTTGTTCATTGGACAACATGTGGAATTTACAGGGTTACACAGGAGTAATATGTTTGGGTACTTTTTCTAAATTTATGCTAATTGAGTCTGGAAATGCCCCTTTAAATAATTTTCTCTGTGACTGACTCACATCACATACTGTGAGCCTCGCCCTGCTTTTCCAGTGGCTGCCTCCATGCTGAGGGTAAACAAGCCAGGAAACCACCTTTCTGGTTGCATCCTAGCTTGCCTGCCCTTAGGAGGGCCAGTGAAGCTTTAGAATAACGTCCTAGAGGGACAGGTATACTCAATGGTGTTTTCTTGGTCATATAACCTATTAAAAATACTTTTACCGTAAGACTCTGATCACTAGGGCTCTGAGAACAGTGCAGTAGTGGGTATGCACCAGAAAGACATAAGTAGAAGAAACAGGAAGGGCAGATAAATGGAGATGTAGAAGTAAATTTTGGAGACTCGATGTCTTGAGCTGTGCTGGGGTACAATGAGACACATCCTTGTATTCAAAACTTCATTATACATTTGGGATACTGGTTATTCACATCATGACAAGGAGATTTTGGAGAAATAGGGAGCTAATAACATGAGTACAATAAAGAAGAAAGTGTCATAAAATTGACTGCGTTAATGATTCTACAACTCTTTTTTAATATGATTGAACTATTGAATTGTATGATATGTGAATTATGTCAATAAAACAGTTAAAACACACACACACACACACACACACACAAACAGTTAAAACACAAAGTAAAATCTCAAGCTATAACCTCTCCTCCATGCATCATCTTGTTGTGGGTGCCATCAGTCAGATTCCCACTCACCGCAGAGCCATGTGGCAGGGTAAAGCTGCCCCACAGTGTTTCTCAGGCTATTGTCTACAGGAATTGATGGCTAAGTCTTTCTGACACAGTGCAGCTTTCAGTTAGCTTCTGAGACTACTTGATGCAGTGTCATCAGGGCATCCTCTACACATACTGTGGCTTCCCATATATACCATGTTATAACTGGGACAATCTTTTGAAAGAGAAAACCATATTGTGTCAATCTTCAGTCTAAAATGTCCCAAGTGCTTCCACTGTCTTTGGGAATGGCCCCATCTTTCTGCAAGGTGCAGGCATAAGCCTTCCCTCTCCATTTCATAATCCAAGCTCTAGTAACAATGATCTCCTTGAATTCCCTCAAAATTGCCAGGCTCTTGCCTACCTCATAATCATCCTGAACAGCCTTGGTGGCACAGCAGCTATGTGTTGTGCTGCTAACTACAGGCCAGCAGTTCAAAATCATCAGCTGCTCTGCAGGAGAAAGATGAGGCTTTCTACCCCAGTGAATAGGCAGTCCCAGAAACCCACAGGGGCAGTTCTATCGTGTCCTAAAGGGTCACTGTAAGTCAGCATTATAGTCCCTGGCAGTGAGTTTGTTAGATTTTTGTTCTTATTCTTCTAACTGGAGTCCTTGGATGGAACAGTCAATGCATGTGACTGATCAACAGATTGACAATTCAAATTCACAAGCTACAACATCCTGAAGAAAGTCCTGGCATCGTACTTCAAAAATATAATGACCATTGAAAACCCCAAGAAGTGTATCTTTTCTCTGACACACGTGGGTCACTGAGATTTGGAATCCCCTGGATGGCAACTGGTTGTTTTACTTTTGGCTAACTAGCTTCTGCTTAAGGAGCCCTCAAGGTGTAGTGTGTTATGTATTGGGCTAATAACCACAAGGTCAGCAGTTCAATGCCATCAGCTGCTCTGTGGGAGAACAATGAGACTATCTTTTCCCAGAAAGAATTTCATAGGTTCCCAAACTTATTTGGCCAACTGACCCTTTACAGAAAAATAATAATCGCTCAGCACTTCCCTGGGAATTGAAAACTTCTGTATGATAGCCCATAACCTGGGATAAAGTGTAGGTATCTGCTGTTGCAACCTCCCTGCATCATTCCAGTGACTCCCATCTCCACCTCAAGGGAGCGCTTTTGCCCACTTTGGGAAACACTGACTTATAGGCTCCAGAAACACCAGGGGGCAGTTCTAACTCTGCCCTAGAGGGTCCCAGTGAGTCAGAATCGACTTGTTGGTATTGGTGTGGTTTTAACTCCTACTTCTCCAGGTCTCAGCAGCAAGGATGGTTCATTTGGAGTCAGACTGAGGATGAAATCTTAGCCTTGCTACTTATTGACTGTATGAGTCCTTGCTGTTATGAGGATTAAAGGATTCCATCCTTCCTAAATTTCCCTAACACATGGCCAGTTCCCACACATATGCTTCAGTCTTCTTGTGAAATCCTGTCTTGGGAATAGCCTACACGTTTTGAGTTATTTTATTAATAGTTCACTTATAAAAAAAAAAATACTCCCTTGCTGGTGTCCACAGTATTACCTCACATAAAAATTACTTCTAAGAAAATTTCTAGTTGAAATGATTGTAGTTGTTTATTTATAATGGAATTAATGCACTGTAGTCTGAAAAGGGAAAGGGACGGTGGCATGGACCCCCCAGGCAGGTTCTGAGACCCAACTAGTTAGGTCAGGGAAATCGCACTTGGCAGTGAGGCGGTGGGGCATACATAGGGCTTGAGCCAAAGACGTATGTACTGATAAGGAGAAGGACGGCCTTCTGGTGCTGTAGTTGCAGGGTCTGTGTCAGGATGTGGTATGTGAGTAGATCACACCGGAACACTGAGGGAAGGGGCTGTACAGATCTGGCCCGGAGAGAGATAAGCTCCTTGGAATGCTGGAGGCAGGGACTGCACGGTCCAGCTCTGGCCTTGAGAGGTGGGGGGAAGGGGCCACACAGTCCAGCAGGCTATCTTTTGGAAGAGCTAGGAGAAGCCGCTGCATGGTCCGGACACGGCCCAAACACTTGTGATATGTTAGCTTTGCTTTTGGTGAGGATTGAGGTTGGGAGAACTGACTCACAGTGGGGTGGCTCTTAAGCCTGGCTACACAGTATAATCACCTATGACAGAGCTAAAAACCCCCCAGCAGTCCAGACCACAGTCCAAATCAATTAAACTTCTGAGATGAGAGCTAGGTGATTCCTGAGAGTAGCTCATATGAAGATTAGGCTGTCCACTTGTGGGGTACTAGCCACTGCAAACCTCATGAACAGCAGCAGAACTCTGTCAGATGTAGTGCCAAAAATGAGCCCTCAGTCAGAACTCAACTCGCTGCCATCGAGTTTATGTCAGCTCTTAGTGACCCTATAGGACAGGATAGAAGTGTCTCGCTGTGTTTCCCAGAATGTAACTCTTTATGGGAGTAGAAAGCCCTGTCTTTTTCCCAAGGAATGGTTGGTGTTTTCAAAATGCTAATTAGTAGTTAGTAGACCAATGCATAACCACTATGCCACCAGGGCTCCTTCTCAGGACAGAAGACACTCAAAATAGCTCAAAGCAGAGTTGATCATAATGACGTGGATGGAATAAGTCCTTCAAGACCTTCATTTGCTGACAGAGGATGCCTTAATATAAGAAGAAACAGCGACAATAATCTAATCGTAAACTCAGAACTATGTAGTATTAATATAGAAAAGCTATATGTTATCAAAAATTAAATGGAACTCATAAAGATCAATATGCTAGGTGTTAGTGAGAGGAAATGGACTGATATCTGCCATTTTGAATCAGACAGCCAAACAGTTTACTATGTTGGGAATGACACATTCAAGAGGAACCACATTCATCTTCCTAAAGAACATTTCAAGATCTACCTTGAAGTACAACGCTGTTGTGATAGAATACTATCTATCTGCATACAAGAAAATCCAGTCAATGTGATGATTTAAATTGATGCACCAACCACTAAAGCTGATGATGAAGAAACTCATGAATTTTACCAGCATCTCCAGGTTGAAATTGATCAAACACACAATCTAAATGCATGGATAATAATTGGTGACTGGACTTCATTAGTTCTTGGTGATAGAAATAATGCTGGAGATCACATGATAGAATTTTGCAAGACTAACAACTTCTTTATAGCAAATACTTTATGGGTGTACAGGGGAATCAAATTGAACATCTGTGAGAAGAGAAGATGGAGAAGCTCAATGTCAGCAGCTAACATTACTTCGGCAGCCAACTGTGGAATGGACCATCAATTACTCATAGGTAAGTTCAGATTCAAGCTGAAGAAAATTAAAACAAGTCCCTGGGAGTCAAATACAACCTTGAGTCTATCTCACCTGAATATTAAGATGTCAGGAATGGATTTGACTCACTGAAGACTAATGACAGGAAACCTAATGAGCCGTGGGATATCACCGATAATATGAAGAAAGCAAAAGGTCATTAAAAAGACAGGAAAGAAAGGATCAAAGTGAATGTCAGAAGAGACTCTGAAACTTGATTTTAATCATGGAGTAACTAAGGTACTTCATAAGAAATGAAGTCAAAGAGCTGAACAGAAACTTTCAGAAAGCAGCCTGAGAAGTATTATAATGAAATGTGCAAGACCTAGAGTGAGAAAACCAAAATGGAGAACGTGCTCACTATATCTTAAAATAACTGAAGAAAAAGAAATCTAAGCTCTGAGGTGCTATATTGACATATTCTATGGGGAAAATATTGAACGATAAAGGAAGCATCAAGTGAAGATGGAAAGAATACACATTACTCTACCATGAAGAACAAGTTGGCATTCCACCGTTTCAAGAGGTAGGATATAAACAAGAACCAATAGTACTAATGGAAAAAGCTCAAGCCGCACTGATGGAATTAGCCAAAAATAAGTTTCTAAGAATTGACTGAACACAATCAAAATGTTTCAACAAATTGATGAAGCACTGGAAGCATCAGTGAAATGATGCTTTGGGCTTCAGGGACCCTGCTAGAATGATGCTCTGAGGGATCTATGACCCCACCAGAACGATGCTCTGGGAGTCCGGGACGTGACAAAAAAAAATTTCTGGGGTGTTTGAGACCTCGCCATAAAGATGCTCTCAGAGTCCTGAAAACCACCAGAGAGATGCTCTGGGGGATGGGACACCTCGGAACTATCACCCACCCAGAGCATGTTTCTATGGGGGAGCCGACAACCCCCTCCCCCAAGCATACTTCTTGTGGTGTTCCCACTCCACAACACTCCATCCACCCACTCCCAGAGTAGATTGGTGTCAACAAAAATTAAGAACAATTATTGTTTGTAGGCATTGTTCTCGGCCCTAGAGAATATTTATAATAAAATACTTACTTGAAGCATAAACTCTACGGAGGAAGACAACCTATTTAGATCGTAATAAATGTGCAGTTAATGAATAATGTGCTGTCGTGGAGCAGAAGAGTGAACTTTGTATAAGATGTGAGAAGGCTTGACATTTAAACTGAGACCTGAGCAAAAATGAGCCATGTAGAAAGCTGATGTTTTCATGGATTGGAAAACTATTATCCAGAGGCAATATTGTACAATTCATCTACAGATTCAACCTAATTCCTCTCAAGAGTTTAGTTTTTTCCAGAAAATGACAAGCTGACTCTAAAATCTTTTTTGTTTGTTTGTTTTATAATCGTTTTATTAGGGGCTCATACAACTCATCACAATCCATACATACATCAATTGTGTAAGGCACATTTGTACATTCATTGCCCTCATCATTCTCAAAACATTTGCTCTCTGGTGCTAAAATTTCTATGAACATGTGATGGTTTTAGTGTAGCCAAAATAATATTGAGAAACAAGAAAATATAGGTGGAGAATTCACATTGCCTGATATGAAAACTTACTAAACAGCTATAGTAATTAAGACTGTGTAGTATTGACATAAAGGTAGACATATTGATGGAATATATTTGAGTCTAAAAATTCAACCACATACATCCATAACTAATTTATTCAAAAAGAGTGCACAGAGAAGTCACTGTGATTTCAGCAAATGCTGTCAAAACAACTAGATACTCACAGAAAAAAGAATGGGTTTTGACTCCTATCTTGCACCATATGCTAACACTAACTCAAAATAGATCTTAAAACTTTAATGTAAGAGCCAAATGTATAAAATCCTTAATAGAAATCATATACATAAATGACCTTGGATTAGGGAATGGTTTCTTAAGACATCTTCCATTTTAAGCAATGATGACATCTTAAGCATAAGCAGCCCAAGGAAAATGTACATAAGCTGAACTTCATCAAAATTAAAGTCCCTTATAGTTGGAAAGACACAATCAAGAATTTGAAAAAGGCAACCTACATCATTAACTATTCATGAGATATCTAATAATCTAGTATTCAGAATATATAAAGAAGTGTTGCAAGTCAACAACTAAAAGAAAACAAATTAAAAATTAGTCAAGAAGTTAGTCACTATTCTAAAGATATAAGTATTTTAAACATAAACCATACAACTCTAATATAGATTTAGTTTAAAATTACTATAAACTGTTTGAATCTGAAGAATATTAAAACAAGTCCACAAGAGTCAAACTAGTATTTGGAGGCTATCCGATCTGAATTTAGGGAATATTTCAAGAACAGACTTAATGCAATGAACACTAATGACCTGATGAGCTGGGGTGGGGTAGGGGTCCAATATCAAGAACATCATGTGTGAAGGAAGCAAAAGGTCATTAAAGACAGAAAAATCAAAGTGGACATCAGAAGAGAAATTGAAATTGCTCATAATTGCTTAGAGTAGCTAAGGCAAATGGAAGAAATGATGAAGTTAAAGAGCTAAACAGATAATCTCAAAGGGCAGCTCAGGAAGACAAAGTATTAAAGAATTCATCATTTGGCAAATGCAAATCAAAATCATAATGAAATGCCTGTGTTAGTCTGGGTACTTTAGAGAAACAAATCCACAGAAACTCATGTATAAGAGAGAGTTTTATATAAATGTTAAGTGTGTATCAAGAAAACATCCCAACCCAGTGCTGCCCAAGCCCACAAGTCCAACATTAACCCATTAACCTGTATGTCCAACACCAACCCACAAAGTCCTCCTCCACCGCACAAAACAGATGCAATGATGACGACTACAGGAGGAAAGCCAAGTCAGTGAATGTGAAAACATCTCAGCTCTGGCAAGGGCCTCCATATGGGTGCTCCAGCACCCAGGGCTGCATAGGGGTAGGTCCATGTGGCTTCTCCTCAGGGATATCTTGTAGGAAGTGAGCCTTGCAAGCTAAAGCAGGGAACTGGCTAAGGCACTTGCACCCTGGTCCGACCATCAGAAAGCAAGAGACCTGAGAAGTAGAAAGTCAAGGCTCACTGAGCCATTTATCCCTCTGCCCTTCAATTAACCTGTGTTTATCGGCCAGGTTGGCACAATAAACTAACTACCTCAATGACACTCACACACACAAGGCTATAATAAAACAGATAACATTTGCCTAGAATGTTGTAAAGTCAGTGTCCTCATACACTGAAAGAAGGTACAGCCTCTTTGGGAAAGTCTGGAAGTTCCTCTAAATAGTAAACATACCACCACGTGGTTGTTGTTAGATGCCATCAGTTCAGACTCATAGTGACTCTATATACAAAAGAAAGACTGCATGGTCCTGCACCTTCCTCACAATTACTATTATGTTAGAGCCCATTGTTACAGCCACTGAATCAATTCATCTTGTTGGGGGTCTTCTTTGTTATCCTTCTACCAAGCACGATGTCCTTCTCCATGGATTAATAACATATCCTTCTGATAACATGTTCAAAGCACGAGAGAAGTCTTGGCATCATCGCTTCCAAGGGCCATTCAGCTATACTTACTCCAAAACACATGTTTCTTCATCTGGCACTCTATTGTAATTTCAATATTCCTTACCAACACTTAGTTCAGATGCATCATTTCTTCTCAGGTCTGCCTTATTCATTTTAAACATCCATGAGGTCATTGTAAATATAACAGCTAGGTTAAGGAGCACCTTAGTCTTCAAAGTGGTGTCTTTGCACTTTTAACACCTTAAAAAGATAATTTGCAACACAATTTCAGGCAGCAGTGTTCAGGCAGAAGGTAAATGCAATGCCATTCCTCTTCAATTTTTAATTCCCAGCATAGTAAACCATATGACTCCAAGATTCAAAGTGGCCTGTACCAATCCATTTTTGGTGACTTCAAATTTTCCAAGAATCATATTTTGCACATTCCTCTTCCTGAATAATGGAGGTTTCAACAGTTTCTTCTCAGTTTGACTTATGCCATATTAGTCAATGAAGCTCCCCAAAGACTTGCTTCATCCAGAACATTAAGGGCAACTCTCTTGGAGAGAATATTGGAAGTGACCTGTCAGAAGAATAAGCCAAATCCTTCTTGGAGGAAGAACAGCCAGAATGCTCCTAGGATGTGATGTGAGGATGGTAAACCTTAGTCTCACGTCTTTAGACATGTCGTCGGGAGAGACCAGTTACTGGAAAAGTTTGTCACATGAGGTAAAATGGAGGGTCACTGAAAAAGAGGAAGATCCTCAACAACATGGACTGGCACAGTTGGCTGCCTCATGGGCTCAATTGTAGAGATGGCCCAGAACGGACCAGTGTTTTGTACATAGGGTGACTATGAGTTGGAGGCAACTCTTCCCTAATCCTAGTTTGAGTGTCTTCCTGCCTGAGGGACCATCTTCTGGCTCTGCATCAGATGATGTTCTGCTGCTATTCGTATTGTTTTCAGTAGCTACTGTTTCAGAGGTGGTCTGCCTCTCAACCTTAGTCTGTGTGAGTCTGAAAACTCTGCTGAAGCCTGACTACCATGGGTGGTATTTGAAATACCAGCTGGCATAGCTGCCAGCATGACACAACCACCACAATCTGACCAACTGACATAAACAGTGACATCCACTCTGATTGAGTATATACCCAAAAGACTTGACAGCAGATCCTCAAAGAGAGACGGGCATAGCAGTGTTCATGGCAGCAATGTCAACAATAACCAAACAGCTTCAATAACATAAATGTTCAACAGATGAATATACAAACAAAATGTGGTAAACACAAGTACTGCTCTCACAGTAAAATAAATGAAGTCTTGATACAGAATGGATAGAGCTTGAAGTCATTATGCCGAATGAAACAAGTCAATTACAAAGGGCAGATACTATATACCTTCACTTCTATAGAAAGACAAGTAAAGGCAAATGTATAGATATCAAAGTTTATTAGTGGTTACTAGGGTCAGTATGCAGAAAGTGGGGGGTGGAGGGTCGGGGTGGTGGAAAAACTACAAGGATCATGGAATGTTAGCTTGCAAACAGATTCTTGTAATTGCTGTCAATAAGGCTTAAACCTGTAAATAACTGAGCAGGCAAAAGTTGTGAGATAGGTATATAAGGGGGCCTCAAAAAGTTTGTAGGAAACTTCCATTATTGTCAGATTTGTTTAGAGTCATCACTGGGGCTTTTTCTTGCTGCTGGTTTCTTTGTTGGTCTGCTCTTGCACCTGCATGACCAGGACCGGGGCTTTCTTGAAAGCTGGAATGACATGGTCCACTGGGGTGAGTGGTGGTCCACTGGGGTGAGTGGTGTCCCCCAGGTCTCATACTCACTCAAGGCACAGCTGTCAACACCTGTAGTTGTCCAGGAGCCAGCAGAACCCCCGCCCAATCCCCAGCCCCCAAACCCCACACTCCCTTGCAGCCAGTCCCACCTTGCAGGTAATTGGGAAGTATATCTACGATGGGTTCTACTTTGTTCTCAATTTTCTTCAGGTCGTAGTCTGGCTGCTTGGCCATCTTGGAAGAGCTTAAGTCAGGTTGGCCCTTGCTGTGACACAGTGGGAAAAGACCCAGCCAGTCGACTTAGCAAGTTATTCCTGGGGCCGTTCCTCAGGTAAGGAACACAAATGCCTGCACAAGATGCCCACATCTTGCCTTCTGACCCTCATCCAGGAGGTCCCCAAGCTTTGCCTACATCATAAAGCTGAGTGTCAGCTTTATTTCTTGACCCTGTATGCTACCAAATCCTGCCAGCCACCCAACTCCACCATCTGCCCCCAACCCAAAATGGCTCTGATATTTCCCGTCAGCCCCCACTACAATCCCTATGCCACAGTCACACCTCATTCTTGAACTATCCCAACAACCTTCTACCTGCTCTCCCTGCATCCACTCCTGCACTCTTTCACCAAGTACCTGCACCAGGCTCCACACTGAAGCCCCCATGATAAGCCTAATGCTGCCATGACCATGTCACTGCTCTGCTCAACTCCCTCCAAAGGTTCCCTGCTCTCATCAGGAAGCCGGATATGAGTTCTGGGAGGCCAGTTAGCACCAGGACCTGGCTGGCCTGTGCCCAGCTCCTTCTCCTTGTCCTTTCAAATGCCTGTGCCCCTGAGGCATTTGAAAGGGAGGACAGGCCCAAGCAATTTTCCTGCACCGTCATCCACAGCTGTAAGTGTCCCATGACCTTCAATTCCACTCAGCCCAGCATTATTAGGATGTGTTTGCATGCCTCTAGGCGGCACAGATCACAGCAGTAGCCACTAACTGTATGCCAGATCCTGCACTGAGTCACTTAACCCTCAAGCGCAAACAGCTGGCCCACTTTACAGACGAACCAATAGAAGCCCAGTGGGGCTCAAAGATTTTCCCAAGGAAATCAGCTAATGAGTAGAAGCACTAGAATTTGATCTCAGTTCTGACTGTAGGGCCTATCAGCCCACACAGATATGTTGAGGGCTTTGGTCTCTACACAGGAGCTGGCATCTAGAAAGTACAGTGTGAACCTTCAAGGAATGAACAAGAGCATGTTCACATGAATCACCCTCCAAACTCAGAAGGACTGGAGCAGAAATTCCTCCTGGCCAGGGTGCTGTAGAAAGTCCCGTGTGGCGTGGAGATGAGCTTTCCTAGAACCGCTAGATTGGGAGGTGGAAAATTAAGACTACAATAGAGAGCAGGCATCCTGGTAGTCTGGTGGGTTGCAGGCTGGGCTTCTATCCACAAAGCCATCAGCTGGAAAGCACTGGCTGGAAAAAGATGAGGCTTTCTACTCCTGTGAAGAGGTACAGTCTGGGAAACCCACAGAGGCAGTTCTACACTGTCCATAGGGTCGCTGGGTCAGAATCACTGGCACTGAGTTTGGAGGGGAGTACTGCCTCTTGTCATGCCAGCACGTGTTCCAGGAATGGGGTGGAGCACCAGGGCAGCCCCTCAGTCCCTCACTGGCCAGAGCCACACCCCACCTGGATGGTCTCCATGGGCAACTCTACGGCCTCCTTCAGCTCCTGGATCTGGCTCATGGCTTCGTTAAAGCTGGAACTTTTTCTAAAATCGCTTATTCAAAAACCAAACCAAACCAAAATGAATTCCCCAAAGCAAGCAACGCACTCAGGGAATTTTCATTAAAATAGGGATAAAATGACTCCAGGTGGGAATACACAGTTAAAATGGAGTCGGCATAAGTCTAAACATAGGACAAGCTACTAGAAACTTCTTCAGAGGCAACAGAAACAGAAATTTCCCTTTGGGCAATAAGCAGGAGCAGCTCACACACTCTCCCACACTAACAAATTTGCAGAAATAATAGATCCGGTTCGATTGCCTGGATGACTTTTACTAGCTACTTTCTCTGCATGAAAAGCAATTAATTACTGATGGCAATTTTCTCCTGTCCCTCTTAAAGAAATCTTCCCTCCAGCTGTCTGTCCTCCACTATGAAAGCTTTCCTCCAGCTTCTTTGTACAGCTAAAAAAAGCCCCAGGGTTTTGTAAAAAGTAAAGAAACACGCAAAATTTTTGAAGAGTGTATGTGGGAACGGGGGATCTTCCGTACTTAAGAGATCTTGCCCTTCTTTGGAGACTTATACACTTTCCCAAAGAAAGACTGGCCCTCACTTTGGCTGAGTTCCTGCTCCCTGAACCCCATCTTTGTACAGTTGGGCGCATCTCTTTTTCCTTTTACTTGCCACCTGCCAGACTGCTGACTGATAGCCACCAAACTGAGTCACCTCCCTTGAGGACCCCAGTCCTGGAAGGACTAAGCCCAGCAACCTGGGCATGCCTATCATGGCTCAATGCGTGGTGGGTGCGCTGGAGTATCACTTCAATCCAGCTCCTGGGGGAAGTTACCGCACAGGGAGTTTCCGAACCAGGTTCACCCCGCGCCCAGCTCCCGGGAGAAGGTACCGCCCAGGTGACAAGACTTAGCAAACCTCCGGAGGAAGCCCTAACGTTTGTACACCGCTGTTGCCACTCGCTTCCTGAATAGCATTCACTTCTTCGTGGTGAGAGAAACAAAGGACCCCAGGGCTCACCTGTGAGCTGAAGACCTTCAGAGTCTCGGGGAGGAGGCACCGCTGTGTGAAAGGAAACAAGGGAGGGGGCTAGGAGACCCGCAAAGTGATGAATCGGGATCCCCCTTTCTCCAATAGGGATTCTCCCCACGAACCCCAACCAATCCTAAAACTGGGGGATGGGGCCAGCCTCTGGGACACCCTCCCACATCCCAACTCGAGAGGGGCGCTGCACGGGGGCAGCGAAGTGGGGAGAAGGGCGCTTGCACCCCAGCCAAGCTGCTGTGGGCACCAAGGGTGCCCCAAACTGGTCACCGCGCAACCCCCACACTGCGCGTCCCCCCACTGGGCGCACCGACTACACACAGCGCAGGCTGCAGGCGCTTCTCTGGCGCCATGCCCAGAGCACAGCAAGTATGAACCGCGCTATGACTCTCACTTCCGGCTAGGACACCGCCACTTCCGGCCCGTCTCAGCACAACCCGGAATGGGAGGAGCATAGTCCTGGGTGTGATCCGGAAACACCCAGGTAAAAAATCAGTCAGGAGATAAGATTTCATTAAGCATAGACATTCAGGAAAATATGTATCTTACTTGATATGGCAGGGATTAACAGCAGTTCCTAGTGCCTTAATTCCCACCAACATATTTGAAAGTTTGTTCTTCATAACACTGACCATATAGGAAGGAATTCAGATGAATTGGAAATAATACAATGTGTAGGTCTTAGTGGTCCGAAAAGAGTCTTTCCCGAAAAACGGTTCAGATTATTATCAGATGTATGATCGAAGTCACATACCTTATGGAGAGCACGGACTGAGCTAAAGGCACCAACCTCCCTAAGTGACACTGAATCTCCACATCGTAAAAGGTGAGGCCTGAGTCACTTTGATAGTGGGTCAGGATATCATTCTCTTACAACCAGAGTGTCACAGCTGTGCTCAGGGCCACATAGAACAATTAACAATGCACTTCTACCATATCAACACGATTTTAATTTTATACAAAACAAACTGAATATTTTCTTCAACTCTTGGACACGCAAGTACACTTTAACCTCCATGTGGTGCTTATCCTTGTCTGAGACTGAGAAAATAAACCACTACATCACCTGTCTAGTTTTGGGTTATTGTTTAAGGACACTACCTGCTGTGTGGTAAAGATGAAACATTATGTTCTATGAAATGGCCAAAAAAAAAAAAAAAAGGCTAAGGAGCTTTTACTCTGCTCTCTATGGTTCTGAGTCAGGGCTCACACAACAGCTCTAACTTTATTGTTCTTCTTTTAAATGCATTTTCTTATTCCATATGAGTAAAACCTTAACAGTGTTTGTGTATTTGTAAACCAGAGGCAAATACAAGAGATACATCACTTCCAACTGTGGTGCTTGGTAGTGGGGCAGCAAACAAGAGGAAACCTTTTTAGACTGACAAAGGCTGAAACAATGGGCTCAAATATAAGAATAATTATGAGGATGGTGTGGGACAGGCCAGTGTTTCTCCCTGTGATACACAGGGTCACTGTGATTTGGAACTCACTTAATGAAACCGAACAGCAACAACCTCCCATGTGCAGTGACTCTGTTAGGTAGGTTAGCTAGATCTGGGAATGTCTGTTAATGCGTGCCCAGAGGGCCAAGCTAGGGGAACAAAGGAATGGCGCACTGCACATGCCCAGAGGCTTGGATTCCCTCAGGGTAGGCAGGGGTGGGCGTGAACTTGAATTGGCCCACCTAGGCCAGGTGAATTCAATTCCAGCCAATGGGGTCAATCAGGGGTCTTCCACCACGCCTCCCAGTGGAATCCTTGAAAAGGCAGAAGCCCGGAGTCGAAAAGAGAATTTTGGCGCAGAGAGCTTTGGCAGGACTTTGGGACACTTTTGTGTGACACCGAGCAGCTTCCAACCAGGCCGCATATTCGGGAGGAGCCTCACGGGTGCCGTGTAAACCTGAAACTACTAACTTTCATAAAACTCACTTGGATCACGAGCCAGGCTTCGGTGTGAATTCTTTCTCGTGCGGAGCCAAGGACCGAGGTATATCTAGCTACAGAGAGATCTAACAACTCTATGTACAATAAGTACTAAAATGTTAGGGTGTTTTTTTTTAATAAGCAGTACAGTGATAATCATTCCAGAATCATTGTTGAAAATATATAATCATGGTTTTAATATCTACACTTGCAAGATGAATCAATAGTCAAGGACAAATTTGAACAACGGTAGATCTGTATGAGAAACTTTATTTATTTATTTATTTATTACTTTAATGCCTGAGAAACGTTAAAAGAAAGTTTTAAGACTACAGAGAATATAGGGTAAAATTATTTATAAAATACACTACAACAGTGTAAGACGGAACTGAGGAACAGGGCGGAAGACAGACCTAACTGACAGGACAAGGGAGAGCAGAAACAGAAATAGCTTTATTAATTGGGGAGAGGGGGAGCTCCCAGACCAGGTTCCGTGACCTAGGCCAACAGGTCAGGGAAGTCATACTCAGCAGCTGGGGGCGAGGGTTTTTAAAGGGGTGGTGAGGAATGTATGGCAATTATGGCAATTAGCATATGGGGTCTGGAAACTCCTAGAATTGCTTGTCGACTCCTCATGGCTTTCTTTGAACCCAAAACATCTGGTTTCACTGGTTATCTTATCTGGTTCCTTCTGCTGCTGCTACTGACCTTTGGGATGTGCAGGGCCCGGTCCTGCTTCAGCTTAGTCCAAACGGGGGCTGCCTGGTTCAGACTGGGTCCAAACAAACAGGATATATGGTGTTTTAACAATAAAGTAACATATTTGATGATTACATAACTTTATTAGATTAGGAGAGTCATTAGAACATACATCAGAGCAGTTTATCTTTACATTTGTGGAAATGGGATGAGTGGAGGTTGAGAGCCCCTATCGTTGCCTTTGAGTTCATATTTCAACTTGACTAAGTCAGATTATTACCAGGGATGCAAGTATGATTCAGTATTAGAAAAACTATTAATGTAACCAACTACATAAACAGGACAAAGAATAAGAACCATATGATACAGAAAAGACATTTGACAATATCTAACACCCATTCCTGATAAAAACACTCAATAACATAGAAGTAGAAAGAGACTGCAACACATGAAATGTATTAAAGGAAACAGTCCGTGAAGGACAATTAGTTGACTGGTACTTACTGAAAATAAGACACTTCTTCACATAGAAAGGTTTCATCAAAAGAGTAATACAGAACCCACAGATTGGGGGAAAATAAATCTTTAGCAGTGAGGAGAGGGAGAGAGCCGGGGAAGAGATGTCAACTGGACAACTGTGGCATTTTCAGCACTTCCCCATCTCAATGCTCACCTGAGCATGCATCAAGGGAAAGGAGCCGTGAGTCTGGGTGCTGTAGCACAGGGAGCAAAGCCTGAAATCCGTGTCTGAGGATGAAGCAGGTTGTGAAGGGTCTTCCTGAGGTGGCTCTTGATTCTACAGGGCTCAGGCCTCTTCTTCGAGTTGGGTGGTTGAGGGGCGTTCAGGTGGATCCCAGGAGAGACATGGTCAAGTGGAGCAGATGGCATGGATGCTGTCAGGTGTAAGTCTCTGTAATCCTAGCAGCTGGAGTGTCTCTTGGGGAATTCCCACTTGGGAAACATGCCTTCCACCCACCACTTTTCTTTCAGTTTGTCTTTCTGTCTGGGCTTGTTGTGATTCAAATGCATATGCGTTTCAAGTGCAAGCAAGGCCACCCAAAGAGAGCAGGTTTCAGCAAGGTTTCCAGACTAAGAAGAAACTACTAAGAATGAATCCGTTGCCACTCCAGGCTCTGAGCCTCACTTCCAGGCCCCTCCCTTCAGGTCGCCCTCATCTCCAGGCTCCGCCCCTTCGCACAAACACCACCCGGTCCCCTCCCCAGGTGATGCAATTTCCTGCTGATCCCACTTCCTCTGCCTGAGAGGGATCCAAGTGAGCGTCCCACGAGTTTCTGCGGGTGAGTGAATTTCCGTGTTTCTGTGCTGATCCCAGGCGCGGAATCCCCGCAGGCCTGGTGTCCCCAGCTGTGTCCGGGTTCCCGCGGACGTTACACTTCCCGCACCCTGTCCGCCGGTCGCCGCGACCCCCTGGGATATTTCCAGTTAAATCCTTTCTGAGCTGGCCTCAGCCTTCGGGCCTGGGAATACTCTGGCCGCTTTTCTTGCTCAGAGCTCCTCCTGCACCCTCACCCCTCCCTCCAGAAAGGCGCGATTGGGCATGGGTTCTTGCCTGGGGCCGGTCCTTTCCGTGTCAGGTTGCGGTCATGAGAGCAGGGGACCCCAGAGTGGCCTTTCCTGAAAAGAGAAGCCAGCCTTGCAGTCATCAGGCCACTCCACTGGTGACTGAGGTATTAGAGCTTAACGTCTCAGCACTTTGCTTTGCAAAAGGATACAATAACAGTGACAGCCCCAAATCCCCGCCTAGATTAAGCCCTAGATTAAGGGATTGCAGAGTCCCATAGAGAGTAAGCCTCCATTAACAGCTTTCTGACCGGGAAGCAAGGTTGTAGGGAACATGGCCCTCAGGCAGAGGGGGGCTTTGGAGTGCAGCCAGCTCCAGTAAAGCTTTTCATTTGAGCCTTTTCCGTGTGGCCCTGATTAATCTTCAGACCTGAATATAACAGTTTCTTGGGACCAAAGTCTAAGTGTAAATTCGTTTTATCCTGTTGTGTTTGTTTTTTTTTTTACTATGTTAACTGTTTCTTTATTTTGTTCGAATTTGCTGGGCAAGAAGTGTGTCCCAATAGCTCCTCATTTTAAAAATTGTGTCATAATTATTTCTAATACAAGGCAACATCCAGATATATAACTCTTGTATATAGCAAGATAGGATCTTATTTAAAATAAGCTACCATTTTCTCTGTGCCCCACTGCATGCTAATGCTTGAATGGTCTAGCCTTGTATCCAAGTGTTCTTGATAAGAGGCTTGTTTTATTCACTGCGCTACAGTGGATTCTGTGAGTGATGCCATAGCACCTTAAACTCTTCCTTGGGGCTTCTAGGCTATAAGCCAGGTGTTACCAGATGGCCACCTCATGGAACACAACTGCTTTCATTTCATGGAGCTGCCAATCCTTTAACCACTGGAGCAGTAGGGCTTCTTCACGGACTAATTTAGATAGGCCACGCTGACATGTTTTTCATTATAGACATGGAGATCCTTAATGGGAATTATGTTCGTGTCTGATCTTGTCATATTTCCAACACAATAGCTATGTGCATACATAGACATGAATATGCGATCATCATGTTCAATTGGCCCTTTGGTTAGGTGTCATGGAGTTAAATCCATCGCGTGGCTACATCATGTGTTACAGAGCAGAACAGTCCCATAGTGTTTCTGGAGCATCGTTATCTGTGGAAGCACATCTCCTGTTCTCCCACAGTAATGTGGGCTGCTTACCCCATCAAGCCTTAGGGGAACAGTCTAGTGTAAGCTATTTGTGCCACCTAGAAACTTTCATTGTCCCTAACACGCCAAAACAAACTGCCACAAAGTCAATTCTCACTCATAGTGTTCCTCTATAGGTGTCTGAGATCAAAATCTATACAGGAGCAACCCGCCTCAGTTTCCTCTTGCAGATTTGCTGGTGTGATTGAACTGCCAGCCTTGAGGGTAGCAAATGAAGCCAGAATTCATTTTCCCTCCCTAGAAATGAACCAAATCAAGCAGACACCATCAAACCCACACCAACTCCTGGAGACTCCATGTGTGTCAGAGCACAGGGATGTTGCAGAGGGGTTTCAGTGACTGGTTCCTCAAAGTGCATCACCCGGGCTTTCTTCCCTGGAGACCCTGAATAGACACAATCTTCCAGACTTTCCATGAACACCCATCCATGTTAACCATTATAATGCTCAGGGACATAAAAAATGAAGCAAGGCACACATGCGTACATGTACATACACTTAGGAAAGCCAGAACCTCTATAAGTTGGAAATCTTTCAGAGAAGGAAAACTCAAAACTATAAAATGAGATTGAATTTCTATCTATAACATGAGAAACTATGCGGTTGAATTTGTAAAATTTGCAGGACCCAGAAAAATAAAGTTGTACTGTTAATTTCCAGCTATGAAGTTTTTATGTGAATTGTACAGATGTACTGTAACCTAACTGGTCTCCTTACCATAGCTATAGTATAAAATTAATATCAACTTTAAGAGATCTTCAAGATAGATGGTATATGTAAATAGCTTAATATTCTTCCATAGTTTTCATGGAAAATGAACAGGTATCCTAAAGATTTTTAAGATGTACAATATTTGAGGAATTAAAAAGATTTATTACATTCTATTTAGCATCATCCTGTACTGTCTAGTATAATCTATTAGGAACCAGATATGCAGTGGCTTCAAAAGGTTCATGGATAAATTCCATGATCTTTATTCCAGTTTTCCATGACCTTTTTGAAAGCCCCTTGTGCATTCATGGCATGAAGGATTGACTACCAATGAGCTCCTTATACCTCAATTAGATGATACTTGATAAATATCAATCATTTTGCCTACCATTGGATTCCATATGGTGACCGTATGTGGTTTCAGAGTAAAACTATACTCTTAAGATTTTCAATGGCTAACTTCAGAAGTTGTTTGCTTTCTTCTAAGGTACATTTTCGTTGCCTTCAATCTGCAATCTTTTGTTTGATAGCTGAACACTCAGTTATTTGCACTACTCAGGGACTCCATTTAACAACCTACATCTTGAAGTGTGAGTGCTTGCTGTCAGAGCCCTGTGTTGCCTGATATGTCCTGAATTAGCTTCCCTTACAAATTGGTGGGCCTTTTCTGGGGCTGCTTTTCTTTTTCTGTTGGTCTTTTATGTGTTCCTGTAATGATGCTTTATTGTATGTGGGATATATGAACAAAGGAACCTTTTGTCACAGTGGGTTAAATATTGGGCTTCTGACTGCAAGGGCAGCTGTTCACACTCACCAGAAATGTGCAGGAGAAGATGAGTCTGCCTGCTCCAGTAAAAATGTACAGGCGTGGGAGTCCTATAGGGAGTTCTACTCTGTCAGATAGCTCTGCTGTGAGTTGGACCAAACGTGGTGGCAGGGAGTTATCAGTGGACAAAGCCAGACCTTGTTCTTGACCACTTATTAGCTAGTTGAGGCTAAATGCAATTAGATTCACATTTTTGTGGACTCTTGTGAAGTGCAAAGAAAAATTTTTCTTTTGGTGGCAATTTTGGGAACTGATCTATTTGTGGAGGAGAGAAGTTTTGAAACATGCTATTTTTAAAAATCATTTATTGTGGGCTCATAAAACTCTTATCACATATATACATCCATATATACATCCATTGTGTCCAACGTCTCCCTTCACCCACTTTCCTGTTGTCCATCCCCCAGGGAAGAGGTTATATGTAGATCCTTGTAATCGGTTTCCCCTTTCTACCACCCCTCTCCCTCCACCCTTCCAGTATCACCACTCTCACCACTGGTCCTGGAGTCCCTGTGATTCAGGTTCCTTTCGGTACCTGTGTACATCCTCTGATCTAGCCATATTTGTAAGGTAGAATTGGGATCATGATAGTGGGGGTGGTGGGGAGGAAGCATTTAGGAACTAGAGGAAAGTTGTATTTTTCATCGTTGCTACACTGCACACTGCTCGTCTCCTCCCTGTGAACCTTATGTAAGGGGATGTCAGTTGCCTACAGATGGGTCTTAGGTCCCCAATCTGCACTCACCCTCATTCACAATAATTTGATGTTTTGTTCTTTGATGCCTGATACCTGATCCCTTCGACACCTCGTGATCACAGAGGTTGGTGTGCTTCTTCCATGTGGGCTTTGTTGCTTCTGAGCTAGTTGGCCGCTTGTTTACCTTCAAGCCTTTAAGAACCCAGACACTATATCTTTTGCTAGCTGGGCACCATCAGCTTTGTTCACCACTTATGCTTATGCGCCCATTTGTCTTTAGCGATTGTATTGGGAAGGTGAGCACACAATGGTATGATTTTTTTGAACATGCTACTTTTTTATTGATTTCAATCTTTTTGTATTCATTGACGTCTCAATGACACACCTTTCTGACATCGTTCATCCTTCTTAAAATTTATTTGGTCAACCTGGGGTTTAATTATCCTTAAAACATAACAAGACATTAGGAACAAACTCTTTTGGGCTATCCATTAGTTAATTCCATCACATCCTTCAAATCACTGTTTTCAATCAATTCAATTAATTAGACTACTAAGGGTAGATGACGAAAAGCACCACTAAACAAAAAGGCCCCATAGGCAGGTACACAGAATGATTTCACAATGGAAATCAGCTGAGAGAGTACCTGTGCTCACCTCCCCTCTGTTTTGAGAACAGGTGCTTCCTCTGGGTCCTAACTAGATTAATTAATTAGGGGCATTGAAGAGAACGCCTTTCTTGTTAGTTGCCATCTAGGTTTCTCCAATTTATAACAACACTGTGCACCCATGGTGATGTAGTGGGCTATGTGTTGGGTTGGTA
>NW_022111301.1:11691534-11694971 GCF_000313985.2 Echinops telfairi | reverse complement strand
GCATCATTGCCTCTGTTTTGTGAGGTGGAGGACTTTGTGGACTGGTGTTGGGTTAATGGGTTAATGTTGGACTTGTGGGCTTGGGCAGCATTGGGATGTTTTCGTGATGCACACTTTCTTTACATAAAACTCTCTTATACATGGGTTGCTGTGGATTTGTTTCGCTAAAGTACTATACTAATACACCCTGTGACCTCTGTACTCTTGAGTTCAACATGGTCAACTTTTTTCTCCGAGACTGAAATGGTGACTTTGGGCTTTTTACATATTGGTCATAATCCTGAAAGTCCTCATTTGCAGTTCTTGTAACTATTACTTCTTCTGTTTTACTTTCTTGCTAGTGCTTCTTCATGCTCCATTTATTTTTCCAGTGTGGGAATTTCCATGAATACTTATTGCTAATGAGCTTTTCATTTGTTTGGTTACCATCTCCCTTTCCTGGCCATGAAGATCTGGGTGCTCTTGACTCCTTTGCCTGTAAGTTTGAGAAACGGAAATCGAACTGAGCATTTGCAAACTGATTACAGAACCCTCCCACGTTGTTAGAATTTCTTTATCATGCCAGGGTTCACTGGCTAGTGTTTCCTAAATGATCATTTTATTCTCCTTACACTAGCTCACGAAATGTAAATATGCATGTGCTACTGCTTAGGCTCGACCTCTGTTGCATTTCTCATACAAGTTATTATCATTTGACCTTGTGCTTTTGTTTTTGTTAGTTGCTGTAGATTCATTTTCAACTCATAGCCACCTCATGTGTCCAGGGTAGGACTCTGTTGGTTTTGGACTGGTGTGCCCTCTCAGAACAGATTGGTTTTGTCTTGTTTAGGTTTGCTCCATGCTTTGCCTGGGTGTTATATTACCTCAATCAATCTAATAAATATAAGAGCAAGTTATAAGTTCCTGAGGTAAGCAGTATTGTCTGAAAGTCCTGGCTTTTCCAGGAAAATGAGTTCTAGTTACCTGAATTGAATAGATTGTTTTCTTCGTCTCCTCTTCATACTACACAGACGATCTCTAGATCATCTCTGTCACTGATGACTGACAGAATAACAAACTATCGGCATATCAACAGAAATGTAGTTGCCAGGCATTTAGTTGTAGGTAGACACATGGACCTACATGCTGACTCGATTCAACAACTTACCATTTGAGCAATACTGAGCATGTACTTAATGGTTTGTGACTTTCTTCAGCTATAGCCTATTGGAAGCAACATCTGCTTAAAAGAGACAGCAGGACTAAATGAGCCAATGTGGCCAAATCTTTTTGGAAATTGCTTCAAAATCGTGTTTGCTGAATACATGCAATGTTTTGTCATGAACATGTTGTGTGAAAGAGACCATAGTGGTTCATTGGTTTAGTTGATTGGTTTCAGGCCATACCCTCTGTGGCTCAAGCGTACCACGCACATCAAGGGAGGACAATGAGGCTGCATGGGCCCGGAAAGATTTAGACTTGGAAACACTAATGAGCAGTTCCACTCCCTGTTTTATGGTCAAAATGAGTTAAAATGTACTTGGCAGCACTACATTTGGTTTTTGTTCATCATAAAGGAATGGGAAGCTTTAAAACATGTCACCTGATGCACTGCTGTGGATGAGATTTTGTGTAGATTATATGTAGATCCTTGTAATCGGTTCCCCCTTTCACCCCCACCATCCCGGTGTCTCCACTCTCACCACTGGTCCTGAAGGGATCATCCGCTCTGGATTCCCTGTTTTTCCAGTTCCTATCTGTACCAGTGTACAGAGGATATCTATAGTCTATTGTTACCTTTCACTCTTGCCCTGTTTCCCTTTTCAGTAGCTTGTCCTATCTCCATGAAAGTACAAAATACACAAGAGTGCAACTGCAGAGTGACTGGAAAGTAGGTGAGTAACAGACACACCACATAAAATTTCATAATTCTCGAAATAATCATCTCTATCAGTAGGTACTACATCAGCTCTTGATCACGTGGAATTCTCCAAGATAATACCATGAATCCAAGGCTTGGGTTGCTACTTTGTTCATACCAGTAGCTCTCCAATGGCTAATGAGGGGCTACAGGGAGAAGCACAAATTCTGCAGTGTTTCCTAGTTGGTATCTTGCTTTCACCCTGCGCTTCATGTTCTGATAAATATTTTGGTTGGTCCTGTGCAAGGAGGTAAATTTCTACCCCCCTCCAATGGAAGAGAGGATATGAATGTGGAATCGAGGCTTTTATTTCTGATCATTTGTCTGATTTATGAGTTCTGACTGTTCACTGTTCTGAACCATATAGAGAGGACTAAGGTTGCAGTTGGTCAGAGACAAACTGTACAGAGATAAACTCATTATGCTGGAAGCATGCAGTCATTGGGATAGCATGTAATTAGTGAGGAAGTATGTCTTGTACAGTGGTTCTCAAACTTCCTAATGTTGCGACCCTTTAATACAGTTCCCCATGTGTGGGCACCCCCCAACCATAAAATTATTTTCTTTACTGTAATTTTGCTACTGTTATGAATCAGGCGACCCCTGTGAAAGGGTTGTTCAATTCCCAAGGGGCCGCAACCCACAAGTTGAGAACCGCTGATCTAGTGGGTGAAGTGGCTTAGCTAAACCCTTATGGAAATCTTTGGTAGAACAAGACCCCTGTGTCTAATGCCCATGTGACATGAAGTCTCTGTTTCCCAGGACTGCCATCTTCATCCTTTGACGTAGTAGAGTGCATGGTACCTTGCCAAACTAGAATGTATGGGATGTTTTAGGACACTGACTGTTGAAGAGGTGGCTTTGGATTTCTCCTAGGAAGAATGGGCATTGCTAGACCTTTCTTAGAGGAAACTATAGAGACGTGTGATGATGGAAACTTTTAGAAACCTGGCCTCAGTAGGTATGAATATTTTCATTAAAAAAGAAAAAAAAGAAGAAAAAAATATATATTTCATATATATATTCATCTTTTCATACATATATGTTTGTATGTCTTTCATACTCATTGATTCTACTGCAGTATGTGGGTTGAGTAATGGGAATACTTTGCTATATAAGCAAGTGTAGTATTTTCCTCTCAAGAGCATGCATGTCATGCTTCCCCCATGAATATAAAGCTCTTAGTGGTATACTAACTTTTTATATCAAGTGTGACTATGAGTCTACTAAGTTTCCTTAATGTTATAAATGTGAGTGTTGACTTTTGGTGTGGAGAGAGTGTGTGTGCGTTGTGCCTTGTAAGAGCTGTGTGTTTTACAAGGTTAACATAGTTTTATCTATCTATTTATTTATTTAAAATCATTTTACTGGGGGCTTGTACAACTCTTATCACAATCCATACATACAGTGAACCCTCGTTTATCGCGGTTAATCGGTTCTATACCCTACCGTGATAAATGAAATTCCGCGAAGTAGGATTCCTTATTTGTAAATCAAATATTTTCATAGTTAGAGCATAGAGGACATGAAAAAACAC
>NW_022111301.1:11653611-11690843 GCF_000313985.2 Echinops telfairi | reverse complement strand
CCCAGGGAGGGGGTTATAGGTAGATCCTTGTAATCGGTTCCTCCTTTCTGACCCAATTTCCCTCCACCCTCCCGGTATCAACACTCTCACCACTGATCCTGAAGAGAACTTCTGTCTTGGATTCCCTGTGTTTCAGGTTCCTGTCAGTACCAGTGTACATCCTCTGGTCTAGCTGGATTTGTAAGGTAGAATTGGGATCATGATAGTGGGGGAGAGGAAGCATTTAGGAACTAGAGGAAAGTTGTATTTTTCATCACTGCTGCATCACACCCTGACTGGCTCGTCTCCTCCATACGATCCTTCTGTAAGGGGATGTCCAGTTGCTGACAGGTGGGCTTTGGGTCCCCAATCTGCACTCCCCTTCATTCACAATATGCCTGATGCCTGATCCCTTTGACACCTTGTGATCACACAGGTTGGTGTACTTCTTCCATGTGGGCTTTGTTGCTTCTGAGCTAGATGGTCACTTGTTTACCCTCAAGCCTTTCAGGTGCTATATCTTTTGGTAGCTGGGCACCATCAGCTTTCTTCTCATTTGCTTATGTACCCATTTGTCTTCAGCGATCCTGTTGGGAAGGTGAGCATCATAGAGCATCATAGTTTAATAGAACAAAGTGTTCTTGCATTGAGGGAATACTTGAGTGGAGGCCCAGTGTCCATCTGCTACCTTAATACTAAGCCTATAAATATATGCACGTAGATTTATTTCCCCATCATCATATGTAAATATATTTACATATGTACATGCTTGTATTTAAACCTCTATAAATGCCCTTTGCCTCTCAGTTCTTTCCTTTATTTCCTTTGACTTTCCTCTTGTCCCACTATTATGCTCAGCTGTCATTTGGGTTTCAGTAATTCCTCTCAGTTACATTGCCCTTGATCAATCCCTACCAGGCATTTTATACTCTCCTTGGCACTGATTTTGTGTCAGTGGAAAGGCCAGCCCCTAACACATCATCGCGGGTCCGGTTGGTGCAATTGTACAGCAATAATAAGTAAAGATTATAGTAAAGTTATAGAGAGCATGAGAGATAGAAGAGAGATTGAAATAATGGAGTCAGACAAATTTCATGGTAGTGTGCTCACCTCAGCCGTACTTGGTGGTCCACATGGGAGAGAGATATTTATTGGTAACCAAGGCTTTCGTATTCTCTGGGGATGTGCAAGCCCCCCTAATTACAGGTGAAGGCATATGTCACAGGAAAGTGTGCTATAGGTAATACAGTAATGGGAGGGGGCTTATCTAGGGGTTCATATGCTATTAGAAGAGGGAGTAAGGGTATACATGTGACAAGATGGGCAGGCCTGAGATTCATGATGGTGGCCCAACTTTGGATGTCACTGAGCAGGTTTGACCTATTCTCTGGCTCACTATAGAAACCATTGTCAGTAGGGTGTAAACCCACCCTGGAGGGACCAAACTGAAGCCTTCAGGGAGAAGCCCATTGTCCTTAACAGCAGGGAGTGGGCCCTATTTGTTGTGGGACCAGACAGTAGTCTGGCAACTGACTGCCTTCCAGGGAGGTAACTTGACAATCATTTACCATTAATTGTGTGTCCCTAAGTCTAGCATATATTTGGGGGAGACGACTTGGGAGAAATGTTTCTGTTTCCCACAGTTTTGGACCACTTATTGTTCCCTTGCCCCTGAGTTGGTTAACACCACTTCCTTTCACCCACCTCCCCTTCTCCCATGTCCCACTTTCCCCCCCACCCCTTCCCCACGCCACCTGCAACCTTGGGTCCTGTTGTTTTCTCCTCCGTATTGTTTATCCAGCCTTTCTTATCTACATAGACATGCAGAGATAATATGTGCACACACACACAGCAAAACAAAGCGACAAAAGAAAACAATAAAAAGCAACCAAAAAAACCAATGACAAGTAAAGAAAAGCCTGTAAAAAGTTCAAGGTCTGTTTGTTTACCTTTAGGAGTGTTTTCCTGTCAAGTCTGATGGGGTGCCAAGCCATGGCCCCAAAGTCTATTTTTGGTACTCCCTTGGGACTTCCTTTCTCTGCTCCCCTTGCTGATCTGCTACACACCCTTAGTGTTTTGCCTGGGTGTGGTTGGGTCAGATCTAATGCAATTCCCTCACTGTTTCTCCAGTGTTGTCGCCTGTAGGGCTATGGGTCATGTTTCATAGTGGGGCCAGCCAACGGTCTTCTCTTTGCGTTGGCTGCTCTGAGCGGGGATATTGTCCTCAAGGCTTGGTGGGCCAGGATGTTCTCCACTCTCTCTTCCTTCCCCTTCATTTTCACCCATGTGCTCTAATCAAACATGCCCCTTTCTCTGAGCTGTAGCTTCAGTGTTGTCCTCTGAATTAAATTCTTCTGGGGGGAGGAGCAGCTGTCCTCTTAGTTGGGATTGGGGCTGGCCCCTCAAATACTTTTATTATAAATAGATTTTCACCCACCCAAAATCCACACACCTAGAGGAGCATAAGATTGGGTGGGTGTCAGGGAATTGTTGATTATCTTCTCACACTTTCCTTGTGATGTGCCTTTCTCCAAGAGCAGCATATCAGATACACTTTTTCTGTGTATGATGACACTAATCAGGGGACCTGCCTTAGGCTGGGTTGTCTAGAAAAATAAAAGTATAGACACTGACATATGCATAAGAAAGAGCTTTTTATCAAGACAACATCCCAGCCCAGTCTAACTGAAACCCATGGGTCCAATGCTAGCTTGAGTGTGTTCAAGTCCCCAAACTTCAGTTTTTGGGTGAACATCAATCCTTTCTGCTGTCCAACTTAATATATGTGTGTGTATCATTTATATATGTGTCTATATATGTAACTATATTGTCTAATATGTGCACAGAAATTCCTTGTTTTAGTTCATTAATTCATCAGTATATGAGGACCTTCAACACTACAGAAAACTGCAGGATTCTAAATCCGTGACTTTCTTCACAGAATGTGTGGACACAAATTCCCTGTTTCAGGGTTTTAATCTGAATAATTTTGCACTTCCTTTTCTGTAAGATAAATGCTGTAATTTTGATCATGCTGTATTTTCTTTTTCTTTTTTTATTAGATCATTTTATTGGGAACTTGCACAACTCTTATCACAACCCACACATCCATCCATTGTGTGAAGCACATTTCTACATTTGTTGGCATCATCATTCTCGAAACATTTTCTTTCTACTTGAGCCCTTGGTATCAGCTTCTCATTTTTATTCCCTCCCTCCCTCATGAACCCTTGAAAATTTGTAAATTATTGTTTTTTTCATGTCTTACATTGACCAATGTCTTGCTTCACCCACTTTTCTGTTGTCCATCCCCCTGGGAGGGGGTTATCATTGTTATAATGTTGATCATTGTGATAGGTTCCCTCTTTCTCCCTCCACCTTCCCCTAACCCTCTTGATTAGCAATTAATAGTTAGTTAAGTACCAAAAGTTATTTCAGCGGGTTGAAATGTAGCCTACAACGTTTTAATATTTATTAGCTATTTTTGGAATATCATGAATATTTAATGGATATGATAATGAAATTATGATTAGAGGAATTTTTATTTCTTTTGGAAGCCTCTTCCTTAAAAAAAATGTTAACCTAATTGCTCTAGTTAGAACATACACTCAATTTTTAATATCACTGATAAAAGTGGACATTTATGTTTGTCCTTTTTCTGATATAGGGTGATGTTTTCTCAAGTATGGCATTTTGACTTTTTCTTTTTAGGAATACATATTAGCATATTAACATATTGAACTGTATCTGTTTTATGTTAGATTTGTAGTGGTTTTTTTTTCTTAGTGTTAAAAACCTTTGACTTTGTTTAGTATGTTTTATGTGTCTATTTAGATTATTCTTTTTTTACATTAATTGGTATATTACAGTGCTTATTTTCTTATGTTAAATCAACTCTAGGATAGATTCCAAGTAATCATCATATGTAAATTATTTTAATGTGTTTTCTGACTCACTTCCCAATATTTTCAAGAACTTTTTTATGTAGATCCATTATCAATATTGGTCTACAGTTTTTTTCTTTTTTTATATGTATATGTTTAAGCTCTTTATTTAGAAATAAAAGCTATTGTGTAAAAATTACTTCTTTGCCATCAAATGTACCAGCTCTCATAATCTCGTCTCTCTACCTTCCACCCGCCTTTTTTCTCCCTTAATAAGAAAGAACTCTCTTTTATTACCATTACGAATCCTTTTACCTATTCTTTGGCTACCTGCTTCCGAGGAACCTTTTCTGAGCTCCTCCCTCTTCGGTAGCACCAGCTTCCTTTACTTAGTCCTCATCAACTTTCAGCATCTTTTCTATCTTTTTCTTACTATTTTTTAAAAGTCGTTTTAATAGGGGCTCACAATCCATACATACATCAATTGTGTAAAGAGCATTTGTACAATCATAGCCCTCATCATTGTCAAAGCATTTGCTCTCCACCTAAAGCCCTGGCATCAGCTTCTCATTTTTTCCCCTCACTCCCCACTCCCTCATGAACCCTTGATAATTTATAAATTATTATTTTGTGATATCTTGCACTGTCTGATGTCTCCCTTCACCTACTTTTCTATTGTCCATCCCCCAGGGAGGAGGTTATATGCAGATCCTTGTAATCCGTTCCCTCTTTCCAACCCACCCTTCTCCCTGGGGTCTACAGTTTTCTTGAAATATCATTATCTGAACTTGTTAACAGGTTATTACTGGTCTCATAGAAAATGTTAGTAAGTGTACTCTCACAATCATTGTTATGTTTCACCCAATAACATGAACTTAGACAAAAACCATAAAGTGTTTATTCATACTGTGTGAATACTCTGGTGTCTAGCTGCCAGAATCTTTAATCTGTCTTACAGTTAGCCTTGAAGTTTCTCATGGAATTTAATTGTGATTCAGTTGATTATAGACCTTCTGAACCTTCTGAAACCCACTCAACTCTCATAGATCACTTGCTCTGGCTGGATCCTCTGGTCTTGCAGCTGACCCCTCAGTGTAGATTGATAAATGATTTGCACTGCTCTGAGACAAATAGTCACTCACACCTGAGACTATGGAAGGGACATCCTTGACCCAAAGCCAATAAGTCCACTCCTACAGTGTGTGTTGTTTGCAATCAGTCAGCATTACCTAGAAAGCTTGGAATCTAGAATCTAGGCCAAGATGACAAAATGGTTGATCAGTCATCTCTTTTCTGGATCCATCTTGTGCTTTTAAGCTTCTTCCCTTAACTTGGCTCTTGCCATGACCCATCTACCTACCCCTTGCCATTCCTTGACTGTAGGCTGCAGTCTTTCCCAAAGCTTTAAAATTGGACATCCGTAAACACAAGAGCTTAAAAGAGTAGCAAATAAGGATTCCCCTGGCTTATTTTCTTGTTTAGGATATCTCTGTGTTGGCCAAGGCACCTCTAGGTTGTCCTGTTGGGGTCCCTCTATCTCTTGTTGTCCACTTCTACAGCAAGTTTCTCTAGTTACCACACTATTGTGCATGAATGGGCTACCCAACCATCGGCATTTCTTCACACACAATAGATATTGCAAAGAACACACAGGATGCAAGGGGATTGGGGCAGGTTAAACTTGATGAAAAGCTCAGCATGGATTGGAGTGGCTTATATGAGCATGATTCAGCTTGATCACTTTAGCCAAATATGTCAAGGGTTGGGGTCTGAGGTGCAGTACAAGTTAGTAAAGCATGTTCTTCATAAAGTATTCCTTTCTTCAGTTAGATTGCTGGTGAAAGGAGATATTTAGCTACAATGGAGCTTGATAATTTTGAGATCTTACACACTTCCACTTTGTTCTAAAAGTAAATATTGTACATATAGGATGCGGATCCAAAGTTAATAATGATATTGGAGAAATTAGTAAAATTGCCCTGTAAACCTAGAGTGGGCTCTTGTTTAGTGCAAACCCCCTCAGCTTGGAGCATGATTTTGATCCCAAGTGGTGGGGGTGGTCACTATTTAGCGCAAGAAGTACAGGCCAAGAACCTGATAGGCCTTTTTCAACATTGCCTCCTCTTCTGTTTCAGAACAAAGATTTGCCACAGAGAAATGCATCCAGTCTAGGGAACTAGAAATCTGGTACTACTGTTGCACATTGAAGCATCACAAGGAAGGATTTCAACTTCTGAGTGGGTTGTGAATCAAATCCATTCACCTGACTCCAAGCAGGGTGAGCATCTCTGGGATTCCTGGGGGCAACGCTGAGCAGAGGAGCTGGAGGGGAAACAGGAGGGATCTGGGCCTCCTGGGGTCTGAACCCAGGAAAGCACCAGTGTAAGAGGACCCAGGCTGTCCCATTGGTCAGGGTCTGAGCAATTTGAGCATCTCCCTGAATTATAGAATTCACTGGTTACATAACCGTTTATAATTGTATTAGAGCTTAAATTGTGAGCACTCCAATTTGCAAAAGCTGGTAGCATAGTGGTTACAGATTGGACTGCTAACTGCAAGGTCAGCGGTTCAGAATTACAAGTCACTCGTGGGGAGAAAGACAAGGTTTCCAATCTTGTAAAGAGTGATAGTCTAAGAAATCCACAAAGGGCAGTTCCACCTCCCTTTAAAGGGTCACTGTAATCAGAATCCACTCGGTGGCAGTGAGTTGGGTTTAAGGTTTGTGTTGCTGATGACAGCGACAACTCTGTCCATTTGCTGCATCCCCACTTTGATTAAGCCTCCATCGAATTCTTTCTGATCATTAACCAAGAATGTAGATCATCTTCCACTTGGGGAGAATGCCTTAGAAAATAGATTGCCTGCACTCCTCTCCAGCAAGCCCTCTCCATGGGCCTGCTTACATGTATCCTTGATGGAGCTCACTTAATGCGGACAGCACAGGGGCCATTGTCATGAGTCTGGCCTTGACTGCCTCAGTTTGAAGGCCCTGGATGATTCTTGTAAGTCGTTCTATGTAATAATGTGCACGTCCCAATTATGGCCCCATTCCTGCTGCTACAGTCACACCTGTATCTGTGATGTATTGATCCACCAATCATGATCTGTGACATGGCCTTTTGTTCTGTGCCCTATTTATGCAGAGTCACGACTGTGAATCTTCAGTTGCATTTGAACTACTAATGACCTCCGTTATCCATATGATGTGTGTGTGTCTTTTGTTGTCTCTTAAAGTGTAGTAAATGTTCTCCTTAAATTATAGTTCACCAAGGGGTCACTTTTCTACCCGAAAACAAAATTTAGGATCATCAGTGACTCAAGGTACAATTCTTTGGGACAGCATCTTGACAGCCATACCTGCAGGTAAGGTTAGGCCCTGCTAACTCCTGGCTTTTGTCCTAAATGGTCAAATGTTACATAGCTCTTTTAGTTCTGCGTATACATGCTCACTCTTCCCCTTAGCCTCACACCAAACACACTCAGCCCTATGTGGGTTGGCAAATCTAGTTCCCCAGATAAGTACTCAGTTGTATACTACTTCATCTACTAACCTCCTGCCCAAAGACTGAGCTCTCTTGTTCTGTGGCCTCTAATCCCACTGCTCTCTCCCAGTCTCTTGGTTCTGCTGCCACCATGTGTCTGTTGCTGCTCCTTCCCATCGCTTTCTCTCTTGTGTCACAGCTCCCTGTCTTCTGGATTGAAGAGTTTCAATGCAAGAATCTAGGGTCCAAAGGCCCCTACTCCTGGCTCTTCTTTTTTGATGGTAGTGAGATCCAAGTTTCTGTCTCTGAAATGCTGAATTAGTCCTAACATGATTTGTAATGTGACTAAACCTTAGGTTAGGTCAGACAGTTTATTTACGTAACCACAAAGGCACAAAGGTACCAATGTCTTGTTGGGCAAGCTGCCCAGTCCTCTTAAACCAAAAAAAGCCAAACTCACTGTCATCAAGTTAACACTGACTCATAGTGAGCCCATATGACAGAGTAAAACAGCCCCCGTGGGTTTCCAAGACTGGAACTCTGTAGCGGAGTAGAAAGCCATGTCACTCTTGGGAGAAGGAAGCCCCATCCTGCTTTCGAAGAGAAATTGGTGGTTTCCAACTGCTGACCTTGCAGTTCACAGCCCAACAGTAACCATTATGATGGGCCCCTTTGCCTCATTCATATTGGCAGGCGACAAACCCACATAAATAATTTGGAAGAAGTTCAGGGGACATAGTTAGAAAGACTGTATACTTGTATAGGCCAGCTGTCTCAGTGATTCGCAACCTTCCTAATGCTGTGACCCTTTACTACAGTTCCTCATGTTGTGACCCTCCAACCATAAAACTACTTTTGTTGCTACTTCATAACAGTAATTTTGCTACTGTTAGGAATCAGGCGACCCCTGTGAAAGGGTCGTTCGACCCCCAAAGGGGTCTCAACCCCTAGGTTGAGAACTGCTGATCTAACTGCTTTAGGTACTACAAATAATGCTACATTAAAAACGTTATCTATATTGGGATTCAAAAGTGCACTCACTATTGGGGCATGTATACTTCTTCATTTATATATATATATCATTTATTTATATATATGTATATATATACATATATGTATATTTGAATCTAATAGATGTCATATAAGTGTTGATTATGGAGTCTTGGTTTTGACATGTGTTAAGAGTTGGACTTCTATCCTCAAGATCAGAGGTACACGCCCATTAGCATCCTGTCGTGTATTTAGAGTCTCGGAAGCTTTGTACAGCAGTTCCCCTGTGTCCTATCTGCAGCTTATACGTCTAACTCTACTTGATGGTGAGTTTTAAAGTGTTTCTAAAGTGGTTGTACAATTTATAGTTCTTCTATAAAATAATCTTTAGTTTATAATAGCCCTTTATATAGCCTGTTTAAAATGTTTCCAGATGCTTTAATTAACATAATCATTTTAAAGGTTCATTGATTTGTCATTCACTTTGAGAGTCACACAGTAAGGAATTTTTAGTTTTGTATGCTGTGAGGTAGGGATCCAAATGTGTTATTTCTTCTTTTTGACATTTATATTTGATTGCCCAATCTCGATTTGTTATAAAGTCATCTTTCATTCACATGTCTGAAAAATATGAGTTTTAGATTTTATTGCTCATGGTATAAGCATGTTTCCCATCACTCAATAAGGCACCGTTAACAGTATTGGGGACTTTGTGTGTTAAGAAGAGGGAAAAGAACAGTAACAGCATCTGGACCTACGTGTTATGTGTTACTCACATTGTATTCTCCCATCAGCCTGCAGATGGTGCATCACCAGCAGCTTAGACGAAGGAGGAAGGAACTGCCTGGTGTTGTTATTTTTGTGATGTCCTCATGAGAGATTGAAATTTGTGAGCATCATTAGAGCTGATCCAGATAAGACAAACATAGAGCATCCCAGTTGCTGGCAGTGTTATAAGGACCAAAGAAAATGATCAAGGCTCAGGTGATTCTGATGTGTTTTATCCTTTTCTGTATTTCCTACTGGAGTTGTAGGAACCTGTATAATACTGATTCAGTTCATTGGAAAAGTGGAGATTTGAAATAGTAGAAGTTAGAGATAAGCTTTGACTCTGACTTCAACATTTGGCTGGAGAAGATTAGGAATATACTGATCATAGGATTAACATTGAACATAATATATCACTGAGGATTCTTTGGATGACATTATCTTCCAACTCATAATTTATTATTCTATGGCCATTCATTCATTCAAATGATGTGCTATGCATAGTTTTTAAGGAGAAATAAAATCACTTTTTAGGAGAGTTAAGTATTCCATGGGATTTTTGTCTGATTAAGTTTCTTTAATGCTTCTTTCTGAAGGTGAAATGTTATATACTCTCCCAAATAGCAGCATTCTCATTAATGCATCTAGAATGGGCCTTGTAGCAATAGTGTTTTAAAAATGGTTGACAGCATCTCACCTCCTCTAACTGTAGATGCAGGAGAGAGGATGAACCATCAACATCAACTCTGATTCGTACGAGGCAGAGCTTTATTCGGTAACAGTGTGTAATTTGGTATCAGAATCAATAGGCTACACATTGGCATTCATATTAAAGAACCATGTAGGCACATTTGCTCTTCTTCAGGGCAGGCCTGTTTTCCCTGTCCCCTATCAGACATTTTACCCTCCAAAGGTAGACTCATTTTTTAGTTCCATCTATATAGGTTCCCCTCAACTCCTTTGGGATATCCTCTTCTTAATCTTGCCTGCCTGTCCCATTATCTTGGCTAAAAAGTCCTTTCTGGACCTGTCACCATTGGCTGTGTCACTGTGTCCCATCTACCTTGGTCATTATCTTCATTGGTTAGCTATTGACCCATGAATAGTAGAGTTCATTTTATTGGAGCAGCAGTAGACCAGGCCCTAGGTGATTGAGGTTCAAGATGTTCCATGATATGCTCTGCAGCATCTCACAAAACTAAATAGCCATCAAGTCAATAAATCCCTGTTCAAGATGTGGAAGCTGGTGAGTCCCAACTCTATATACAGATCAGGTATCAGTCTGCAGGGTTCTCCTCATTAATGTGTTTGCAAAGGCTCATGAACCACTTCATCAGGTCAGACAACAGTCCACTGCCTCACAAAGTGAAGTTTTTGAATCTGGTCAGATAATAGGTTGCAGGGGCTGAGTAATCCAAATGGGAAGGTAAGACAGCAAGCTGTTGGCTCATAGAGTGGAGGAAGTTCTCAAGTCAAGTCATACAGCCGGCTCACAGTTGTCATTCAAGGAAATGGATCTTGAATTTCTGGAAGCTGGCAAATCCCTAATCCATGGGATCATTCTGAAGTATGTGGCTGCAGGGGCTAATAAAACCAAATCAACAGGTCAGGTAACAGGCCAGTGTCTCACAGTCTCTTCTCAAACCATGCCTGCAGGCAGTTCTCTCTCTCCCTCTTGATATGATGGCTTCTTGGCCCAACCTAGCACCTTCCCTGTCTAGGCAAGATAGGAGGGCTCCAGTGGTACACCCAACAGACCTAGGAGGTGCCCCTTGGAGAGCATGTGGTGAAAGATGGCAAGTTCAAGAGGACCTTGCAATTAAAGTTAAGGCAATATGGTCCGAAGGTGGCTGAGAAGAATTTGTCCTAAGGTTGTCAAGAGGAGCTTGTCCTAAGGTGGCCTTTTAAAGTTACAATGTTGTTCTGAACTCAGGAAGGGAGATATTGCCTACGAACATTCTGATCTTGGTTCTGAATTATAGCTTCTTGTTCCTGATCCCAAGTTGTACCTTGGTCATTAATAGACCACGTTGATCTATGGAGTTTTGTGTGACCATAGCAACAGGTTATCAAACCCAGAAGTGAGACAAAGAGTGGTGTGGGAAGAATGACTTGTGTAAGAATTGACAAAAAATGTTGGAGAGGTGAGGTATGTTTGACCTCCCCCTTCTGAACTGTTCTTGATACTTATTGCCACTCAAGGTACTGAGCCTTTTATAATGGTGATACTGGTAGAAGTCCTAATTCCATTTAATAATAAACAGGTGTTTACTTTGTGTGAGTGTAAAGCTGAGCTATTTCTAGCTCATTCAGATAATTTCACTAGAACTCAAAATTTTAATTTTATGAGTGGGTGCATTATTTTGGGGCACTGGGGTCCCCAACACTCAAAAAGTGATCATCAGGAGTACATTGCAATTGTGGCAAATATTAAAAGACAGAGCAGACAGTAGGACACAGGGGCTCTCTTCCCATGTCAGGACTGAGAGAGTGAATATATTTTCCAGTGAATATATATAATGGACCTTACAGATCTTTCCATAAGGCGTGCATGTCATGCAGTTAGCATATACATAGTCAAGGGGTAATAGCATAAACAGGTAAAATAATAAGCAAGCAAGATGGTGAGTTACCATCTTGACCTAGTGTTAGTTGACGTAGAACCGGCCCTAGGCCCTCCCCAGGCATTTGCAACATTTGGCTATAGAACCCAATTGCTCTGACCTACAGATAACCTTCAGGCATAGTGAAGTAGCCAGGCACAGAAATGATTCATCTACTATGGTAGCTCTTTTAAGACTGCTCCTTAATGGAGAGTTATTGTGGGGGGCACATTATTTGGCCTGGAGAACGTGTATTAAACATTTATTTCTCAGAACAATGGAGATCTTTCTGAAAATAGGGCTAGTTTTCTGGGCCGATGGTTACGAATGTAGAAATAAGGTCAAATATTTTCTACCAAGTCCTCAGTTGATGCCACATTATGGAATGCATTACCACAATAGTTTTATTACTGTTTTGCTTTCTTTACTGTAAGATATATATTTTTAAATCTTCAAATGAAAAATATGTCATTAAACACACTCGTCTTACTATAGGAATCACTGGCATTCAATGATGTGGCTATAAAGTTCACCTGGGAGGAATGGCAGCTCCTGAACCCTGCTCAGAAGACCTTATATCAGGATGTGATGTTGGAGAACTATCGCAACCTGGTTTCCACTGGTGAGGAGAATTCTCAAGTCTTTGGCTTTTCCTTTCTTATGTGTTAAAATCTTTGCAGTGTCTGTGGTGTTCTCAAAGAGGTAGATTCTCATTGCATTCTCTCGTCCTGGGTTAGTGGGTTAGGTCTTCTATCCTTGAGAGAACACTATTTACTTTGTTCCTTTGAACATTATTTCCCTAGAAATACAACATTCTGCAGGCTTTACAAACTTTAGGTTAATGTTGGTGTCTAAGATTCTGTAATTTATCATAAACAAGTTATCTAGTTGTCAGCCCAGAAGCTTTCTTTCAATTGGAACAAGGAGAACTGTGTTCAGTATTAGAAACAAGCTATAGTGTAATTTTCCCTGATGCATGGTCAAAATACCTTAAGGGAATTGACTCGGGGAGTTGATTCAACTGGTAGAAGACTTCACGTCTATGATAGGTGTCGGAAAATGCATAAAAGTGTGTGCTTCTTTGAATGTGAGAGCTCACTTGTCCTAGATGTTGAGTGAAGTACACCTGTAGCTCTTATGAGATTAGATTTCCATTTACTTGTTTTACACTATTGTATGTTTGCTTCCATAATTTTCTTTCTTTAACATTCTGAAAATTTCCCTCCTTTATGTGTTTCCACTTTACTATGAAAATCCATCTTGCAAGACTCTCTCCAAACAGAGAACTCTGAAGTTTTAAATGTCCTCTGAATGTCCTCTGAATACAGTACATTCCTCCCCTACTGAGTAAGAATGGATTTCCCTTTGTAGTTTGCAACACCATCTTGGATCTGGAACTCCCACCATAAATGGGTCTCCTTTGTGCTTCCTTAGCTTCCCGCCTTGGAGTTTCCCGAAAGGTTTTGGTGTCCATTTTCCCATTTGTTCACCTGTTCCTTTAAAGTTTTCTTTATTCAGGTGATATAAGTTCTTTGTTTTCTTATAGAGATGGTCAAATTGCCTTCTCTGTTGGAATTCTTTAACAGACATGTTTCTCCATATTTTACTCCTTTTGGTGAAACACATTTATGACTTCTGTTATTTTCAGGTCTCTAAAATCATCTTCCTAGCAAGAAAATTATCAGCTTAGAGTATAATTTAGCACTCTACCTTCAATATTTTTCTACCTGTAAGATTTTTTTTTAAGTTGCCTATTCCTCCAATAATTTTGGAAGTGGAAAGGGCATTTTTTAACATCCTGCATTCTTGTTTTTTTCATTAAGCACATGTCTACTCTATATTCCTTACTATGCAGTGTGCCTTCTGAGGCCCACCCCTTCTTAACAGGTCCAAAACCCAAAAGATGACCTTTGCTGCTTCTAAAGAACATTTTTGCAGGCTATTCCACAGATGTTTTTGCTGTTACTGAAACAGTGCATAGTATATTCAATATTGCTCTCTTTTCTGTCTTTTGAGTAGCCTTTTGGTTTCCATACATATGTTTTGTGTCATCCCACAACTCAACTGGTCTCAGTCATTAGTGTTCAGTCATCAATCTTTTATTCTCAAGTTTATACTTTAGATAGTCTCTAAGCTCTGTGATCTAAGTACTTTGGTTAGCTTCAACTTGCATTTGAGCAATTGACGATCTGTTCCAGTTAACTTCTGGCCTTGTTTTGACTAACGATCTTCCTCATCATTTCTTTCTATAGATGTGGTTGATTTGATTTGATTTTCATTTGTTCCATTCAGAAAGATCTATATGTATAGTTTCCGTTGTTTAATAAGGAATTTGTTGTGAAATCATCATTAGTCTCAAAATTTTATCAGTTAACTTGTGTGTCATTTCTGTCACTAAGGCCACATTTTCCATTTACTGATACTGTACCCAAATTTTACATTCATCAGTGCACATAATTGTCCGGTTGATCAATGTCAAGTTGCAAAAGTCATACAAAATTTTCAGTATATATATTTTTAATTATTTTATTGGGAGCTCTTACAGTTATCATAACATTCCATAGTTCAATCACATCGAGCAGTACTGTACAATTGCTACCACAGTTTCAAAACATTTTCTTCTTGAATTCCTTGATATCAGCTCTCCTTTATCCCCTCCCTCCCCCACCCTCAAGTTCTTTATTGTGGAAAACAGAACCTGGATCAAAGTGTAAGCAGCCTTATCTCTATACTCCTGCCCACAGGGCTTGGAAGACCAGTACTAGTGTTAGAAGAAAACCTCCACAAGCCCCAAGGATAAAGCTAGAGCTGATAATGCACAGTCTCCAGATAGAGTTTTCTCCGCAACTGTCCTCCAGTAAGATGTTATTATACAGCTCCTACAGGTGTCTGACTTCTTCATACTCAGCTGAAAGATGCCTAGCTTGAAAAGCAATCAGGTTCCCTTTGTTTCTATCACCCAAGGAATCAACTATCACTTTGTCTCTTAAATGCCCTTTGATGGGTCCTAAGGAACAGTTGTATAATTGAAGGGAAGAAATAAAAAGGCTTTGTATTCTTTCCCCAATTTATATAGTCTCAAGGCATGCAGTTCTCCTCCCCCATTTTCACTCCCCCTACCCCACATATACAGACAGACACCTACCTAACAAGGTTGGCAGGATCTTTACCCTGGGGATCCCTGAACTAATTGGGTGAGCAACTTAAAATCAGTGCTGAGGGCAGGTGGAGTGGAGTAACTGTCTCCTGAGCTGGGAGAACAATAACAACATGTCTGCTCTTGTAGTTAAAGCTCCTGGCAGATAGTAATTAGCCATGTACTTGTATGAGGTATCATTAAGGTAGCACTATAATGAGAGGATTTTATTTGGATGATTTTTAATTAGGAGAATGCGACTGGGACTCTTCTCCAACTTAGAAATGTGAATGCCTCCCTCCACCCAAATACCTGGCCTTGCAGTCTTCTTTAATTCTGAGAATAAATAATTTGTCTGCATCCATTCTTCTTGGTCCTCAGTTTGCCACAGCCTAATACTTATCATAAACTGTTCTAAAAGAATTCAGGATATTCTCAAATTCACACTTGTCCATTCTATTAGGGTCTGTGCCTTCTGGAGGCTTGCATTCCTCGCTACTATATAAACTCACTGTTAATCTTATTCCAGTATTGCAGATGAAGCCACTCTACCCCCTTTTGCTGTCTGTTTTATCTTCCTTAATTGCACACACTATTCCTAAGGGCCTGTTCGACTGTGGGGCTGGATCCTATGGTTTATGTTTGCCTAAATAGTTGGTGCACAAATCTAAATATCACTTGTTGTAACTGGTCTTACTTGCAGGTATATGAATATTACCCTTCCACTGACAGAATTATACTTCACAGAAGATCTTGCCATGTACTTTTCGATGATGAATATGATGCCAGTCTTCTTTAATTTGTCAAACTCAGCCTTATAAACCACTTGATTATCCAATTGAAAATAGCCAGTACCAGTCTATTTAGTTGAATAATTCATACACTATCAATTTTTTAAAATTATTTTTTGTAATTGGTTCCCTCTTTTCCAACCCACTGTCCCTCTACCCTGCCAGTATCACCACTCACACCACTGGTCCTGTAGGGATCATCTGCCCTGGATTCCCCGTATTTCCAGTTCCTATCTGTACCAGTGTACATCCTCTGGTCTAGCCAGACTTGCAAGGTAGAATTCGTATCATGATGTGGGGAGCGGGGAGGAAACATTTAGGAAATAGAGGCAAGCTGTATTTTTCATCGTTGCTACATCGCACCCTAACTGGCTCATCTCCTCCGCGAGACCCCTTTGCAAGGGGATCTCCAGTGGCCTATTAATGCGCTTTGGGTCACTATCAATTTTTAAACGTTCTATTTTGTTTTGACAACTTTCAATTTTTTTTCTTGATAATATTTCATATATTCCATCTTCCAATTATTAGAGGATGTTTGCAGCTATTTTTCCTCGGTTTCAGTCATGCCATGTCAACCACTGAAGGTCCCCAAAGATCTCCTCCAACCACATCATTAACGTTGACTGTACTTTGAGGATTTAGTACTTCTTCAGTGTTATTTCGTTTCCATTAAACCTGAGGGGTTCCTGTTCTAGAAGTCGATCACCAGGTCTTCCTCCCAGACCCTATTTCTGGAGATTCCACTAAGACCTGTGCACCATGGGTGATCCTGTGCTTGTATTTGAAACGCTAGGTGGCATTGCTTCTGGCATCACAGCAACTTGCAAGCTATTACAGGACAACACTGAAAGATGGGAGGTGTAAGCTAGAATACAGGCTCCATAAACATAAAGAATATGTTTGTGTACCATAATACCTTTCATATATACCTGTAAGAATGGTTTTCTCCCACGTAGAACATTCTGCATTTTTCACATTCCCAAATTTATCTAGTATATAGTTGGCTTTCAGTAACGATTGATGAAATGAATACATCTAACCTTTACCAACTGGCATTAGCAAGCTTTATCACCCCTGTAGTTTATTGGTCTCAATGTCTTCCTTCTATTACATTTGTTGTATATTTTCATGTACCTCTGTAAACAAATGCCAAATCTGTGTTCATTCATCACTTTCATATCCAACCTGATTTCTCCAATAACTATTTTTGCCATTTGGATTGTTTACACGATTTTATTTCTTCCAATGGGCAATAAACATTAAGCATAGCGTTTTATTTATATTCCTATAAGAGGGTTGTCACTAAAGATCTGCTTAGTATCATTGCATATTTTAAGGGGTCCATTGTAAATCAAGATGTTGAAAAAAATAAATGTTCTGTTCTTTTATAGAAATCCAGAAAGATGATGATCATTTGCTTGAGCACTTGCAATGTGAAAGATGCATGGACAGAATGGAACAATGCTATAAATTTAATACATTGGAAAGTATTGTTTATCAGCACAAAAATAATTTTCCTCCAAAGGAAAATTATGAGATGTTTGTATTACATGAAAAAATTGTAAAACCAGATTTAACCATTCTGAAATTAAATCAGAACAGTAGCCACAAAACACAGAAGTCAGTTGTGCTCAAGGAAGATGAAGAAACTTCCCTCCACATTCAACAAGAGCAATTTTGTACTGAAAAGAAATTCCCTGAGTGTGAACAATCCAGGCTCGTGAAGTCACAATGCATTCAGCATGAGGAATCTGATGAAGTTGAGAAACCGCATACAGGTGATAAATGTGCAGCATCCTTCATTGAGGAGTGTTTGCAGTATGAGCACCAGATCATTCATACACTAGATAAGACCTATGAATGCGGTCATTGTGGGCAAAAGTTTAATAAAGTGTTGAAACTCAATGAAGATTATCACAAAGGTCACGAAGGACAAAAGCTTTATAAATGTTTGGAATGTGGCAAAACTTACCAGAGTAAATCATGCCTCAAGGGATATCAGGAAACTCGTGTGGCAGGGATGGCATATGTATGCAACAAATGTGGGAAAGGCTTCACCATGATGAGTGATCTCACTGCTCATCAGCGAACTCATACTGGAGAGAGACCTCATGTATGTGGTGAATGTGGCAAAGGCTTCATTCAGAAAATACATCTCAAAACTCATCTACGAACGCATACAGGAGAAAAACCCCATGTATGTGGTGAATGTGGAAAAGCCTTCTTTGGGAAGACTGCTCTCATTTATCATCAGCGAACTCATACTGGAGAGAAACCCCATGTATGTAATGAATGTGGCAAAGCTTTTATCGGGAAGAAGGACCTCATTATTCATCAGCGAATTCATACTGGAGAGAAACCCTATGTATGTGATCAATGTGGAAAAGCCTTTATTGGGAAGACTGCTTTCACTTATCATCAGCGAACTCATACAGGAGAGAAACCCCATGTATGTGGTGAATGTGGCAAAGGTTTTATCGGGAAGAAGGACCTCACTGTTCATCAGCGAACTCATACTGGAGAGAAGCCCCACATATGTGGTGAATGTGGCAAAGCCTTCATTCAGAAAACACATCTCAAAACTCATCTACGAACTCATACAGGAGAAAAACCCCATGTATGTGGTGAATGTGGAAAAGCCTTCATTGGGAAGACTGCTCTCACTGTTCATCAGCGAACTCATACTGGAGAGAAACCCCATGTATGTGGTGATTGTGGCAAAGCCTTTATCAGAAAAAAGGACCTCACTATTCATCAGCGAACTCATACTGGAGAGAAACCCTATGTATGTGGTGAATGTAGCAAAGGCTTCATTCAGAAAGTACACCTCAAAAGTCACCTACGAATTCATACAGGGGAGAAACCCCATGTGTGTGGTAAATGTGGAAAAGCCTTTATCAGGAAGAATTCTCTCACTGTTCATCAGCGAACTCATACTAGAGAGAAACCCTAGGTATGTGATGAATATGGAAAAGATTTTATCAGGAAGAAGGACCTCTGTTCATCAGGGAATTCATACTGGAGAGAAAACCCATGTACATAGTGAATATGGCAAAAGCTTCATTCAGAAAGGCAATCTCAAAACTTGTCTATGAATTCACGCAGGATCTAAACCCCATGTATGTGGTGAATGTGGAAAAGCTTTTACCTGGAAGAATGAGCTCACTGAGCATCATCGAATTCATACTCCAGAGAAACCCCATGTATGTGGTGAATGTGGAAAAGCCTTTCTCAGGAAGAATAAGCTTATTGTTCATCAGTGAACTTATCCTGGAGAGAGCGGAACCCCATGTATGTAGTGAATGTGCAAAGGCTTCATTCAGAAAGCACATCTTAAAACTCATCTATGAATTCATACCGGAGAAAAACTTTTCATGTGGTGAATGTAAAGCTTTCAGCTAGAAGTGATGCCTTATAGCACATCAGAGATTTCACAAAGGAAAGAAGCCCTTTGCATGAATTAAATGTGGAACATCTTATATGTGGAAGTGAGGTCACGTTAAACATGAGAAAATTCTCAACAAGAAAACCTTTCATTGGAGTTAATGTAACAAAACTTTCAAAACAAAGGAAGAGGTGAGGTGCTAGAGTTTGGCCTCGACCAAGCGTAGGCATAGACTACTGTGACTTACCATTTGGGATTCCATGTTCTGCATTGCTGTCCCTCTACTGACATGGTCCACCATTGTGGGGAGAGGGCTTTCCAGACTGACAGAGTACGTGAGTACCTCATTCTTCTTCCAGCTTTCAGTGCCTAAAAGAGAGCTGAACCTGGTGTTTCTGGATCACAAATGTACCAAGCAGTAGAGTGCCCACCCAGATGCCAGTTGTGCCTGCACCACCTGCATACTCTCTGTTACCCCGCAGAGACAGCACAGAAGTGCCATAAAATAAGAATGAAGAAAATAGAAGATGTATGGGAACAATTAATCCAAATGATGAATTGACCACAGCGAACCACAGCCTCCACAACCCTGAGACCAGAAGAACTAGATGGATTGCAAAAGGGTTCTGAGTCGAGTGGAAGAAGAAAGTGGAAAAAAAACCCAAATCATAAAATACATCAGGCTTACTGGTGTGATGGAGACTTGGAATCCCCAGATTATGGCCTTTAGGGACTCTTTGCTCTTGAACCTGTACTCACTCCTCTGACTCAGCTTTCAGCCCAACAATATACTGGCTGGAGGGGCAGAGTAACATCCAAGAATAACATATATTCTCTAGAACAATCAACTGTACAAAGTCAAAAGGACAGCATTTGCTTATGGATCAAAACTCTTAAAAGCAAGAAGGAACAGGAAAGAAGGATGGGGCTATTTCCCTGACCTAACTCATTGGGTCTCAGAACCCGCCTGGGGCCTCAAGATGCCCCCGTCCTTCTCTGCTCCCCCTTCTCTCCTGGGAGTTCTTTCCCTGCCTCAATAAAGCCTTTCTCAACTTCAAAAAAAAAAAAAAGGAAAGAAGAATGAATAATACAAAAACTCAGGGAGGGCAGAAGTGGGAAGAAGGCTGGTCTATCTTGGGGACTTCAACAATGTATGAATTGCTGAAAACCAATTTACTTTAAAGTTTTAAATCATAAAAAGTTTTTAAAAAAAATGAGCTCATGTCTCCTCAATTATTTCATGCAGGATAGTTACTCTGTAGCTGTAATGAGTGTGGGTAACAAACTTTTACCTGTGTTTCTAAGTTGTTTTGACAAACACACAGAATTGAAAAGCCTTAAATTCAGTCAAGATGGGAAACGCTCCACAGGAAGTCATGTGACATCACATACCAGTGATTTCATGCAGAAGGAAAGCTGTGGCAATGTAGTGACTTTGCAGATACCCTCTTTGGTTTCTCTCAATGTGTCAATAAACTACCTTAGGATTTTAACCAATGTAGTTCTGATTGGCCTTTATCCCGAAAGGGGTCATGTGACAATAGAGGATTTGTACAGCAGAGAAACGATATGAATACAGGGAATGTGGCAGTGCATATGCATTTAGTGACTGGCAGTGCCTCCAATATCCAATTACATTTTCTTTGATGTTCCACAAAGCCCATAGGATAAACTGATGCAGTAATTGGACTGAAGGACCGAATAAAATGTCTGCCACACTGTATGACTGCAGTGTAAATCTTGCAGGGAATCATGACTATAGAGACTGGGAAAGCCTGATAGACTCATCCTGTGTGCATATGTACATTGATAGCAAGACAAATAACTGATTTCACATCTGATCTCTTTTGACCCATGTTAAGTAAGTTAACCAGAGAAATACTATGACCATAGAACAGGAATGTGAATGGCCTTGCTCTCATGCAGAATTCTTTGGAAGGTGGATTATTGCAGATGCAGTTAAGTTAAAATATAACCCTTTATCCTTTGAGATCCTTTTTGAACCATTTTAAATCTATTGTAATTTTTATATTCTTTTCGATTAGCTTTATCTCTGTTTTACTTTGTTGTTTTTTTAAAATATATTTCTCTATGAATTCCATGATGCCTAATCGTGATATTACTGGATCATAATGGATTTCAAGTTCTGGTTGTTTTAGGTTGTTCCACATTGTTTTCCACAGTGGCTGCATGTATTTATAAGTCCACCAGCAGTATATATAATCCCAATCCCTCCAGATCCTCTCCAGATTTGTTGTTTTTGCTTCTTTGGTTTGGGCTGGCATTGTAGGGGTTAAGTGCGATCTCGTGGTTTGAATTGCATCTTCCTGAAGGCTAGTGATCCTGAGCATTTTTTATATATGTTTGTTAATCATTTGTACTTCATTTTTGGTGAACTGTCTGTTCATATCTCCATCCCATTTTTTTGATTGAGTCTCTTGTTATTTTCTTATTGAGATGTTGTAGAGTTCTGTATATTTTTATAATTAGCCCTTTGTCTTGATGTGATGTTAAAAAAAAAATTTCCCAATCTGTGGACTCTCATTTCATTCTTCTAATGCAGTCTTCTGATGTGCAACAGTGGTGTAATTTCATTTATGTCCAAATTGGGAGACTTTATTCTATCTGGTGGCCTTTGGGATAATTCAAGTCTCCCTGAAATTACCCAAGGCCCAAAATGATATTCAGGTAGGTTTATAGGGACACAAACCAAAGCTGGTTTGGCAATCAGGAGAGGTTGAGAATATTGCATTTTCTTTCAGTGAGTAAGCAGGGAAGGGTTGGGGTTCTACATTCCTTTCAGAAAGCAGTTTACAGAAGCTACGATCAGCATTAATCTTTTTAACTTTGTGAGGCATGGGACAAAGGGCACATTCTGAGAACAGGAGGATATTGACATTTGGGTAATAACACTGAAGGGGCAACACTGGGTGTGGAGGAGAAAGCGGTTACATAGTTTAGTGATGAAAGAGGCCTGGACAGCATTTTAAACATTCTAAAATGGGGGCACATGAGTCAAGCTTGGGAGAAGTTCTTACAGCGCTTCTGTAATGGTGATTCATACTCACCTAGAATGCTTAGTGGATTAGTTCTCAAAGGCCTCAGGCTTAGTGGATTAGTTCTCAAAGGCCTCAGGCTTAGTGGATTAGTTCCCAAAGGTCTCAGCCTTTAAAATAGAAACGCAGTTCTACTCTGCATAATGGAACACAGTGAATCAGAATCACCCCCATGGAATCTAAAACAGTACTAGATTTGTTTAATTGCTATGAGCATATAGAAACCGTGGATGCACAGTGGGTAGGGCATTGACTGCCTGAAATCTAGCTTCTAGGAAGAATGATGAAAGTGTCTGCCTCCAAAAAATGTACAATCCAGACCCTACAATACCTCTGAGTTAGAATTGACTCAGTGACTGTGTTTATGACCTAATTGTCTGATTTGAGTCAAAGAGAATGCTTCCTTCCATTTTGTGGAGCTGGTTTAACAGCCCCAAAGCTATTTCACAGGAAATGAAAGCTTTTTTTCACAAAGCTTTAACCACCAAGTGGAGAACAGCAAACAAATTGTCAGTCATTCGCTCTGTCCTGGGTTTCTGGCATTTTCAGGATGTGAGTTTTCACTGTTTCTTGCATAGTCATAGGTGGCAGTGTGCTCAGACTGCAGTCTGATCATCTGAAGATGTACTGTGCTGACTGAAATGCCCATGGAGAAGACATTTCCTTTTGTAAAGTCCTCAAAGATATGCATTGATACAGTGACTGCAATATTAGTCGCAAACATAGTAGATCTTGTTTTGATCTTGCTGTATAATTGTTAGGGGTCGTGTAGTCAGTTCTGATTCCCTGTGAACCTGCATACAATTGTCATAAATGATGCTTGGACTTAGATTTGGTCAGTCATACTCAAGGTGCACTAAAATTCCCAGTATTCTGAAATCTGGAAATGATGATAGAAAATATGATTCCAAGGAAAATACAATCCAATTGCTGCAGTTGTGTTCTGTTAATTGGTAAACAAGGATAAAAATGCAGGTTAAAATTCGAACTAATTTGTTCGTTTGTTTTTCTGACTCTTTGACTAAGAGATGGCATGGAGGAGAAGATCCCATTCTGTGGGGGGAGGTCAGATCCACAGGCATTCCCCCCCTGAGGGCAATCAGTTGCCAGACTGCAGTGGGCCCTGCTCCCTACCGCTGGGGACAATGAACCTGCTCCTGTAGGCAGAGTATACACCCTACTGATAATGGTTCCTATGGAGACCCAGGAAACAGGTCAAGGTTGAGCTCCTGAATCTGGGATCCACCCACCTTGTCACATGTATACCCCAGTCCCTCCTCTTCCTGTTGCTTGCGTGTCCCTGGACCACCTCCTCATTTCTGTGTAACCTATAGTGTAACCCCTTCCTGTGATGTGTGTCTCTACCTGTAATTAGTGGGCTGGCATGCCCCCAAAAGGTATATAGGCATAGGTCAGCAATATAGAGTTCTCCGACCTCTCTGACCTCTCGGTCCCTGGTCGCTCCCCTCTCTTCCCCCTCTCCTCTCCTGCCCTCCTGCCCTTCCCCCTCTCTCCACGTGGACCATCAAGCATGGCTGAGGTAAGCAATGCTACCATATAATGTGTCTGACTGCATCATTGTAATATCTCTTTTATCTCTCATGCTCTCGGTGACTTTAATATAATATATATATATCAACCGTACAATTGTGCTTACTGAACCCGTGGGTAGTAGCAGCGGGTGGTGGCTGGCCCCCTAACCCCTCACTCCTCCAAATTTAATACTACACCATTCCAGATCTTATTTATTGCCTGATTGAAAAACTCAACAGATGAATGGAGCCTTTTCTTCCAAGATGGCTTTGTCTAAAGTCTGGCATGCTGCCCTGGCTTAAACTAGGGCTGAGGGCCAGGATCTTGTTCTAGAACCTGTATCTCTCCTTTGGAATGAACTTACTCCCAACTTGGTGCCTGTCTCCTGAAAGTCATGAGATAAAGAAAGTGAAAGTTATAGAAAAGTTACTGATTTTCATTTATATTTAAATTAAAATTATGAAATAAAATTATTTAGATTAATATCTATAACAGTGGTTCTCAATCTATGGGTCGTGACCCCTTTGGGGGTTGAACGACTCTTTCACAAGGATCTCCCGATTCATAACAGTAGCAAAATTACAGTTATGAAGTATCAACAAAAACAATTTTATGGTTGTGGGCGGTCACCACAACATGAGGTACTGTATTAAAGGGCCACAACATTAGGAAGGTTGCGAGCCACTGCTCTAAGCGATCTATAATTATAATGCAATTCTGAATAAGATCCCAGCATCCATCTATAAGGACATGGAAATTACTCATCAAGTTAAAAGACAAAACAAATAGACCCGGGTTAAGAAAAGTTGGAACTATCCATTGCCCATACTTCAGAGATCCTGTGATGTGGGTAACACAATATACTATTAAGAACACCATAAACTCCTCAGGAGAAAGATGAAGCTTTCTGATCATTGAACGTTCTACAGGCTCAGAAATCCACAGAGACATTGTTTTCTCCGGTATGATTTCTGAGTTGTCATCAACTCAACAGCATTAAGTTGGGTGTTTGGGAGGGAGGGGTAAAGTCTCTATAACTGCATCTGAGATGGGCGTTAGGGAAAAAGGACAGTTTCAGTGAGCCGTATGTTCAAGTGGAATATCTCTAGACTTTTGTCTCTGAATCCCTAAGACACTCATTTGGAAATGTCCACCAGAAAAAAAGACTCACTTGTGTTTCAGGTTTTCTGGATGTGAATTAGCTGCTTTATAGAGAGCATACTAGAATGGATTGATCCACATATGAAGGCAAGTATGCAACAGATAATGTTTCACTAATCCAAGGTAGATTAACAATCTCGAGATAATTTAAAATATATTTCCCTTTGCAAATTAATGGATTGAAATTGAGGACATAACCTTGTATAAGTGTGCAAGATAAACAGTGAAGAAGAGTCAGTGTCAACTCCAACGAGGCCTTTCCTACCCCCATCCAGGTTTTTGGACACAGGGTATTGTCTTACCCATTTTCTATCAATTAGTGGAATATATTTCTGTTTTTCTGTGTATTTGCTTTCACAATAGTTTTTCCTAAATTAAGACAAAATAGAACAGTTTCTACTGGTGTTTCCTCTCAATCATCTGCTAAGCACTGGGAACAAAACCAACCCAAGACAGCAGAAAATCTCATCTGCCCACACACCCACCTGCTTCTGGTTCCTGGACCTGTTCATTTGGGCCTGAACTCCCCCTGCTGGTATAAAGATATCTTAGGTCAGACAACCCCCGCCCCCCGCCACCACCCACCACCCCACAGCTGTCCTGAAGGGTGGTTTGTGTGGGGACTCACATTGACTTCCTCTCTCCTTGGCTCCTTGCACAGTGGTCGTCAGGAGTCTCAGAGCTCAGCCGCAGGGAGAGCTAGTTCTTGGATGTGTGTGGGTCAATAACTAGATGGTCTCTGAGAGATAGTGTGTCTTTGCTTAACCACTCTGACCCATAGAAGGTCCTTCCTATCCACTCAAGGCCACTCCCAAGGCTCTGCCTGATCCAATCCAAGGTAACACTGGTGCTGGAGATGGAGTCCCCAGTGGTGGTGCAGGTGAGAGTGATGGTGAAAGCTTCACCACCTGAGCGCCTGATTCCTGTAGCTACATGTGAGACAGGATGCCTAGTGTCCTTGGAACAAGCATTAAAGGACTGACATGTCTGAATCTGCTATGGCCCACTGTATCTCGCTGCCATTGACCTGATGGGAGACTCAGCACCATCAGGAGCAGGAAGAGAAAGGAGGCAGACATTTCTGCATTAAAGGATCCCTGACTCACAAGGCTCTGGAATCCCCTGATTGCAGGGTGGTGGTGATGGTGGTCTCATTTAAGTAAGAAACCACAACAGGCATTTGCCTCGGAGTGTTACTGACCTTTATAAGAGGTGGGGACTATGAACAGCATGCTAACAGGGGCCCCAGCTCCATAAGAAAGTGTCTCCAGAGCTGTTTGTTAAGACAAGTTGGACGACAGAGTTAGGAATTATGTGACCCACAGGCATACTTTGAATTAGTAGGCCCTCCAGATTCCAATATTTGCAGTTATAAAATTATGAGTTCCAGTATAGCGTTATTATCTGATTTGAACATATGCATCCACTAATTCATGCATCAATTTATTCTTTGTGAGGTCTGAGACCTATGAACACACCAGACATTCTTCTCCATTGAGGGAAAACCAATAAAACAAGCAACTGAACCTGGAAACAATCTCATCCTCCAAAAGCAAGCTCACTGTGATTGCATTTATTTTGACCCATGGGAAACTTAGGAGACTGATTAGAACTGCTCGTTAGGCGTTCTTTGACTGGAATTATTTACAGGAATAAACAACATCATCTTACTCAGGGGGAACCATTGGCTGGTTTGAATCCCTGACCTTTTGGTGAGTAACCCAAACTTATCCCACAGCACCACCATAACCCTAATATCTCTGCACCGACAGGCCCATATTACAGGCTTTCTTAAATATCACTTTTAGAAGCCAAGTCATAATTTTTTCAATATTATTATATGAATATGAACTCTAGACTGAATAAGGAAGGCCATAAAAATGGTGCTCTTTGACTTAAGGTGTAGAAAAACAATGGTGCAAGTATCGGGGGATGGGCTTCAATAAATCAAACATCTGTTTTGAGTGAAATACAGCCAGAGAGTTCTTAGGAATCAAGGATAGTGAAACTTTGTTTCATGGAAAGTTATCATGATACCAGTCCCTTGAGAAGGCATCCACCATGATAAAGTAGGGGATCAATGAAGAAGAAGCTACATCATGAGATGGATTGACACAGTGCCTGTAACAATGGGCTCAAAAATAGTCATTGTGATTATGGTGCTGAACGAGGCATTATTTAGTTCAGTTGTACATTGGATCACTTAGAACTGGAGTGAACTCCGTGGCATTTAACAGCATCAAAAACAAATCAAAACACAAGATTCTTCTCAGGATTGAATCAGCATTGAATAACAATGCTGAGGCAAAGAGTATATGTTTTAGGTGGGGAAACACACCTAACAAAGGGAAATATGTAACAGACTACACTGTCTTTATCATTGCCCTTATATTGAAGCTCACCATGTCTTGGCTAACTATTGGTTGAAAATTTCTTGTCAACATATTTATAGAACTTTAAGTATTCAAGGTTGTTTGGGTGCAGGATGATTGTTAGACCCTGCATGAAAGAGAAGAACTGTCTGAATAGGATTTTCTTTTCTGTAATACTGATGGGAGAAAGTTATCATGTCTTTAACAAACTGACTCACTGATTGGTTTTGAACTGCCAACCCTTTGGCTAAAAATTGAGCATTTAATCATTGTGCCACATAATTTTGTGGTCCAGTTTCACCTAAGTATAACTTACATGCATCGACCTTTATTTCTGCAGATGAAGACATTATATAGATTTCTTCAATGTCAGCACTATTGATATTTTTGCTCATGAGTATTTATTGTGTGGTGCTGCCTTGTGCTTTGTATGATTTTAATAGCATCCCTGGACACTATCTGTAGTGCCAGAAAGAGCTGCCACAGCTGTGAAACAAAGAGTGATTCCAATAATGGCCAAAATCCTGTAAGAAATATCAAAGGATTGATGCATTTGAATTATGGTATTAGGGATAATATTAAATATATCATGGGCGGCCAGAGTGACAAGCAGGTCTGTTTTGAAATAAGTATATCTTGGATATTTCTTGCAAGCATTTGAGTAAGACTATATTGCACTTATTTAGTCATGTCATCATGAGAAACTAGTGAAGGAGCTGTGAAAGGAGCACTGTGTATCGTGTCATGTATCTGTCTAAGACAGTATGCAAACATCTGTCCAAGTTGGTTCTCATAAACAGCATCCTTACTACAAACAGTAAGATGAGTTGTGGAAACAGCTGCATACAGTGTTTCCCTGGTAGATATGAAAACATCAGTATGGGCCGAGATACAGAACTCACTCTCAAGACTATGAGAAATTCAAGTGTGAGAATAGCAAACTTGTCTGGGAACACAGCCAGTAATTAGTAGATAAATAATAAAGCACTGCAGGCTGTTGAGGCTGATGCAGTTTTTGTACCATCTCTGTCTGTGTCTAATATGTGCTTCAGCCCTGTATTTTCTATGTGTGTGTGTGTGTCCGTTTGGTTCCATGTTCATTCTCCCTGCTCAAGAAACCGCGACATCAAACTTGTACCCGGCGAATGGTCTTGTACTTGGTAAAGTACAATGGCAATGAACAAGAAAGAGACTTTCAATGAGATGGATTGTCACAAAGGTTGCAATGATCAGTCCAAACAGAGGAATGATTGTTAGAATAGTACACGTCCAGGCAGCATTTCATCCTGTTGAACATAGGATCTCTGTGAGTTGAAGTCAACTCAAGTGTACCTAGGAATACCAACATATACAATATTATCCAGATCACTAAGTTACAATTATTATATAATTATACATGCTGGTTGCTTAGAGAAAATTTGGGACTCACAAGAGAAATTTTTCCTGCATTAAGATTTCTTTAAGGAGTCCTCTTCTGTAAAGTAGTTATGCTTTGGGCTGAGATCTGCACGTATACATTTTAAAACAGCCAGATGTTCCCCAGAAGAGAGATGGGGATTTTTACTCCTGTAAACAGTTATAGTCTCAAACTCATAATGGCATCACTGTGAGTTGACATAGACTCTGTGGTGGTGAGTTTCGTGTTTTGGAATGTCTCTAGCTTTGACAACAAATAATTCTAGTTAATACAGTCAATTGCAGACATATCTCATCAAGGCATTTAACTGTGAACTCTGTTGTATATATGGTGAAAGACAAAGCCCATTCCAATGAAAAGAAGGCACGCTCAGATGCATGAAGATTCCCTAGAGTGTATACATGAAATGTGCTGAAAACATGGGGTAAACCACAACTTCTGAGAGGAAAGCAGCACTGACTCTTCTCGCATCTGCCAAAACATGGCCTGTTACAGGATGTTTGTGTCTGGACTCGCGCTGGCTTCCCATCACTGTGTCTCTAGCACAGTAATACATGGCTGTATCCTCAGGATTCACAGAGCTCAGTTTTAAGTAAACTGAGGTGTCCTTGGTGATGCTGACTCTTGACTGGAGAGATGGATTATAGTATGCTCTCCCATCATGTTATTACCCCAACCCACCCCAGGACCTTTCCTGGAGTCTGGCAAATCCAGTTCACATCATAGCGAGTTAAAGAGAATCCAGAGACAGCACAGGTGAGAGACAGAGTCTGTGAGGGCTTCACCAGTTCAGGGCCTGACTCTTGTAGCTGCACCTGAGCCAGGACACCTGAGGATAAAGAGAAACACAGAGAGTCATGTGCTCAGATGCTGCATCCCCAGACTTCATGTGTGAATCCTTGAAGCACTCACTTCCCAGAGTCACCACCAGAAAGAGGAAAGCCCACATATTCTTTTTGTTCATGTGGATAAGATTCATGACACCCAAAAAATGCTCTCCAGGGTGAGAAGGACGATTAATTTAAGTATATGCATGCTGTGGCTTCATCTGGCTGTCTAAGAGGTATTTGCATGTTGGAGGTGCATTTGTACATCAAGGTGAACAGGATAAAGTGAGGCCCCTGGTTCTGCTCCTCCCACTCAAAAAATGCTGCTGGCAGTGCCTTTAGGATAACCCAGATTTCTTCTGAAGTCTTCACTTTTTCCACTGCAGAGTTCTCTTAATCCATACAAGAATGTGTTCTGTTCTGGGAGCTAGATGCAGCCACAGATCAAGGACATTTTTATTCCCAGTGATAGGTAGAGACAGATAACAACAGAGAGAGAGAAACAAACAAAGTCAGACAGAAAGGAGGATAACTGGCTATTTAAATAGATAAGAAATGAAAGTATTCACCACAAATCAGGGCCATATCTCTTCTGATTCATGACACCTACGTTTGTCTATATTTAAACAATGTAATATTCTAGTGTGGTCAGAAAACATCCAAATGACCAAAAATATTGCTAAATTGGGTAAACATGTCTTCACTTAAATTTACTGCCATATGTTTTCATACCAAATTTAACTCAAGTGATGGTATTTTCAATTGCTTCATATGCTTGTGAAAGTTGAGCATTGAATAAAGAAGAGTAAAGAATCATTGCATTTGAATTGTGCAGTTATTGAGGAATATTGGAATTGCCACAGACTGTCAGAGTAAAGGTTAACCGATACACCAGCAGCAGCAGCAGCAGCCCCTCAGGAGAAAGACTGGACTTTCTATTCCTATAAACTGCTAGTCTTGGAAACCCACAGGGTGGTCGCTATGAGTCAGCATGGAGTTCATGCTAGTGGTTTTGGTTTGGCCAAAGGAACACACAAATCTTTCTTGGAATAGTACATCCAGAATATTCCTTAGAAACAAGGACAATGATACTTCATCTCACAGTTTTGAACCTGATATCAAGAAAGACCACTTGGAAAAGGGTATCATACTTGGCAAAGTAGAGGACAGTCAAATAGAGTAAGGCCCATGAGGAGATGAACTGACATAGTAGCTTCAATAACGGGCTCAAACTTATGAACTATATTGAGGATGGCTCAATATTGTACATTGTTTTGTTCTTTTGTGTATAGGGTTATGAGTTGGAAATGAATAAGCATACCTAACAACAACAATAACAACAACAAAAAACACAGAGAAAAAAAAACAAAAACCACATACACATAATGTGGTAGTTACATAATCTTTTGTCAGTTTTTGACTTAAGACTGAAGGGGTGGTTTAGCTTGTCAATCAGGTCGCAGCTTGATGACCTCATTTGGAGGTGCTAAGGAGATAAATAGCTCACTGGAGGCGGAACACACACACACTCCATGCTAGTCATCGCTTTTGACAAGCCACATGGAGAGAGGCTGATGGAGCCAGAGCCCTGGGAGCTGTAGGAGCCACGTGGAGACCCCTGCCAGCGCTGAGATGCTTCTACAGCCACCGGATCCACAAGACTTTCCACCCATTGGCCCGTGATCTTCCTGCATTCAGCATTATTGCTTGGCTGCATGAGTGTAACAAGGAATTTATGGACTAGTATTGGACATCTGGGCTAATATTGGGCTTATGGGCTTGATCTGGACTGGGCTGGGATGTTTTCTTAATATTCAATTGTACTTGCTTAAATAAAGCTTTTTTCTTATACACATATGAGTGTCTATGAATTTGTTTCTATAGTATACCTGGACTAACAAACACAATATGCTGAAACCAACATCCATTGATACTTAGATCCTGGCAAACTTATACTTACACATATTCATACAAAGTTCTCACACAGGATATTCATACAAGGCTTGCATATGAATGAGACAAACAGAAATGAATAGCCATTGAGAGTATTGAAGCACATGATGACCTACCTCTCTTCATGGTTCTGATTTTTATTAGTTAAACTAACTGAATACAAGCTCAATGTGTATACTACCAGAATTAACACCTACTTGTGTCCTCCTAGAGGCAGGCTGGTTAATTATTCACAAGGCATTGAAAAGGGCTGAGCTTGGTTCCACGTTTTTGGTCTCTGGATTAGCAGTCTAAATAAAATGTGGTCTTCTCTGATGTCTTCAAAAGTGCCACCAAGCTGTATGTTAAGATGGATATAAAGCAATGAGCATGTTGAGTAATATATTTCTGAATGGAGAGATAGAAAGGGAAATTAGCGGTGTCCCCTTTAAAAATAAATAAATAAATAAATAAATAAATAAATAATTAAATAAATAAATAAATAATATCTTCAAAAAGACCTGTTGCAGAAGCGGGACATCCAGAATTCTTATTGGAAGTTAAGAGACAAGGTTTTTTCACACAGATGTTGGACACTATCAGGAGGGACTATTCTTGGGAAAAGGACTTCATTCATGTAGAGTCACCAAGGTGGTCTAATGCTGTGATTATAACAATGGTAGCAAATATGGCAGACTATGAGGATGGTGCAGGATAAGGCACTGTTTCATTCTATTGTACTTAGAGGCTCTATGATTCGCAACCAATTCCATGAAAGCTAACAACAATCATAATATTATTTTACTTGTTGAAGCATGATATCTTAATAATATTGTAATGAAAGACTATTGGTTAAAAGTTAAGAAACTCAAGAAATAAATAGGAAATAAATCACTGCTGTATGTTAATATTTGCTTTGTGAGAAAAACCATGAGTTTCAATTATGATCTTGCCCTCTGCTACTTTGACTGGGTGGGTTCCTATGTTTCAAGCATCCTATGCACCTTGCAAACCTGCCCCTTCTGATGAGAAGTTTGTGTTGAGCTCTCTTCGAGTTCTATTCACAGATGTTTGAAGAATTAGCACTCATGTTTCAACTTGCTGGGTTAGTTAGTTTTTCTAGCTTTATTAATGTTCTGTCTTTTGCTCACAAGTAAAAAGAGGGATACAATGGTGTGGCCAACTGGGGGTGCTCATATAGATCATCCACACATCGACTGTGACCTAGTCATTGCCACAGGTGATAAGGTGAGGTAACTCCACATTGATTTTGATTAATACATGTGGTAGTTACCTAATCTGTTGTCAACTTGAGAGTCTTAAGAGTGAAGGGTCACCACAAGGTGTAGAAGGGACCAGTTATCAGACATCAAAGAACTAAAAATCATATCAGTGGGTGTCCACCTTCCTGATATGATCACTGAAGACAGACGTGTACATAAGCAAATGTGGTGAAGAAAGCTGATGGTGCCTGGCTATCAAAATATATAGCGTCTGAGGTCTTAAAGGCTTGAAGGTAAACAAGCGGCCATCTACCTCAGAAGCAACAAAGCCCACATAGAAGAAGCACACCAGCCTGTGTGACCATGAGCTGTCGAAGGGATCAGGTATCAAGCATCAAAGACCAAAAAATCATATCATTGTAAATGTGGGTGAGTGCTGAGTGGAGACTCAAAGCCCATTGGTAGGCAACTGGACAACCCCTTACTGAAGGGTTGTGGGGAGGAGATGAATCAGTCAGGGTGCAGGGTAGCAATGATGAAACATATAGCTTTCCTCCAGTTCTTAAATGCTTCCCACCACCCTCCACTATCATGAACCCAATTCTACCTTAAAAATCTGGCTAGACCAGAGTATGTACATTGGTACAGATAGCAACGGGAAATACAGGGAATCCAGGACCAGTGGTGAGAGTGGTGATGCCTGGAGGGTGGAGAAAATGTGGTGTAGAAAGGGGGAACCGACTGCAAGAAGCTACGTATAACCTCCTCCCTGGGGGTGGACAGCAGAGAAAGGGCGTGGGAGTCATCAGACAGTAACATATGACAAAATAATAATAATTTGTGAATTATGAAGGGTTCATGAGGGAGGGGGAAAGGGAGAGGGAGGAGGGAAATGAGCAGCCGATATTAAGGACTCAGGTGGAAGGCAAGTGTTTTGAGAAAGATGATGGCAACAAATGTACAAATGTACTTGGCACAATGGATGTATGTATGGATTGTGATGGGAATTATATGAGCCCCCAATAAAATGATTAAAAAAAAAAAAAGGAGTGAAGGGTTGCAGCTTGATGACCTCATTTTCAGGCATTAAGGAGATAAATAGCTCACTGCAGGTGGGACACACACTCACTTCCTGCTAGACATTCCTGCTGACAAGACACATGGAGCTACTGTAGAGTCCTGGAGCTGGAGGAGTCATGTGGAGACCCCTGCCAGCGTTGACATGCTTCTACTGACATGGATCCACGCGACTTTCCACCCACTGGCCTGTGATCTTCCTGCACTCAGCATCATTGCATGCTTTGCGTGAGTCTGAAGAGGAATTTACAGTCTGGTACTGGACATATGGGCTAATACTGGACTTATGGTTTTGATCTGGGTTGGGCTGGGATGTTTTCTTAATATACAATTGCTCTTGGATATAGAGCTCTTTCTTATACACAAATGAGTATCCTTGGATTTGTTTCTGTAGTCAACCCAGAATAACACAATACCATTATCAGATGAAGACAACCAGTATGGGGAGAGGTTGTGGAGAGTGGTCAAACACACATGGGGACTTGGTGTGCTGACTGTATGATACATACATGTGTATATAAAAAAAAGGAATGACTCTGTCATCAAGTCAATTATGTCTCACTGTGACCCTATGGGACAAGGTTGAACTGTCTCTGTGAATTTCTAAGACTGTTAACTCTTCACAGGAGCAGAAAACTTATGTGTACAGAGCTAAAATTTATTGAGCTATGTTCATATACTTGTGCACTTTAGATATGTTAATTACTAAGGAGAGGAATAAAAAGACATCGCGGTGAATGATCTAAGGCATGATATCACTTTATCAAAGAAACAATTATAGGATCTGATTTTAAATATTTTTAATAGAAAATGATTATTAATGTCATGACAGAATACATGGGTTGGAATTACTATAAACAAATGCACACTAAACTCAATGCCTTCTACTGAATGGGACAGCTGAAATAATTAAATTCCTATTGATATAGGAAAGTGGACGAGGTAGTCTGATGTTAATCAATACTGAAAAGCTGTTGCAGTGTGTTGTCAATGATACTATTTTCATCTGAATATTTGGAATCTTCCAGGCATCCTTCCCCCCTTCACCAAGGGCAAGGAACTGCACAACTGGTCTGTCTCTTCGAGATGTACAGTCCCTAAATGATGGAAGAACCCTGTTGGTGCAGTGTTTACGAGTTGGACTGTGATCCTCATGGTAGGAGTACTAAGCACCCAACCGCTCACCAGGAGAAAGACTGAGCTTTCTACTCCAGTAAACAGCTACAGACTCAGGAACTCGAAGGGTGTTGCTCTGATGTGAGAAAGACTGGGGTTTACAGACTCAGGAACTCGAAGAGTGTTGCTCTGATGTGATGGTTGTGAGAATCAAGTAATGGAAGCCTTGTGACATAAGATCTTTATTAAAACAACTTTATTTTCCAAGCTTGTACCTGTCATTCCAAGATTTGTGTCTGAAAGAATTGTTTCGCTAAGTCTGTATACATATCCTGGGAAAACAGAGACAGGGAGACGAGTTTGGAAGAAGGATCCCGCCCCTCCCCGCCCCGCCCCCCACCACACACACATTCTCCTTTCCCATACATAGGAAAACAAAACTTAGAGTCTTTTGAATTCACTTGGTGTCTGTGATATGACAATAGTCACTGAGCAATATTGGCCCTTTTGGTACCCATCCTACAATAATACTAATAAATTAGTATCGGTCATTGATCAAAATGTAAACAACACTATAAATGAGACTATATGCAAGAGTTCAAACTTGGTAATGAGTATTTTAGATAGAACACCACAAGAATTTGTACAGAAAATTAAACTTGATTCATAGGGTATGATCAAAATTTTAAACTTTACCTGTGGGGGAAAAATTCCTTAACAAGGGAATGAAAACCATGCAATGGATATGGTCATTTTTTTCAAATGATCTATGTGACAAATGAATTTTAGCTAAAATAAGTAAACCACTCTTATGTAAGCCATATGATTTTTAAAATAAAAATATAATGAGCAGAATATCTGATTAAATATGTCAACAAAGGATCACTTAACTACAAATAACTACATGGAAAGATTGTTCAAATATTTTTATTATGGAAAGTGCAACTTGAAATAATATGAGATGATACTACTGACTTTAAAAACTAAATGGTTCACATCCCCAAACATCAACAAAGTAGTTTGGTTCCATATGAGCACAGCACAGGGATTCTCCTGAATCAGTTATTGAAATGTAAAATGGTTCAGCTACTTTGAGAAATATACAGACAGTCTTACAAAGCCTAACATTGTATGACTGCTTTATCCTGCAACATTTTCGTAACTGTTTGCCTCCATGACTTCAAAACATATGTCCCCCCAACTCCCCAAAAAATGTATGCCCCCAAATGCTGCACAATAATGATTTATACATAATTACATATAATTACTGAAATTTTTAGTAATCAGCCTGTCTCTCAATATGTGAATAAATTAAAAAGCCAATTGTATAACCACACAATGAATATTATTAGTTTTTTTTTCCAAAAACCCCATCGCACTGGAAACATTTGGATATATCTAAATTTGAGGTAGGCATTTTGAAAATAATACCTATTATGTGGTTTACATATAACTTTTTTTTATAAAGCAAATCTATATAGATCTGAGAAACAGATCAGTGAGTTCCAGGAATTTGGAAATATGGTGTTCAATAGGTGAGGCATGGGCCCTTTTTAATAGTAAGATTGTTGTACTTGTTATTGCCATGGTGCAACTATGACCTTTTGAGTTATAAAAGCATTAAAAAGTTGGCAACAAAAAGAACCAGTTATAATTATGCAAAAGTAAAAATAAGAGCTTCGGGACTTCAAGATAGCAAATTATAAAAATGTGATGTGATTTAAATGCATGAAACAACTCCTTGAAAGTGGTAACAGCAACATGCTAACTTAAAGGACTTTGAGATGAACAAAGACTAAATCTAAAGGCAAAATAAAAAACACACAGCACAGGGTTTTCTACTTTATAAATTAATTTTCATGAGTATATGGCTCAAAATTATGAAATAATTGCAAATAGTGTAATAAAAATATATCAATGGAAATGCATGAGAAATAAAAGCAATATGTTCCCAATGTGACAACATATTGGACAATAACTTTGAACAATAAAAACTGCAATGCAAAGTATAAAATCATTATCATTGTGTCCTTTCCATATTATACATTAATAAAATAAATGGGGGAAAGAAATACCTCCTACAAACACTTCAAGGTATTTATATATGTATCCATTTACATACCTAAAAAGAATAGTGTCTTTATATATATATATGTGTGTGTGTGTATATATATATATATAAATATTCTCTCAAGATTTTCAAGATAGTCCTTCCAGATTTCACTTCACTTGTGTCCACGGTTAAATTTAATTAAATGGCATATTGCGTGTCATGAATCTGCTGTAAAGATCTCTTTAAAATGGTAATTACAAAGGTATCACCTTGAGGAATTAGGTGCACCTGACTCAAACCATGGTATTTTATTTTATTTTATTTATTTATTTTTTTAAACATTTTATTAGGGGCTCACACAACCGCCATCCCAATCCATACACACATCAATTGTGTAAAGCGCATCTGTACATCATTTCTCAAAACATTTTCTCTCCATTTAAACCC
>NW_022111301.1:11649605-11651392 GCF_000313985.2 Echinops telfairi | reverse complement strand
TTTTGCCACTCACACCACTGGTCCTATAGGGCTCATCCGTCCTGGATTCCCTGTATTTTCAGTTCCTATCTGTACCAGTGTACCTCCTCTGGTCTAAGCCAGACTTGCTAGATCGAATTCGAGTCATGGTAGTGGGAGCGGGGACCCAGGGACTTGAGATGCCCTGAAGGAGATTGGAAAAGTCTCCCTGGGTTTCCCTGAAGTTCATTAAACAATGATCCAGGGAATCTCTGGCAACATTCCCAAAATGTGAGACACGCTCCTTTCGCTGCATGCAAAAGCACTTTCTCCTGTTACAATTTTTGACTTCAGAGAGAGCAGCAGCAGACAAAGTGTCTCAACAATCGGAGATTCCCTGGGGGAAACTGAGATGGAAAGAACCCCGAGACCCCACAGGAAATAAGTCCATCTGCACCTGCTCCTGAGTCTGTATCCTGTGATCGGTGGGTCCTGAGCGCCCCCTGCAGTCCATTCCTATCCCAGCAGGGGAGATTTATATCTGGGATCACACTGCCTTCCTCTCAGGCTCTTCCACAAACAATAGATGGCCTTGTCTTCGAGTTTCAGGCTGTCCATGTGCAGAAAAATCATGTTTGTAGTATTGTCCCTGGAAATGATGACTGCCCTCCATGGAGTCTGCATAATTCTTTGTACCGTGATGGAAGTATTTGCACAAGAGAGATGAGAAAAGGTTACACACATTTTCCTCCTTCCCTTTTGGGGGATGGTTTAATTCCATAGGAAATAAAAGTAATTTTCTTTGTTTCTCATGTCTAAGTGCATAACCAGTAAATAAAGAAAGGATCCAGTTGATATTCTGGGTCACTACCTCAGCACAGCACAGTCCCCATCTCCCCAGGTTTTGTGACACTCTCAGGATGTGGGTTTCACACTCTGTGTCTTGCACAGTAATAGGTGGCAGTGCCCTCTGACTTCAGACTGCTCATCTGTAGATACACTGTGCTGACTGAGGCATCCAAGGAGAAGACAGAGCCCTGTGTGAAGCCTGGGCATATGTTGGTGTCCCAGAGTCGGAGTTGATTCAGCCCATCCACTGAAGGCCTTTCCCTTGCACCTGTTGCACCCAATTCATGTCAATGCCAGTGAATGTGTATCCAGAAGTCCTGCAGGACACCTCCACAGACTCTCCTGGCTTTTTCACCTTGGCCCCAGACTGCACCAGCTGGATCTGGGCACTTGCACCTGTGAAGAAGTGAAACAGAAGATTAGAGCTCTGGAGCTACCGTAGCATCCTCCCCACCCCAGGATCTTGCCTAGTTACCTAGGGCAACTGCCAGTAGAAAAGACAACTCCATAGCCACTCCATTATGAGTGGAATTTCATCTCAGTGGTTTATGTGTAACCTATATGGTAATGTCCTCGATGAATGGTGTCCATAGGAAGATGACTTCAGCTTTCAAGTCTATAACACACTTGCATTTGCATATAAGCCGGGATCTGGAAAGCCCAGTTCCTGTTCTACATCAGGTATAATAGCATGTTATTGGTGAAGAATATTGAAAATGGCATGGATTGCCAGAAGAACAAACAAATATTTTAGAAGTACAACAAAGATACTTAAAAGCAAAAACATTGAGACTTCTTTCTCTGTACTTTGAACATGTTATCATAAGGGACCACTCTCTGGAGATGGGCATTATGATCACGGGGATGTGAAGAGTCAACCCCTGTATTAGTCTGGGTACTTTGGAGAAACAAATCCACAGCAACTCATGTATAAGAGAGAGTTTTATGCAAAGAAAATGTGCATCACGAAAACATCCCAA
>NW_022111301.1:11641571-11649203 GCF_000313985.2 Echinops telfairi | reverse complement strand
AGGCTTCACCACCCATTTATCCCTCCGCCTTTCAACCAGCACCACATGTGATTATCGGCCAGGCTGGCACAATTAACTAACTCAACCCCTATTGTTTTATGATGGAACTGTAACAGTTCAGAAGAATCTTAGTTAAGAGGATTGTATAGTCTGTTGAGACATAGCTTGACTAGAAATATTCCATAGCGATGACCCTAAGCTCGAGGAGGGAATCTGGGGAGTCTACACCTGTTATTTTATGATGGAAATATAGCGTAGTTTAGAAGAATCCTAATTAATAGAATGATATAGTTTATCAAGACATAAGTTAACAAGAAATCTTCCATAGCTGTGATCCTAAGATGAACCCTTCTAACTTGTCTCACAGAGCATCCTGTAATTGCGGCCAAGCACAGATTCACAAGGATACTAAAAAGACCCGAATCTTACCTGAGTACTATCAATCTTTCTCTACTCACTCATTAAGAGTTAGAATCTGCATACCCCAACTATCTCCAGGAGATTTTGAGTCCCCTAAGTTATTGAAACTCTGTAACATAAGATCTTTTGTAAAACAAACTTTGTTTACCCAATTTTTGCTTGTCATTCCAAGTTTTGAATCTGTCTGAAAAAACATTTCACTCAACCTGAATATATATATCCTGTGAGAACAAAGGGGCGAGAGACAGACATTTTGGAGGAAGGGTCCCTACCCCCTGCCCCTGGCCCTCTTTTCCCAGGCATGAGAAATAAAACTTAGAATGTTTCAAATGTACCTGATTTATGCACAATCTGACGACAGCCTTCGGGCAATATGGGTCCTCTGTGTGCCCACCCTCCAACAAGCATGTTTGCTAAAGTAGGACAGAAAGAAACAGAAGACTGTTTAAGATGGATTGACATAGTCATTGCAAACATGGGGCGCATACATCACAGCACTTTTGAGGATGGCAAAATATTGAGTTATGTTTTCTTCTCTTTTATAGAGAAACTCTTAATCTGACCCAATGGGACCTAACAAAATTCACCACCACAAAGACAACTTATTACTATGCTTCTGGTATTGTTTCAGATTAAATCTACTAAAAGTCAAATTATTGTAAAATATACTTTAGAAATTAATTTTATCCACATTTGTGCCTATGACCTTTGATCATAGCCAGATTTGGGACAGTGTAAACTTTGATCACAATTATCTTTTATGTTGTATGCTTCTATTGCCATATAGGATCATTCCTGGTTAAAAACTGGGTCTTGAAACCACACCTCTAAATTCCTTTTAAAAACATCATGGTTTCATTGTTCTCATTTAGGCTCATAGCCCATTTTGAATTGTTCTTGTTCTTGCTGTTGCATAGTCTAAAACAAGGATCCAGATACATTCTTTTGCATGTGAATGTCAAATGCTTCCACAACCACTTGTTGAAGAAACCCTTCACTGGATGAATTTATCACTCTTTAGAAAATCAGTTTACATTAGATGTATCGGTGTGTTTTTGTACCTTTAATTTTATTACATCGGTCACTATGGAATTTCCAAGTGAAGCAAAGGAATAGCCACTGCGCTGCTTACCAAATGGTATTGATTCAAACTCTCCCAGAAGTGACATGGAAGTCAGGCTTAGTGAGTTAATTCCCAATGGTGTCAACCTTTAAAAGGTGAAAAAGCAGTTCAGCTATGCACACAATGGGTCACTGAGTCAGAATCATCTCCATGGAAACTAAATCTGCACCTGGTTGTTTTTGTTTGTTTTTTTAAATTACTATGAGCATATAGAAACCAGGGAGGCACTTGTGGTTAGGGCATTGGATGTCTATAATCCAGCGACTAGGGAAAACTTAAATTATTTAGCCCATGAAGGCTGACATTTCAGAAAACAGTATATCAGATTCCTAGGAGTTGGGATTGACTTGATGATAGAAGATTTATGACCTCATAGTGTGATTTGAGTCATGAAGCATATCCCCTCCCATTTTGTGGACTTAGTTTAACAGCCCATAACTGAAATATGTCACATGAGGTGCAAGTTTCCTTTTTCACCAAGATATAACCAATAAGTCAATTAAAGTCTGCAAACAGGTTGTCCTGTCCCTGTCCCTTCCCAGCATAACTGCCTAACCCCGCTGGGGTTGTGACCTTTTCATGATGTGGATTTTAACTGTGTCCTAAACAGTCATAAGTGACTGTGTCGTCAGACTGCAGGCTGACTGATGTCCATGCAGAAAGCATATCCTTCTTTGAAGGCCTCAAGGACACAGATTGATACACTGGCTAAAAGAGTGGGCTCAAATTTAGCAAATCTTGTTTGGATCATGTCGTGTTTGTTATTGTTAGGTGCTATGGAGTTAGTTCTAACTCACTGTGAATCTGCATAGAGTAAAAGAAAACACTGCCTGGTCCTTTGGCCTCCTCACAAGTATTATAACTGAGCCCATTGTTTCCGTCATGTGTCAATTTATCTCTTTGAGGGTCTTCCTTCTTTTACTTTTTGTTTTCCTTTTAAGGATGGCGTAGGACTAGGCATGCTTCCTTCTGTTGTGCATTGAATTGTTATACAATAACAATGGAATGGCTCAAATTTTATTGATCTGCAGGGAGGATGAATGCTTATATCATGAGGAATTTTGTAAATTGCACTGTAGAATTTTCTGCTTTGGGAATCTTCTTAACACAAATTTAGACATTTTTTTTTCTCACTCTTAACACTGCTTGAAACATACCTTAGAAATAATTAACTTTCATCATTGTTGGGGGAAGTAGATGCTAGCAGGCATCTCCCCTGAGGGCGATCAGTTGCCAAACTACAGAGCCGCCCCCTCCCCCACCTCTGCTGCTGAGGACAATGGACCGGCTCCAGTAGGAAGAGTTTACACCCTACTGATAATGGTTTCTATGGAGACCCAGAGAACAGGTCAAAGTTAAGCTTGGATCCTAAATCTAGGATCCGCCCATCTTGTCACGTGTATAACCCCAATCCCTCCTCTTCCTATTGTGTGTATGTCCCTAGACCACCCCCTCTCATTGCTGTATAACCTATAGTGCAACCCCTTCCCGTGATGTATGCCTTTACCTGTAATTAGTGGGCTTGTACCCCCCAAAGGTGTGGGTCAGCAATAGAGATCCCTCTCTCTCTGGTCTCTCTCACAGGCAAGGCTCTCGTTGGCAGCTCCCCTCTCTACCCCCTCTCCTCTCCAGTCCTCTCTCCCTTGTTCCTTTGTTCCCTTGCCCTCCTTCCCTTCTCCCTCCCTCCACATGGACCACCAAGCTGGGCTGAGGTGAGCAATGCTACCATGTAATGTGTCTGACTGCATTATTGTATCTCTCATTCTCTCGATGACTTTAATATAATACTTATATATTTCAACCGTACAATTGTGCGTTACTGAACGTGTGGGTAGTAATAGTGGTAGGGGCTGGCCCCCCATCCCCCCAAACTTAATACTACACATAATTACTTCATGATTCTGTTTCATAATTTCTTCATGATTATGTCTTATACTGATGTGTTTTTTTCACTGGAACACTGCTAAATATAAACTTTTATTTCTTCTTCAGAATTAGGAGGGTAAATTGACTGCACCATGGCAGAAGGGGGAAAAACCTGCATTTCAGATGGCCCTCCTTTTATTGCTGTGAGACAGAATGTTTTCTATCTTTAATATACAACTTTTGAATTCACAGATATCAGGAGTAAGCACAGAATTATTTTTAAAAATAGAGAAAGATTCCTTAGGGAAGCTGTGGATGTAGAAGAATCCACAGATTACAAAAGTAAGCCAGCTCTGAAGCCATCTGCACCTTCTCCTGGTGTGAATACTGTTCTCTGTGGGTCCTGAGAGCCCTCTGCTGCCCAGTGTCTCCCCTGCAGGGGAGGTTTGTGTCTGAGCTCACACTTACTCCCGCTCCCTGTGCTCCTTGCACAGCCGTGTCCTCAGCAGTCACGGAGCCCAGCTGCAGGGAGAACTGATTATTCGATGTGTCCCTGGTGATGGAGAGTCGGCTTTGGAAGGACAGGTTATCTTTTGCATTACCATCACAGCGTTTGAGTCCAATCCACCACATTCCCATTACCAAGGTCTGGATGATTCAGGGCCAGCAGTAACCACTGGTGATGGAGTAACAAGAGACAGTACCATTAAGGAGAGCTTTTGGAAAGTTGTACTAGTCCTGGACCTGATTCCTGTATCTGCACCTCAGACAAGACACCTTGACACAGAGAGAGTTGGTCTTTCTGTCCCTATCATTCCCTATAGACCCGGACCTGATACTGAGACCCTCACTTTGCAGGAACTGTCAGCAGGCACAGGAGAACATCCAGCAACATCATAATTAGACAACTTGAAGAGAACTGAATGCCTTCATAGCTGGACAGGGGAATTTCACCCCAGGGGCACAAGAATAATGTGCAGTGTGGGGGAGCCCTGGGCTTATTGTGGTCATCACAAACCACCAACAAACAACATAAATATGACACCCAGTTCCTGATTGTGTTAGTCTGCATAGACTAGAGAAAAAATCCACAGACACTATATATATATATATATATATATATATGAAAGCTTCGTTTTTTAATAATTTTATTGGGGGCTCATACAATTCTTATCACAATCCATACATCCATCCATTGTTTCAAGCACATTTGTACATTTGTTGCCATCATCATTCTCAAAACTTTTGCTTTCTACTTGAGCCCTAAATATCAGCTCCTCATTTTTCCCACTCCCTCCCCATTCCCCTCTCTCACATGAACCCTTCATAATTCATAAATTATTATTTTGTCATATATTACACTGTCCGACCTCTACCTTCACCCACTTTTCTGTTGTCCATCTCCCAGGGAGGAGGTGATAGGTAGATACTTGTAATAGGTTCCCCCTTTCTACCCCACCTTCCCTCCACCCTCCATGTATAGCCACTCTCACCACTGGTACTGAAGGGGTCATCTGTCGTGGATTCCCTGTGTTTCCAGTTCCTATCTGTACCAGTGTACATCCTCTTATCTAGCCAGATTTGTAAGGTAGAATTGGGATCATGATAGTGGGGGATGGAAGCATTTAAGAACTAGAGGAGATTGTATGTTTCATCGTTGCTACACTGCACCCTGACTGGCTCGTCTCCTCCCTGTGAACCTTCTGTAAGGGCATGTCAGTTGCCTACAGATGGGTCTTGGGTCCCCAATCTTCACTCCCCATCATTCACAATGATTTGATTTTTTGTTCTTTGATGGTTGATACCTGATCCCTTTGATACCTTGAGATCACACAGGCTGGTGCGCTTCCTCCATGTGGACTTTGTTGCTTCTGAGCTAGATGGCAGCTGGTTTATCTTCAAACCTTTAAGACCCCAGATGCTTTATCTTGTGATAGCTGAGCACCATCCTCTTTCTTCACCACTTTTGCTTATGCACCCATTTTTATTCAGCGATCATATTGGGAAGGTGAGCACACAATGGTATGATTTTTTTGTTCTTTGATGTCTGATACCTGATTCCTTCGGCACCTCATGATCGCACAGGCCGGGGTGCTTCTTCCATGTGGGCTTTGTTTCTGCTTGTTTACCTTCAAGTCTTTAGGAGCCTAGATGTTATATCTTATGATAGCCGGGATCCATCAACTTTCTTCACCACACTTGCTTATGCACCTGCGTTGTCTTCAGCATGTCGGGAAGGTGAGCATTGCAGAATGCCAGTTTAATAGAACAAAGCATTCTTACATTGAGGAAGTACTTGAGTGGAGGCCCAATGCCCATCTGGTACCTTAATACTAAACCTATAAATATAGGCACATAGATCTATTTCCTCATCCTCATATATAAATATATTTATATATGCATAAGCTTTATTTAGACCTCTATAAATGCCCTTTGCCTCCTAGTTTTTCCTCTATTTCCTTTTACTTTCCTCTTGTCCCACTATCATGCTCTGCCTTCAGTAATTCCTCTCAGGTACATTACCCTTTATCATGCCCTACCAGACCTCCTACGCCCTCCTCACCATCAATTTGGATCACTTGTTGTTCCCTTGTCCCAGAATTTGTTAACGCCACTTCCTCCCCTCTCTCCCCCCCAACCATCAGTCCCATTGTTTTTTCCTCCAGATTGCTAATCCAGTCTATCTTATTTAGACAGACCTGGGGAGATAAAAACATGCACAAAAACAAGACAGAGCAAAACAAAGCAACAAAAGAAAACAAAAATCCAATGAAAAAACAACAACAAAGAAAAACCCATGGTTAGTTCAAGGACTGTTTGTTCGCCTTTAGGAGTGCTTTCTGGTTGAGTCTGATGTGTCCCCAAGCCCTGGCGCCAAAGTCTATTTTTGGTATTCCCTGGGTATTTCATTGCTCTGTTCCCCTTGCTGTTCTGTTGCACACCCTTGGTGTTTTGCCTACGTGTGGTGGGATCAGATCGGGTGCAATTCCCACACTGCATCTCCAGTGTTTTCCCCTGTAGGGCTATAGGTCAATGAGAGATGTCACATTTCATAGTGGAGCTGGCCATATGGTCTTCTCTATGGATTGCCTGCTCTGAGAGGGAATATTGTCCTCAAGGCTTGGTGGGCCAGGATGTGCTCCACTCTCTCTTCCTTCCCCTTCATTTGCTCCCCTGTGCTCTGATCAGACATGTCCCTCTCCTTGAGCGGCAGCTTCAGTGGTGTCCTCTGAAATAAATTTCTGTTTTTCTTTATAGTTGTTTTTAAAACATTTTTCTCTCCTAAGTTAAGACAAAATAGAACAATTTCTACTGGAGTTTCTTCTTAATCTGCTGCTAACAGTGGGAACAAAGCCAACCCATGACAGAGCAGACAATCTCATCTTTGCTCACACACCCATCTTCTTCTAGTTCCTGGATCTGTTCATTTGGGCCTGAGCTCACCCTGCTGGTATAAAGGTCTCTTAGGTAAGCCCCTCCCTGCCCCCCCCCCCTCAGCTGTTCTGCAGAGTGGTTTGTGTGGGGACTCAAATTGACTTTTCCTCTCCTTGGCTCCTTGCATGGTGGTCGTCAGTGGTCACACAGCTCAGCTTCAGGGAGAGCTGGATCTTGGATGTGTCCAGGTCAATGACCATATGGTCTCCGAGGGATGGTATTCTCTAAAGCACTCTGACCCATAGAAGGTCCTTCTCCTCCACTCACAACCTCTCCCAGGGTTCTGCCTGATCCTATCCTAAGTAACACTGGTTCTAGAGACAGAGCCCTTAGTGATAACACAGGTGAGAGTGAGGGTCTGTGAAGGTTTCACCACCTGAGCACCTGATTCCTAAAGCTGCATGTGGGACAGGACCCCTGGAGTCTTAGGAACAAGCACTAAAGGACTCATGGGTATTTGAGATTGTTTATTGTGCCAGCCTGGCTGATAAACACAAGTGGGATTAACTAAAGGGCAGAGAGATAAATGGCTTGGTGAGCCTTTCCTTTCTTTGTAGTATTAAATTTTAAAAAATGACGCTGAGGGAGGTGGGGGGCCAGCCCCCACCGCTAATACTCCTATTGCTACTATTTGGACTCAGTAATACTACTTCTGGGTTCAGTAATGCACAATTGTACGGTTGAGATATATAAGTATTATATTAAAGTCATCAAGAGCATGAGAGATAATACAATAATACAGTCAGACACATTACATGGTAACATTGCTCACCTCCGCCCCGCTTGGT
>NW_022111301.1:11636315-11640563 GCF_000313985.2 Echinops telfairi | reverse complement strand
GCCATTTGTAGTGCTTTCTAATTTAGCTGTTTATTTCTTGTATTATATATTTATCTGTATATGATTTAATAGTTCATTTCTTGTTATATATCTAATTATCTTTATAAATAAATATATTAAATTATCAGCAATTTGGTTTCATCTCTCTAGAAAACCCTGTCTAACACAGTCTTTGAATTGATGTGACCCACTATATCTCCCTGCCATTGACCTGATGGGAGACCCAACACCATCAGGAGGAAGAGAAAAGAGGCTGACATTTCTGTATCAAAGATGGTGAGACTTTGTTTCATGTAAAGTTATGATACCAGTCCCTTGAGAAAGACATTAACCAAGATAAAGCAGAAGATCAATGAAGGACAAGGCACATGATGATATGGATTGACACAATTACTCTAACAATGAGCTCAAACTATTCATTGTAATTATTGTGCTGAGGGAGGCTTTGTTTAGTTCTGTTGTACTTTGAATCACTGAGAATTGGAACTGACTCGGTGGCACTAACATAATAAAACAGAAATCAAAATACACAACATTCTTCCCAGGTTGAATAACAGTGCTAGGGAAATGGTATATGATTTATGCAGGAAAACACACTTAGCAAAGGGAAATATGTAATAGAACACACTGTCTTTATAATTGCTCTTATGTTGAAGTTCACCGTGTCTTGGATAATTATTGGTAGCAGATGTCTTGTCTACATATTTATGGAACTTTAAGCATCCAGGGTTGTATGGTTGCAGGATGGTTGCTAGAGACTCATAAAGAAGTCTCTAACATGAAAGAGAAGAACTGTCTGAACAGGATTTTCTTTTCTGAAATACTGATGGGAGAAAGTTATCAGGTCTTTAACCAACAGTCATTGAGTGGTTTTTAACTGTCAATTTTTTGGCTAAAAGTTGAGCATTTAATCATTCTGCTACATACTTTTGTGGTCCAGATTCTCCTGAGTATAACTTACATGCATCGACCTTTACATTCTGAAGATGAACATTTCTCTTCATTTTGACCAGTATGAAGATGTCATATAGGTTTCTTCAACATCAGCACTACTACTATTTTTTGCTCCTGAGTATTTATTGTAGTATAGGTAGAGTGCTGTCCTAGATATTGTATGTTTTCTGTAGCAACCCTGGACACTATCTGTAGTGTCAGAAACAGCTGCCACAGTTGTGATAACTAAGAGAGACTCTAATAAAAATCAAAAACCCTGTAAGAAATATCAAAGAAGAATTGATGCCCTTAGGTTATGGTGTTGGAGAATAATATTCACTGTATCATGGGCTGCCTGCAGGACAAGCAGGTCTGTCTTGGAATAAGCACACCTTGGATGTTTCTTGGAAGCATTCAATAAGACTTTATCACATTTATTTGAGCATGTCATTAGGAACACCACAACCCGGAGAATGGTCTTTTGCTTGGTAAATTAGACTGTCAATGAAAAAGTGTTTCAAGTAGATTGATAGTCACAAAGGCTGCAATGATGAGACCAAACGGAGGAATGATTGTGATCATAGTGCACTTCTGGGCAGTATTTCCTGGGACTTCTGGGCGTTGAAGCCAACTCAAGGGTAGCTAACAATTCAACATTATTTAGGTCATTCTAAGTTAAAATTATTACATAAATGTACACTTGTGAGTATTCACTGGAATGAAAACATTGAACATCCATATGATGGCTTGGAGAAAATTTGGAGGTTACATGAGAATGTTTTCCTGAATTAATATTTTTATACTGAGATTGGTGGCATAGTGGCTATGTGTTGGGCTGAGATCTGCATGCCAGTGCCCACTCCAAAGAAGAGAGACAGGGCTTTCTACTCCCATAAGCAGTTAGAATCTCAGAAACCCACAGGGGAGTCACTATAAATTGTCATCAACTCAGTGGCAGTGAGTTTGGGGTTTTTTTGTTTGTTTTGTTTTGTTTTAATATTTCTAACTTTGACAACAAACAGCACTAGTTAATACCCTGAATTGTAAACTGAGATTTCATCGATGCCCATTACTTTGAAGTCTGCCTTTGCATAAAAGGTGAAACATAGACAAAACCCATTCCAATGAAAGGAAGGCATGTTCAGATACATGAAGTTTCCTTAGACTGTGTGCTTGGTGGTCCCCAGAGAGGTGCTAGCCAGATGGGGAAACCACAGCTTTTGAGAGGAAAACATCACTGACTTGTCTCTTTCACATCTGCTGAAACCATGACCTGATGTACTAAGGTTTCTGTCTGGGCTCACACTGACGTCCCATCACTGTGTCTCTAGCACAGTAATACATGGCTTTCCACTCAGGATTCACGGAGCTCAGTTTTAAATAAGCTTTGCCCTTGGAGGTATCCCTGGTGATGCTGACTCGGAATTGGAGAGCTGGATTATACCTTGTGCCCCCATTATACCATATTACCCAAAAACACTCCAGACCCTTTCCTGGAGCCTGGTGGATCCAGTGTGCATGCTAGCTGGTTAAAGAGAATCCAGAGACAGCACAGGTGAGAGATAGGGTTTGTGAGGGCTTCACCAGTCCAGGGTCTGACTCTTGTAGCTTCGCCTGAGCCTGGACACCTGGGGATAGAGAGAAACACCGTGAGTCCTGTGCTCAGATGCTGCATCCCCAGACTTCATGGGTGAATCCCCGAAGCACTCACCTCCCGGAGTCGCCACCAGAAAGAGGAAAACCCATACACAATTCATGTTCATATGGATAATATTTATGACACCCAGAAAATGCTCTCCAGGGTGAGAAGGAATATGAATTTAAGTACATGTGTGCTGTGGTTTCATGGGACTGGTATTTGCATGTGAGAGGTGCACTTGTATGTAAAGGTGGAAAGGGCTGAATGGAGCCCGTAGCTCTGGGACTCAGACTATTAAAGAGAAGCTGGTGGAGTCCTTGGGAGAACACAGTCCTCTCTGTGAGGTCTTCACTCTACCAATCATATGAACATCTGTGCGGATTTCATGTTCAATGTAACTTTATGTGCATTCCCATCAAAAGTCCCAAAATGATCTATTGAAATTAAAGACCATCTCTATCCTCACCATGTTTGGAATCAAGAGCAGGTCAACCTGAACCTTTTCATACATCTGAACACACAGGGAAAAAAGTGTATGTCATCCCAAATTCTTCTTTCCCCTATTACATTTCACAATATTTGGAAAGAAGTAAAAGATACTTCAATGTTATCTTCTATATTTAGAGTTGGAATAAAAAAAGTTTCCTAACAACAGGGTTATTTGTGAGGTTAAAATAAACCAAAGAAACAAGAAGAAGTTCAGTATTCCTCCAGGAATTAGTACCAGGGGTGGGTGTTGGGCTCAGTGTCTTCAGAGAGTGCCCTGCTGACAGCATCCCATTACATACAGAAGAGGGGTTTCCTGGGCTTACACTGTCTTCTAACTTCTGTGGGTCACTTTTTTTTCTGGTCCTAAGCTTTCAGACTATTGGTCAGGAGTGTTACCTGGAGTTATCTCTGCAGGTTTTCTGCCAAGGGCAGTAGAGCTACCATAGTGGTCAGCACAGCAGTTCTAGCTGACGAGGCCCTGTGCCCTTACCTAGGCTCCTGTTCTCACATCTTTCTTCTCTTGGTCCGGAGTTTGTGGGTCCTATCAACCCTGCAGTTCAGCTTTCTACCTGAGACTGGTTTATGCCTGGACTCACACTGACTCTCCCTCACTGTGAACAGCTTTGGACATAGTGAGTGCTACAAGTTGCAAACACTGACTTGGTTCCAGTGGAAGGAAGTCTGATCTATAGATATTGAGATTGAGATTCAGAGATATGCCACAATAATATACTGATTTTAAAAAGTCTGGCTGAACTGGAGATCCCCTTGCAGAGGGGTCTCAGGGAGGAGACGAGCCAGTCAGGGGGCGATGTAGCAATGATGAAACATACAACTTTCCTTTAGTTCCTAAATGCTTCCTCCGCCCCAACTATTATGATCCGAATTCTACCTGGCAAGTCTGGCTAGACCAGAGGATGTACACTGGTACAGATAGGAACTGTAAATCCAGGGAATCCAGGGTGGATGATCCCTTCAGGAACAGTGGTGTGAGTGGTGATACTGGAAGGGTAGAGGGAGAGTGGGTTGGAAAGAGGGAACCTATTAAGGATCTACTTGTGACCTTCTTCCTGAGGGACGGACAACAGAAAAGTGGGTGAAGGGAAATGTCGGACAGGGCAAGATATGAGAAAATAATAATTTATAAATTATCAAGGGCTCATGAGGGAGGGGGAGTGGGGAGGGAG
>NW_022111301.1:11625924-11635395 GCF_000313985.2 Echinops telfairi | reverse complement strand
AGACAAGAAAGGCAAGGCTCACCAAGCCATCCATCTCTCCGCCCCTCAGTCAATCCCACCTGCGTTTATCAGCCAGGCTGGCACAATAAACTATCTCACATTTTAAAGTGTGGAAAGTTTGTCAGAATTCTATTCTCGATTTCTGTTAAGTGTGACACGAAATTAACATGTTAGTAATCGTTGAAACAATGATAAATCTAATGCCATTGAACTATGCATTAAAAGAATGCTGAAAATATTTTTTTCATAGATATGTACCATGAGAAAAAGAAGTTAAAAATAGATGACACATATATTTGTTCACACATAGTCAGAAACGGATGGAAATCTGTGGGTACAACAACATTTCAAAAAATTCTTTAAAATATTGAAAAGGAAAAGAGCTTTTGATATAAGCCAGAAACCTGAAATTATGAAAAGTATTATCAATGGGATAAGTAATGTCTATATTCAATATATTAGTTTAACTGCACTAAAAATCACTCTTAAAACAAGAGCACTAGCCATACATTATTGTATAGTTGTAGCATATGAAAAGGTGAATAGATTAACCAGAGGACAAGGGATGGGAAAGCAGAATTGAAAATTGAGGAAGCAGGCATTCTAAGTTCAGTGCTGTTTTTATCAGAGTTCATAGGGGAACCAGATTTTTTTAGGACCTGATGTGGGAGCCTGGCTTCTTGAACGTGAGGATCTTGCAGGTTGACTACCTTTCCCAGGGATTCTGGATCCCAAAACATCCTTTAACAGCTGGTGCCCTAGAACACACTCTCCGCTTCTGCTGAACACATGCTAACATTCCCCAGAACGGATGGTCATGCACATTGCATGGAATATACAAAACAATGACATAAAAACTGACTCACTTCCTCCCAGTAGATTTCAGTTCATAGAACAACCCTGTTTCCTTATCTTTGCTGGTGAAGAGAGCACAGTGTTCTTCAACTGCAACACAAAGAAGGGATGTGTGCAAACCACCATCCCTGCCCTGGCCCAGAGTGAAACCACTGGCTGTGGAGACTGGTGCCCAGTCCTCTGTGTGAGCAAACTGCTGCTGCAGCCAATGCCTGTGTGTAAGCTGTGCTTTTGCTGGCGACCTCAGACATTGGTTTAACAGAAATATGCTGTTGGGATGACCTTACTCTACAAAAGAAGGGAAAAATACAAATGGAAGGAATAATAAGGTTATTTTTGTAAATCTACCTTTTAAATTGAAACACAAACAGTAAACATATATATATATATATAAAATGAAATGAAATTAAACCATTAACAGGTTAATAAAGATATTATAAATAATATAATAAATTATGCCACAGAAAAATATGGCATAGTTAAATTAGAAACACCAAATAAAATCTTCTATGGAGACCAGGATAATGGAAAAACTAGAGCAATTCCTGTTAATAATATTAAAAATGATAAAACAAAACACAGATTACACAGAAAACAAACTAATGGAGATAACTACCAAAAATAAGATACAAATGAAGAAATTCGATATTCATAACCAACAAAATCCAAATGAATTATGAGTCATAGTAACCCTCTAGGACAGAGTATAACTGCTCTTAAGAGATTGAGACAATGTAAATTTTTTTTATTGAAAAAGTGGCAATATTTATTATGAAATATATATTAGGTAATATATCAATGTCAGATTTCTTTTTTCATCTGCAACATAATTTTATAAAGTAATTTAAAAATATTCAAAGTAAAAATATTTTAAAGCATTTGTTTAGGAACTAAGATCCCTTATTATATTTTTAAGACTTTTATTAGGACCTAATCCATTCATCATACCATTCTATAGTTCGGTCATATCAAGCACTGTTGTACAATCACTATCACAATCAATTTAAAAACATTTCTTGCCTTCTTCAACTCCTTTATATCAATTCCTCTTTATTCCCCACCTACCATGCCACAGACCCAGGAACCCTTATTCTAGTTATTGTCTCTGTAGATTCACCCATCCTCGGTTTCATGAATTGAAAAACATAGAGACATAACAAGGAGTCAAAAAGGCTACCAACAATGGCAAATAAAATAGAAACCCCTGTATGAAAAAAAACACACAGAAATATTAAAAACCAGACAAGCACAGAATGTTTCCAAAAGGGATATCAAATGATAAGGTTTTAACCATTCAAGTCAGATTTATCATTTTAATCTTCTATAGACATCTCTCCGATACTCTCTGTCTTATCACCAGGTTATTCTCATTCCTCAATTATGATTAGAAGGAAATCACTGGAGTCTAATTCCCTGTGTAGCTCCTGTAAGTGAATTTTGAGCTTCCACTGTTGCCCACACCAGAATATCTCAATTCAAGCTCTGATAGTTTCACCTCCATGGATTTGGATTATATAATTTACAATACTTGTAAATCTTTTTAGAGCCTCATCTTTCTCCCTTGGACAAGTTGATGGTTTTCAACTGTTGACCTTTCCCTTAGCATCCCAAATGTGAAATCCACTACACTACCAGGGAGAGTGGATTTGTACATAATCTTTATTTGTATATGTCACTTATTACTTATTTATTACACTTTTCCCCCTGATTGTTTAATAGCCATACAGTTGAAAATGAATTAGGAAGGGTATATTTATTGAATTTTAAATGTTTCTGAATTTTAAAAAATGATATATATATATTTTTAGGTAATTAAACCTGGCTGACCAGAATTAAACTCAATTTTGTGCACCTCACTTCATCAGACATGTTGGTATGTGCTTTTGAGTCAACCTTGCTCACAATGGCTCTGTGTACAATGGAACAAATACATAAAAACTGCCAAGTCCTGAACCATCCCCTCTTGATCCTAACTTTGAGACCGTTTTTGCAGCCACTCTGTGTGTGCATCTAATTCAGGGCTTTCCTCTAATTTGTTGACACTCTTAACAGGATGTCCTTCTCTAGGAACTCCGGAACATATGTGCAAAATGTGTGTGAAATCTTCACTGTTTTCAATTCTAAAGAGCATTCTGAGCTATTAGTCTGTTGTTTCATCCACTTGGGACACAATTGCTGTGTTTTGGAATCAAAGCTGTCTTTCCAAAATGAGTTCCCTTCATCGTGACTCCAATGAGTGATCTGGCCAATGACTCCACGACCAGGCAGGTATTCAATTCACCTGTTCCCAGTGTCAGGGATCCCTTCTGTGCCTAGAACCCTCGTTTCTTCTTAAGGGAGCCAATGGGTAGCAAGCTTCACTAAGGATGTGCCCACAAGGTAAGCCTTCAGAGTCACCAGTTATTTTCTCAGAGAAGATTAATCAATTACGACCCACAGTGCAGAGGGAGCAATGCAGAGAGGCACCTTGTGAGAAACCTGACCCTGAGCTGTAATAGAACAATGAGCTCAGGACTGTTAAAATCACGCATTGCACTCAAGAATCTGTACATGCCTGTATTTCATTGTCAACATATTTTTAGTAACAGATAGGGTGAGAATGCCCGTGATAATCTGTTTCTCAAGAAGGAAACAGGTCATATAGGATGGTAATGAAGGGTCAGAATAACTTTAATATTGTTCTGTAAACAGAGAATGTTAGTCCTTCCTTTAAAGTCTGCAGCGAGGAGAACATTTAGAGGAAGGATAAGAAGAAGAAAAACTGTCCCTGGAGAGGCAGAGAGACAAGAAAGGAAGCCTTAATGCCAACAGGAAATCTCTGTCATCCTTCTGTGCCTGTCTAGGGCTGGGTGTCTGTGTTCAGTGGTTCCTGCGCGCCCCCTGCTGCCCAATGTCTCCCCTGCAGGGGAGGTTTGTGTCTGGGCTCACACTGACTTCCCCTCACTGTGCTCCTTGCACAGTAATACCCGGTCGTGTCCTCAGCAGTCACGGAGCTCAGCTGCAGTGAGAACTGATTCTTTGATGTGTCTCTGGTGATGGAGAGTCGGCTTTGGAAGGACGGGCTATAATATGTACCACCATTATAAAATATGTATCCCATCCACTGCAGCCCCTTCCCCGAGGTCTGGCGGTTCCAGTTCCAATAGTAACCACTGCTTGAGATGGAGAAACCAGAGACAGTGAAGATGAGGGCCAGCTTCTGGGAGGGTTTCACCAGTCCTGGGCCTGACTCCTGAAGCTGCGCCTGGGACAGCATGCCTGTAAATAAAGATACTTTTTCTTCTTCAGTCATTTGCAGTCACGATCATCCCCATAGATTCCCCATTGATGTCTCAGACCCTCACCTTGGGTAACTGTCACCAGGCACAGGAGAACACACAGCAATAGCATCTTTAGATCACAGCTGTGCTTTCCCAAGGGACCCACAGCCCTGTCAGAAGAGAACAGATAGCCTTCAGTGCTCTAGGCTGGGATTTTAACCTAGGGCCTGGTGATTGATTTGCATGTCAGGGATCCCTGTCCTTATAAACAGAGGATGATAGTGAACAGACTCCCCTTTTCCTCGGAACGAATTGAAAGGTAACTCTTTGTTCGAATCTTATGCATGTTAGTCTATAATGAGAGATCATTTGGCCTAAGAGGTGTGTGTGAAAGGTCAAAGGAAAGCCCAGGATTTCTGAGCTCATTGTCTCTCCTTCCAGTCCCTCATTGCCCCTGCCCTGTCTTGGACTCCTATAAGTCCTGTGCCCCAGAGAGTGGACAAGATATTGTTTGTTGAAAGCATCAGGTGGGCATCAGAGTATCTTCATTACCCCACACTCTGCAAATGCCTTTTCTTCTTTACATATTGACAGTTTTGTATCAACCTCCCCAAAGTCTTCAGGGGTTTTCTTTGAGTCACTGTCATCACCAACTCCAGCACTCCTATAAATAACACAGTCACCACATACAGGTTCTTGATAGCTGAGGTCAATCTTAATATAAATAAAGAGGTCCAATTGTCCATAGCATCTTAGGGAGGAGTTTTCCAACTTGAGAATTTGGGCCCTATAAAAGAAAAGTTTCAATTCTGTGACTTAAAAGTCTGGGTTCTTTTTAACTATGGGTTAAAATAAGGTCCATCCAGGAAACCAGTCCTCAAAATTTACTGGACCCCATAGACACTGTTTTCAATGCCCCTTTCCCAAGGCACTCTGGTCCATCTAAAATGTGAGCATTGCCAACCCAATTCAGCCTCATCATTTGTACCCTGGGCACAGACTCCTGATAACTGCTCAGGATCTAAACCTTGAATTTGTTTCCTAGATTCTAAGATTGACTTATTTTGTAAAATTGTTCATATAATTGGAAGCAGTAGAACTCTCTGTAAGCATGCAGTTAAAAAACTCAATTTCCATTTAGAGTCCTTCCTCATTTCTCTCCCTCATTAACGAAGATGATGTTCCCCCAGACTAGGGTTGACCACCCTCATTTTCTGATCAGTTATAATATCTTTAAATTTCTACATAGATATATTTCAGCACTGTGGAAACCCAGGGACAAAGTTGTGGTCACCTGGAATTCTCTGGCCCAGAATTTCCAGAGGGGAATCAATCACCGTTTTGCAACAGAGAATCATAGACTTCACCAAAATCCAAGGACTCAAGCAAAGGACACTGACATTGTTAGAGATCATTGAGTTAGTTTCATTCTCAAATGCAGACTGATATTGCATCACTTACTCGTCGTCATTTCAGCCAACTCCACACCCATAGCCTTTGTTGCTGCTTGTTAGCTGAGCAGTTTACGTTCCACACTGTGACGCAGTTGCACACAAGTCCAAGTCACCTTCCTGTCTGAATGTGACCACCATGGTCATCTCAGTTCATTTCATGACCGTGGTGGGTCTGGGACTTCCTCAGTGTCATCTGATGACATTATCCCTCTGCACATAACTTCCCCATCAGGTCTACTAAACTTACACTGAATGATCTCATGAGTACTCGCTGAACTATGAAGAACCAACATTTTGGACTCTAAACTCAGATGAACTGGGGTCGTTTTCCAGTGGCCCATCTATGGGACTAGATTTGTCAGTCATTTAATCAAGGTGAACTAAGCACCTCAATATTCTGAAATGTGGAAATGATAAAAAATATGACTCCAGGGAAAATCCAATCCAATATGCTCAAGTTGTGTTCTGTTAATTGGTAAACAAGAATAAAACATTGTAGGTTAAAATTCTATCTAGTTTATTATTGTTTTCTTTCTTTTTTTATTTCTGACTCTATGACTAAGAGATGGCATGGAGGAGAAGGTCCCATTCCAGATCTTATCTAGTGCCCGACTGAAAATCTCACCAGATGGATGAAGTCTCTTCTTCCAAGATGGCTTTGTCTTAAGTCTGACAAGTTGCCCTGGCTTTAACTAGGAATGCAGACAGGGCTGAGGGCCAGATCTTGTTCTAGAACCTGGATCTCTTCTTTGGACTGAACTTCCTCCCAGCATGGTGCCTGAGGGTCTCCTGAAAATCATGAGATAAATAAAGTGAAACTTGCATTGAACTTCATTGATTTTCATTTCTATTTAAATTAAAATTAGGAAATAAAGTTATTTAAATTAATATACTTTATAAAACCTGACCTATTATAAATACTTTGGGGGTGGGGTGGGCTATACAATCAATACCACAAGGGAAACCGTACAGAAGAGTTTTACTCAGGAGAAAGCATCTATCCTTGCTTCAAACACAGGAGCACACTACTCCAGGAGCCGCAAATGTATCCTCTGAAACCCATCACTTCTGTCCTGATTCTCAGTCAGCGGTTGAGGATGGCAGCAGGACTTAGGGAGGTTAGTTTTAAGACCCACATGACAACTGTGATGAACAATTTTGGCTTGAGGATACCATTATGCTATTGCTGGTCTATCCTAGACTGAGTAAATTTTAGGGAAATCTTAACCGTCCTGTATCCTCGCCTCCCAATACCAATTACTGGGGACAGATTTGCATCAGGACTGACAGGTCCTTCAGCTTTACCTTGTTCCCTCTGTATGATGTGCCTCCATGTGTGGCTTTCTGCTCTTTGGAAATAAAAGAATGTTTTCTTATATTACAATGAAATGTTTCAAATTCCAATGTTTGATACAAAGCCACACATCTAGAGAACTCCTCAAGGAAGATGGTAAAAGAGAGGAAGGCCCAGACACTGACAGGAAGCCAGCTTTTTAACTCATCTCTGTTCTGTCTGCTGGAATGAACCCCAGGGCTGAGGGTCCTGAGCACTCACTGAAGTCCAGTCTCTCCATGTAGGGGGTTTGCATTCAGATGCTTAATGATTCCCTTTTCTGTGTCTCTGTTCCTGTGATCCAAGGCTGTGTCCTTTGAGCCTGACCATTTGAATATGGGGTAGGTTCTTGTCATTGTTTCTGGGGACTGCAATTCAGCCATGCATCGAGTGTATGAAGGATTTAGTACCAACATTAGTACCAGTAACATAAGCACTGCAGGCCCTTCCCTGGCACTGGCTGATGCAATTCATGTCATAACTGCTGGTGGTGAGTGCAGAGACAGGTCACAAGAGTCTGAGAGATGCCCTTGTCTGGCGCAAGTCTCCCCTAGACTCTACCAGCTGCGCTTTGCCTTGGGAATCTGCAAACACAAAGACCTCTTACCCAAGAGACCATCACACATATCCATTGTTTATCTCTTTTGTTCATCATCTTCTTTTCATTTTTAAAATTCAAATTAGGGAATCTCAGGCCAGCAAACTCCATTGGGACTTGTGTATAATCATAGCTGTTTAGTGAATGGAGAGACATGGGCAGCCCATTGCTCTGACCTCTCTCCTAGAGCTGAAGGGTTGGCCTAGGTTGGTTTTCTTTTCTTTTTAAAAAATTTATTATTTTTAATCGTTTGATTAGGGGCTCATACGACTCTTATCACAATCCATACATCCATCCATTGTGCAAAGCACATTTGTACATTCATTTGCCTAGGTTGGTTTTCATCAGCAGAGGAATGCGCCCTTTTAGAAAGTGCGGCATTTATCTTCTGTCTTGAGGGAAGTAGTGGGAAATTATAATATTTGGAAATGTATATGATTTCCTGTTCTACAAGTTACTGTGAAACCTCGTAGAAACTAAGAGGAACATGGGAAGCCTTAAGGATTTTTACCAGAATATAATCCCTCTCATCCATACCATATAAATGCCTAAGTATACAAGCAAATGACAACAAAACAGGAAGTTATGGTCACGTGGTTAACTACTGCAGTTTCCTGGGGATCAGGGTTAAATTATATCTATCTATCGATATCTCTCTCTCTATATATATATATACAGAGAGAGAGAGAGAAGAGAGAAGAGAGACGCTATATCCTAGAAGGGGGTTAGATAATTTTCCTGGGTCCATGATTGCCCCTGAGGGAGAAACATGGATGCTTGAAAGACCACACCCAAGAAATATATTCAAAATGCCCCCTTAAGAAGGATGCCAAGTCAGAAGATTAATCATCTATTCCTTTAGCAAAGCTCCATTCCTTAAGAAACAAAATCAAATATAATCCCACTAGATTTCACCTGAGAGTGTTGAACATTATGTGAAGGGTTTTCTGATTTTTGTTTTGGGCAGTGGGGGAGGGGGGTGGTGGACTAGAGAGTCCAAAGCCAAGAAAAGCAAAGGGAGAACTTCAACACTAATAGTCACAGAATGGAACCTCTCATACCATTCTCTCCGATGCTCTAGGCTTTACCATTTGAAATCCTTGGATCATACTCTGAAGCTCATGACTTTGGGATTAGCAGTCACCTGCACCTCCCATACCAGGGAGTTTCAGCTTTAAGTTCAATGGAAGAATTCAGTTCCTTTAATAATAGCATTGTAGGAGACTCTTTTTAAGTTGGGGTAACCCTGAGATACTGCTGAGTGGCTGGAGCTAAGTGGCGAAAGGTCCGCATCCGAGGTGGAGCCTCAACTAAAGAGGTATTACTTCTTTAAAGATGTACAACTGAGCAAGTGATAAACAGTATGTTAACATTAACAAGTCATGCCACAACCATGCCTGAGGTATGTAATCATATTAAATGATTATATAATCTGAGAACAGGTGTCAGGCTCTGCCTTTGTGATTTTGCTAATAGTGATGTCACACAATATTTGACCTTTTGAGATCGACCACTTTCACTCAGCAAAAGGTTCTCTAGGACTATGTCGTGATGAGCTTTGTGTTTTCCCAAGGTTTTTTTCACTCTTTTTTTAAAAATCGTTTTATTAGGGGCTCATACGACTCTTATCACAATCCATACATACATCAGTTGTGTAAAGCACATTTGTACATTCACTGCCCTCGTCATTCTCAAAACATTTGCTCTCCACTTAAGCCATGGCATCAGTTCCTCATTTCCCCCCCTCCTTCCTCGCTCCCCCCTCCCTCATGAGCCCTTGATAATTTATAAATTGTTTATTTTGTCATATCCTGCCCTGTTCGACGTCTCCCTTCACCCACTTATCTGTTGTCTGTCCCCCAGGGAGGAGGTCTCATATATATCCTTGCAATTGGTTCCCTCTTTCCAACCCATTCTCCCTCTACCATCCCAGTATCGCCACTCACACCATTGGTCCTGAAGGGATCATCC
>NW_022111301.1:11624602-11625824 GCF_000313985.2 Echinops telfairi | reverse complement strand
ATTCGGATCATGATAGTGGGGGTGGGGGTGGGTGAAGTATTTTGGAACTAGCGGAAAGTTGTATTTTTCATCGTTGCTACATCGCACCCTGTCTGGCTCATCTCCTCCCCGAGAGCCCTCTGCAAGGGGATATCCAGTGGCCTACAAATGGGCTTTGGGTCTCCATGCCACACTCCCCCCATCATTCACTATGGTAAGATTTTTTGTTCGGATGATGCCTTATACCTTATCCTTTAGACACCTCGTGATTGCATAGGCTGGTGTGCTTCTTCCATGTGGGCTTTGTTGCTTCTGAGCTTGATGGCCACTTGAATACCTTCAAGTCTTTAAGACCCCAGACGCTATACTTTTTGATAGCCAGGCATCATCAGTTTTCTTCGCCACATTTGCTTATGCACCCATTTGTCTTCAGCGATCATATCATGGAGGTGAGCACACAATGATATGCTTTTTTGTTCTTTGGCGCCGGATAACTGACCCCTTTGGCACCTCGTGATTACACAGGATGATGTGTTCTTCTGTGTGGGCTTTGTTGCTTCTGAGCTAGATGACTGCTTGTTTACCTTCAAGTTTTTAAGACCCCAGGCGCTATATCCTCTGATAGCCAGGCACCATCAGCTTTCTTCACCACTTTTGCTTATTCACCCGCTTTGTCTTCAGCGGTTGTGTCAGGAAGGTGAGCATTATACAATGCCAATTTAATAGAAGAAAATATTCTTTCACTGAGGGAGTACTTGAGTGGAGGCCCAACGTCCTTCTGCTACCTTAATAATAAACCTATAAATATAGGCACATAGATCTATTTCTGCATTCTCATATGTAAATATATTTGCATATGTACATGTCTTTATCTAGTCCTCTATAAATGCCCTTTGCCTCCCAGCTCTTTCCTCTATTTCTCTTGACTTTCCTCCTGTCCCACTACCATGCTCAGTTCCAAACAGGGTTTCAGCAATTCCTCTTTGTTACATTACCCTTGATCATGCCCTACCAGGCCTCCCACCACACCCACCTCCCCACCAATTTGGATCACTTGTTGTTCCCTTGGCCCTGCGTTTGTTAACACCACTTCTTTTCCTCCCACCTCCCCCTCTCCCATGTCCCTCTGGAACTGTCGGTCCCATTGTTTTCTACTCCAGCCTATCTTATTTAGACAGACCTGCGGAGATAATAACATGCACAAAAACAAGACAGAGCAAAACCAAGCAACAATGTACAACAA
>NW_022111301.1:11622121-11623283 GCF_000313985.2 Echinops telfairi | reverse complement strand
TACCTTTGAGGGTGTTAGGTGGTACCTCATTGTTGTTTTAATTTGCATTTCTCTTATGGCTAAAGATCGGGAACATTTTCTCATATGTTTGTTAGCCATTCGGATTTCTGCCCCTGTGAAACTTCTGTTCAGGTCCTTTTCTCACCTCCTCAGTGGGCAATTAGTGTTTTCCTTTTGGAAGCTAGCAGAGTATTGTAGATTTTAGTAATAAGGCCTTTGTCTGATGTGCCATTGCTAAAGATGTTTCCCCAGTCCATGCACTCTTATTGCTCTCTTGGTGAATTCTTTCGATGTGCACAGGTGTTTTATCTTCAGTATATCCCATTTGTCAATTTGTGCCTCCTCTGTGTTTGTGTCTTTCCCTATTTCTGATAGCCTATATATTCCCTGTGCCAAAGTTCTCAAGTTGGCCCGAATTCCCACATTTATGGCCCTAATCGTTTTGGGTTTAACTTCAAGGTCTGTGATTCACCTTGAGTTTATTCTTCTGCATGGAGTGAGATAAGGGTCTTGTTTCATTTTTCTCCAGGTAAATATCCATTTCTTTCCAGCACCACTTGTTAAAAAGGGCATCACCTTCCCATTTGATATTTTTGGGGCCTTATCAAACATCAGTTGTTTGTATGCTGATGATTTTATTTCTGGGTTTTCAGTTCTTTTTCAGTGGTCTGAGTATCTGTCATTGTACCAATACCAGCGGTTTTGACAACTGTGGCTGTATAATATGTGCTAAAGTAAGGTAATGCAAGCCCTCCCACTTTGTCCCTCTTCGTGAACAGTTGTTTGCTAATTTGGGGCTTCTGCCCTCTCCATATGAAGCTGGTAATGAGTTTTTACATTTCTTTGAAGAAAGATGAGGGCAATTGTATCGGCATTGCATTAAAATTATATAGTGCCTTAGGCAGAACTGACATCTTTACTATATTGAGTCTTCCAATCCACGAAGCATGGATATTCTTCCATTTGTTGAGGTCACTCTTGATTTCTTTTAATAGTGTTCTGTAGTTTTCCCCATATATATCTTTTATTCTTTTAATGAGGTATATCCCTGATATTTCAATTTGTGTTTGGCTATTGTGAAGGATACTGGCTTTTTGATCTCCTCTTCTGTGGTCTTATCCGATGTGTATAGCAGTCCAATGGAATTCTGTTTGTTGATCTT
>NW_022111301.1:11603123-11620689 GCF_000313985.2 Echinops telfairi | reverse complement strand
ATACTGGGAGGGTAGAGGGAGAGTGGGTTGGAAAGAGGGAACGGATTACAAGGATCTATATGTGACCTACCCCCAGGGGGATGGGCAACAGAAAAGTGGGTGAAGGGAGATGTAGGACAGGGCACAAGATATGACAAAATAATAATTTATAATTTATCAAAGGCTCATTAGGGAGGGGGAAGTGGGGAGGAAGGGGAAAAATGAGGACCTAATGCCTGGGGCTTAAGTGAGAGAAAATATTTTAAGAATGACGAGAGCAATCAATGTACATTTGTGCTTAACACAATTGATATATGTATGGATTATGATAAGAGTCATATGAGTCCCTAATAAAATGATTGAAAAAAATAAGTGTGCGGACAAGAGACATCCTTGTCTGGTCCCCCTTTTCAGTGAGATTGTGTTAGTCTTTTCTCCATTGACCACCACGTTGACTGTTGGTTTTTCATATATAGCTTGTATTGTCTTGAGGAATTTTCCTTCCATTCCTATCTTCTCAAGTGTCTTAAACAGGAATTGGTGTTGGATGTTGTCAAATGCTTTTCTGCATCTATCAATATTATCATGTGGTTCTTATAGTTTTTCACGTCAATGTGGCAAATGATATTAATGGTCTTTCGTATGTTGAACCATCCCTGCATCCCTGGTATGAATCCCACTTGGTCATGGTGAATTATTTGTTTTATATACTTTTGTATTGTGTTAGCTAGTATTTTGTTAAGGATTTTTGCATCAATGTTAATTTGGGATATTAGTCTATAGTTCTCGATTCTTGTGGGATCTTTACCCGGTTTTGGTATCAGAGTTATACAAACTTCATAGAAGGAGTTCGGGAGTTTGCCATCTTTTTCTATGTTCTGGAACACTTTATGTTGTATTGGTGCTAGTTCTTCCCTAAATGCTTGGTAGAATTCTACAGTGAAGCCATCTAGTCCAGGGCATTTTTTTGTGTGTTGGCAAACCCTTGATAACTTTGTCTATTTCTTCTATTGCTATGGGTCTGTTGAGATTCTTAACATCCTTTGGGAACAATCTAGGAAGGGATTGCTTTTCCGAGAATTTGTCTATGTCTTCCAAGTTGTTGAATTATTTTGAGTACAATCCTTTGTGGCACTGTGAAATTATCCTTTTGATTTCACTAGGGTCTGTCGTAATGTCCCCTCTTTCATCCCTTATTCTTGCTATTGAAATTAGTTCCCTCCTTTCTTTGGTTAGGTTTACCAGCAGTCTTTTAATTCTGGTTATCCATTCAAAGAACCAACTTTTAGCAGCATTAACTTTTTCCATTGTTTTCTTATTTTCCCTCTACTGAATCTCAGCCATGATTATTTCTTTTCTTTTGCTATTAGTCAGATTGTCTTGCTGGACTCTACTCGATTTGTTGTAAATTTTGTGACAGCGTATCAATCATGAGTCTCTCTTCCTTTCTCAGGTGTGCATGTATTGCTATGAATCTTCCTCTGATTACCGCCTTTGCTGTGTCCCATAAGTTTTGGTACATCGTGTTCTCATTCTCGTTGGTCTCTAGAAATTTCCTATTTTCATCTCTGATCTGTGCCAGTATGCCCTATTTTTGCAGTAGAGAGTTATTCATCCTCCAAATCTTTGCTCTTATTTTCTTCCTCTTCTTTTTGTAGATTTCGAGCCTTATGGAACAGTGGTCAGAGAGAGAGGTCTGTATGATCTCAATGTGATTAAATTTATGTAAATTTGCCTTATTCTCAAGCATGTGGTCTCTCTACAAATATGTGCAGTGTGGGCTTGAAAATAATGTGAATTCTTTTGTATTTTGATGGAAAGCTCTGTAAATATCTACAACGTCGAATTGTCTAATTGTAGTTTTTAGATCTCTAGCCTCCTTGTTGAGTTTCTTTCCCTGTGATCTATCTTTCTCAGAGAGTACTGCATCAAAGTCACCAACTACAATTGTTGAGGCTGTGATTTCTTTTTTCATCTTTTGGTTGATGTATTCAGTGGGTCTCACATTTGGGGAATATATGTTTACAATGCTTAGTGGTTTTTTGTCTACCATTCCCTTGAGCATTATATTGTGTCCTTCCTTATTTCTTTTTATGGTTTCCACTTTGAGGTCAATTTTATTCGAGATTAGGATTTCAACCCCTGCTTTTTTTGAATTGATGTTTACTTGACATGCCTATCTCTAGCCTGTGATTCTCAGCCTATTTTTGTCTGTAGCCTTGAGATGTGTCTCCTGTAGGCAGCAGATTGATGGGTTGTGTTTTCTAAGCCAGTCTGCTAGCCTCAGTCTTTTAATGCCTGAATTCAGGCCATTGATATTCAGTGTTATTATCTCTATCTGCAGACTCTGTGATTTCATCTTATATCTTTTGTGTTGGGTGGTTTCCTACCTTCCTTTCTTATTCGTGTGTTGTTCACACTAGTGTGTGTGTGTGTGTGTGTGTGTGTATCATTCTTGACTTCTTTCCATCCTTAAGCCAATGCTATCTTGGGGTCTGTTTTCTCTTTGTTGCCCTCTGGGTGACGTTGTTCTATGTGGCGGACTCTTATTTATGCTTCGTGAGATTTTTTCTTTTGCCCATACTGGGTCGGCAAAAATCTTTTGTAGGGCTGGGTTTCTTCTAACGTATTCTTTGAGTTTTTCTTTGTCTGGGAAGACTCTTACTTCTCCATCTATGTTGATTGATAATTTGGCTCGATAGAGTATTCTTGGGTTAGCATTGTTTTCCTTCATTTTTTGGAATATGTTACTCCACTCTCTCCTGTTCTTCATAGTTTCTGCTGATAGGTCTGAGCATATTCTTACTGGTATTTGGGGACCTTTATATGTGATTGCCTGTTTTTTCCTAGCTGATCTCATGCTTTTCTCCTTTTCCTCAAATTTGTGTAGTTTAACTGTCATGCGCCTTGGTGACTTCTTCTTAGGATTCTTTTAGATTCCTGAATGGTTGCCTGGTTTTCATTCATTAGCTAGGGGAGTTTTCCTCCAAGAATTATCTCACTATTGTTGCAGATGAATTCTTTGTTGTGTCTTCCTCCGGTAAGCCCATAATTCCAATGTTGTTCTACTTCATAGCACAAAACATAGCTCTTAGGCTTTCTTCAGTTTCTCCGATGATCTGATTTGATTTTTGTTTGCGTTTGTCAAAGTCTGCTTGGCTGTCCTCCAAGTCACTGGTGTGGTTCTCTGCTTCCTCCAGTTGATTCTGGAGGTCATGTGTCTGCTACTGGTTTTTGTTATCTCCTCCCTAAGCTCTTGTATTTTCCTTTGGTGTATGGACTTTATCTCCTCTATCATTTCATCCTTTTTCTGTAATGTTTCCTTCAAATCCCATATGACTCCAAGCAGCATTCTGAAAATTTCTTTGTGTGGGAGCTCAATGTCTGCTTCTTCTATGCATGTCGTTATGTTCCGGACATCTTCTGCCATTGCCTTTTGTTTCTATTGCTTTTTTTGAATGTTCAGGTTGTTGGGGCTGATGGATGTTTGCATTCTGTTGTTTTAGAGGAGCCAGGTGACATTTTCCAGAGAGTCGAAGAGCAATGGCTCTCTCTAGGAGATTTGTAGGAATGATTCTTTGATCTGCCTATTGCTAATTTCACTATGGAATTAAACTACCACTTAATCCTCCTGTGGCTTCCCTCTCAGGGGAGTGCCCCAGAAGGCTGGTGGGGTGCCTGCTTTGGTGTTGTGGAGGTTGGGCAGAGGTTCCTGCAGCAGCTTCGAACGTTGATGATTGTTGGCTGAGCTGCCTTAGGCTGTATGAGGCACTAAGGTAGGCGATAGTAAGTTCCCTCAGTCACGTAGGACAACAGAGGGAAAATAAGAGCTCCTCCAGGCACACAGGCAGGAATTCCCAGGTACAAAGGTGGGCGGTGTATCCCCTGGTGGAGGTTAGCAGAGCGTTCCCTAGCCTCGGGCTAGCTGCACAGGGTGGGGCTCAACTAGCTGGGTGAGGGGCAGGTTTAAATGCCCTAGGCTAAGGGGAGTGTTCTGGAGGTCCGCAGTGGAGTGTGGGAGAAAAGGAAAGAGTCAAAGAGGAGAGAGAGAGGGAAAAAAGTAATCCCGCTGAGACTGTGGGGGGACAGAGAGAAGAGAGGGAAACAAAAGTGACAATGTAGCTGAGGGCCAATCCCAGCCTATGGAGCAGCAAGGGTAGTCCCTGCCCTGAGGCAGCAGCTGCAAGCTGTGGCTGTGTTGAGATTAAGACCCTGCATGGGCTCCAAATAGTCCCAGCTCTGGCTGAGACAGTGGCGGGGCTAAGATCAAACCCTAGCTGGATTCCGCTGTGGTAAGCCAAAAGCCCCACCCCCTCAAAACCTCGTGGGTCTGTGCCTACTTATCTTTATGATGATCCTTCTGCAATCCAGCAGTGTTGAATTTCCCTCTAAACAACTCTCCTGGGCTGATTTCTGCAGAGTCCATCTGGTATGTGTTATTCAGTCGCCATTTTCCCGGAAATCCATCAGATTTACAATATATTATAAAACTTTTACTCACACTCTTACCACCCCACCACTGACTCAATCATAAAATATGGCTTGCAGACAATATATATTTATCTGATATCAAGGGCTCAATAGAAATGAAATGTTTAGAAAATAATGACGACAACATATGTACAAATTTATTTGATACAATTGATGTATGAATTGCTATAAGAGCTGTAACAGTCTCAATAAAATGATCTTTTAATAAAAAAAGAAAATATATGTCTATTAAGTAATCATTTAAGTTAATCCCTTGTATAACCCAACTTGTTTTATAATGTCCTTACTAAAATTACCCTTACAAAATAAAGTTTGCTTAAGGAGCTTTACTGAATGAAGTCTGGATGGAATTGTTATAACTCTGCTTCAAATTTCTTCTTTCTGCACATGTCAGCCTTCAGAACTTTGTAATTGAGAAGATGGTGAGCTTTTCAAATGATTGCTTATTCTGATTACATACTTCTCGAGTGTTATTCTTCACCTTACAGATCTCCTTTGTTTGCCTGAAAATTTAGCCAATGAGGTGAGTTCCTTTCCACACCTGAAGGCTGACCAAGAGTTCTAATCTCTGGGATTCCATGAGTCTATATACAACCAGTACACCTGCCCTTTTAATGCTTACATGTGTTGTTATACATATTTTCAAATTCTATGTAGCCCTGAACTGAAAGGCAACAGTTGTCATTATCTTTGTCTATTGGGTTATGCCAATTGACTCTAGTGGTATTGAGTTTATAGTCCTGACATCCCAGATCCAAGGACTCATTCAACCAATGTCTTTGATAATAGATAAGTTTATGATGTCGTAAGACTGACTGTACTTTGAGGGTTCTTGCATGAGTGTATGTGTGTGCGCACGTGCACACATGTACATACAGATTTGTGAAATTTTATCCTGCAGAGGAATGCCAAGTCTGACCTCCACAGGGGAACTAACTAGCACCAGGTTGTCCTCCACAGGGGACCTAACTAGCTCCACAGCCATATCATTTGCAAGGAGCTAGAGATAAGGATGAGCAGGGAGATTATTGTGATGGAAATAATTCCCAGGATTACTTTTTAAAATTTAAAATCACCATTGTACATTTATTTGTTTCTTAAAACTGCTCCATAACTAGATACTATATTTGTGCTGCATGCTAAGAGAAAACCTACCAGGTTTTCTCCTTTGGCCTCAAAAAACGATCTTCTTAACTTCCTTAAGTCTACTTATTCCAACAGATCCCCTAGCCTCTGTTTAGTTTGGGATTTTTTATTTGAAGGCACCTAAAGGAGACTGAGATTAGTGTATGGAGATAACTTGTCTACAGCCACCAAATGGTCTCAGACATATTTAAATACACCATTTGGAATAGCACCATGCAGGTATGAACTGTAGAAACCCTAGTACCCAGAATTTCTCACACACTAATCCCTGCTGGGCCAGTCACTCATTGGGCTGCTAATTTAAACCCACCACTAGCTTCAGGAGAGAATGATAAGTCTGTCTCCTCTGGTAAATATTTACAACTTTAAAAGCCTTCGGGAGCAATTCTACCTTGTCCAACAGGGTCACTAAGATTAAGAGTTGACTTGATGGAAGTTGGGCTGAGTTTGAGAGGTAGGTCCAGAAAGTGCACTTGAGAGAAAATATGAAAATGTTAGTGAGTTTATTAAGTATGATCTTTGAGTAAACATTTATGTGCAAATCAGTAGTCTCTGGCCTTAGAAAACAGTGAATTAAAAATCTTGATTGAATAGCATCACCCTTTCATCCCTCTTATTGCCATTTATAACCAAAAGCAGCCAACACTCATGGTCATTTCTAGACTCCATCAGGGTCTACAAGCTGCACAGCTTCAAAGGGTTTATCAGTAAGAGGGAACATAAATGGCAAGTAAGAGAAAAGCCTCTAGGTCTAAAATCACACTTTTGCCACTTAGTTCAATGATTCCAATTTGTGTTAGGCCAGGTTGACTAGAGAAACAAATTTATAGACACTCATATATGTATAAGAAAGATCTTTATATCAAAGGGTAATTGTATATAAAAAAAACTCCCCAGCCAGTCCAGATCAAGTTAATAAGTCTGATATTATCCCCTCAGTCCAATATTAGTCCATACATCTTTCTTAAGACACATGCAGCCACATGAAATGATGCAGAATGCAGAAACACCACATGTTGGTGGGTGAAAAGTCTTGTGGATCCCATGGAAGTGGAAGCATCACAGGGCTGGCACAGGGCTCCACCACATGGCTCGCTCAGGTCTCAGCGTGGCTCCACATGTTTTGTCAACAGGAAGGTGGGGTAGAGAGAGGGTTTGGCCCACTTCTAGGGAGAAGGAGAGGAAGTGTCCGGAATCTTCCTGTGCAGGCCACTACCACAAGGAGGCATCATCAGGCTGTGACTTGAGTGACAGGCTAGATTCCACCCCTGCACATATTTATCAAATTGATGCAAGATTAAGTAATTATCACACAGCTAGACCCAGATGTCACGTTATCGCTAGGAAATTAAGTAAATAAGAATGGGTTGTGGAGTCTTTCCACTTCCCTGAGTTTTGTCAGAAAGCCATGTATTATAAATTCTCTAAATTAACATTATTGCTGATATGCCTATGTTATTCATTTTCCTCAGGAAATTTATAGAATTCTTCCCACCACCAAGGTTGCACTTGCCAGCTACTGATTCTTTCTTACCGGTGTTTGCATAACATTCAGAAGTAATTTCTAATGAAACTTGATAGTACATATGTGTTAGGCTTAGTTGATTAGAGAAACAACTCTAGTGACACTCACATATGTATAAGAAAGGGTTTTATATAAAGGATTGAATTTATATCAGGAAAACATCCCAGCCAGTCCAACTCAATTCCATCAGTGCAATACTAATCCATAAGTCCCTCCTCTTGAAGCAACATGCAATGATGCAGAATACAGGAATGTCACAGTCCTGTTGGTGCAATGGCTTGTGGATCCAACAGTGCAGGTGCATTTCCAGGGCTGTGGTAACAACCAGGGTCTGAAAGCAGGAAACTGAACGAAGAATGTGGGGTGGGGGGAGGTTCTGAAGGCCCTCCTTATGGGAAGGCCATGCCCACAAGGAGGTGCCATCAGGCTGTAACCAGATTGACAGGCTAGACTCCATCCCTACACTTTTATGTATCTTCAAGTTGACATGAAATTATGTAACTACCACAGCATATGATCAACTATAGGCTTTTGTGGTTCATAGATATCCATCATTTTAATTCATTTTTGTAATTCATTGTAGGTATTTAAATTTCAATAAAAGACACTTCATCTAGTTTTTCTTGGAGGTTTGTGCTTACTAAACTATCACTGACTGCATTGTGCTTGAGGATTGATCATGAAATGTTCTTTTAGATGACAAATACAAAACTATTTCTTCAAAGATACATAAAATGATTAAATGCATTAAATTCACAACCTCACACAAGGAGAAATACAGAATCAGAATAAATAGTAAATGATTTTCCAAAACATCAAGGATCATGACCACATAGTTAAGAATTAACAGCAACATTTCTCAAATGATTCCAAAAACGAAAAAGCTTCCTAGAGAATTCTATGATACAAATAATAGAATCAATGAATCATACAATTAGCTTCTTGCAAATACTAAAACAGACACACTGGATTAGGCATTACATACCAACAACTTGTTGATTATGTAGGTAGGTGCTTTCAAGTTTGTTCTGACTCATTGTGACCCTACTTACAGCAGAATGACCCACCTTGTGATCCTGCTCCATCGTCCCAACTTCCTACGATGGAGCCCATTGTTGCAGACACTTATCAATCATATTGTTGAGGTCCTGCTCTCTTTTGCTCACCCTCTACTTTATCAAGCATGATGTCCTTCACTAGGTCTGCTCTCTCTTCATAACATGTCCATAATAGGCGACACACACTTCCTCAATGGCACCTCACAGCAATGAGTATTTCCTGGTTGTGTTTGCACACCTTCCTCTTGCTCCATGTGGAGGTTCTGCACAAGCACAATAAGTGAACTGAAACTCCCATTCTTTTCAAGATTATTTGTAGTTTGTTTTCATGCACATAGTCAAGTGCATTTGCTAGTCAGTAAATCAAAACGAAATATAATTCTGGTATTCTCTGCTTTGAGGACAGATCCATTTGAATTCAACAATTATATTCCCTTTTCTATGCTTTCTTCTCAATCCTACCTGAATCTCTGACAATGTACTGCTGCAAATGTTGTTCAATGATAATCAGCCAAATTTTACATGAGTGTGATATTAATGTTATTGTTCTGTTGTGCATTCTGTAGGGTCACCTTTCTCCACAATAAACACAGATATGGATCTCATGCATTTGGTTGTTTTAATACCTGTCTTCCATATTTCTTGGCATAGATGACTGAATTCTTCCAGTGCTTCATCAGCTTATTGAAACATTTCAATTAGTCTTCCATCAATCCCCAGAGCTTTGTTTTTGACTAATGTTTTCAGTGCAGGTTGGGCAGCTTCCTACATTAACATTGGTTTTGATCACATGCTAATTCCTGACAGGTTGAATGTTCACTAGTTCCTTCTGGTACAAAGGCTCTGTGTATTCGTTCCATTTTCTTTTGATGATACTTGCATCATTCAATATCTTACCAATATAATCTCTCAATACTGAAAATTGAGATTTGATTTTTGTCTTTTGTTGTTTTAGTTTAAGATATGCTAAGTGTATTCTGAGTTAAGCTGAGATTTAACCCTAGATCTTTGCATATTTCTTTATAATATTTTGCTGTGTCTTCTCTGCTGCTTTTTAAAATATTCTGTTCAGCTCTTTGACTTCATCATTTCTTTAACTTGCCTTTCCCACTTGACAAAGAAAAACAGATTTCAGAGACTCTCTGACACCCACTTTGATCTTACTTTTTTTATCTATTTTTTAATGAGTCTTTGCTTTCTTAAGGAGCCCCAGTGGCATAAGGAGCTCTGGTGGCATCGTGGTTACCAGCTGGGTTGCAATCCATGAGTTTCACAGTTTGAACCCGCCAGCTGCTCCATGGGAGAGAGGGCTTTCTATTCCTGAAAACTGCTACAGCCTCAGAACATCACGGAGGCAGTTCCACCCTGCCCTGTAGGGTCTCTATGACTCTGTATTTACTCGATGGTAGTGGGTTTTGTTTTGGTTTTGTGTTAAGTATGATGTTCTTGATATTCCCCCACAGCTCATCAGGTCAGAAGTCTTTAGTGTTCAATGCTTGTAATCTGTTCTTGAGATGTCATTGAAATCCAGTTGGGAGATCCTTAACATGATATTTTGGCTACCATGGACTTTTCTTAATTTTCTTCAGCTCTAAAATAAATTTACCAATGAAAAATGGATGCGCTGTTCCAGTTGATGATATTGAGCTCCCCCATCACCTCTTTCTACAAAATCAGACTATTTGATTTCTGTATAGTCCATCTAGCTTCATATATATATATATCCATGATCCCTGCTTTTGTTATTATGTCTAAAATCTTGAATGCATGAATATTGTGTTAGTCTGAGTAGATAGAGAAACAAATTCATAAACATGCATATGTATATAAGGGAGAGATTTATATACAAGAGGAATTGAACATTGAGAAAACATCCCAACCCAGTCCAGTCCAAGGCCATAAGTCTGATATTAGCCCATATGTCCGATACCACTCTGTAAATTCCTCTTCAGACTCATGAAACACACATGCAATGACACCGAATGTAGAAGATCACAGGCCAGTGGGTAGAAAGTCTTTGGGTTCAGTGGCGTTGTAAGCATCTCAGTGCTAGCAGGGGTCTCTCGGTGGCTTCTTTGGCTTCAGAGGTCTGGTTGCATCCATGTGCTTGTCTTCTGCAATGTCTCCCAGGGAGTCGCAGAGAGAGAGAGAGGTGTCTTCTGCCTCCAAGGAGGAAGTACCAAATTTCCCAGAATTCTCAGGAGAAGGCCATGCCCACACAGAAGTCTCATTGGCTGTCTCCAGATTGACATCTAGACTCCACCCCTACACTCTTCATCCTTAAGTTGACACCAGATTAGGTGACTACGACAAATATGTGCACCTAGATTTTCTTTTTGATTTACTTCTAGATGTTTTGTGTATCATACACAATCTGTTTTCCGAATACTGTTAAAGTCTTAATCAAGGTTATTTTATTTGCAATTTTTGGTGATGGTCTATACTGTTTGTTAAAAGGAGGATCTTTCTTCCTATGCAGTTTGCAACAGTAAGAGTCGTCCCTTAGATATGGTGCCTTCAATTTGGACTTCTAGCCTGCAGAACCCTGAATAATGCATTTCTATTCTTAAAAACCACCAACTTGTATTAAGTTATAATAATAACTTTCGTTGACATTGGGTTACAGGTTGGCTCAGCAGGTCAAATCTGCCAGAAACACCATAGGAAACAGATGAGGCTTTGTGAGGGGAACCAGCCCCTAACAAATAATCATGTGTCTGGTAGGTGCAATTGTATGGCAATAATAAATAAAGATTAAAAATAAATAAATAAATAAATAAAGATTATAGTAAAGTCATAGAGAAATAAGAGAGAGAGTAAAAGAAGGAAGTCAGACACATTTCATGGTCTGAGGTGCATGCTCACCTCAGCCCCGCTTGGTGGTCCATGTGGGGATATGGAAGGTGGATAGGGCAGGAAAGAGGGGAGGGGAGAGACAGGAAGAGAGGAGAATGGAGGAGAGAGCATCTTTATTGTTTGGAGGCTTTTATTGGTAGCCATTAGTCATGCATATTCAGGAGTTACATATGTCACAAGGTAGGTGGTAATCACAGTAAAATCCCTGAGCTCACAGGTGAGGAAGCCTAATACCTGCATTGGGGGAAGGCACGAGTCGGGATGGGTGCCGCACTGAAATGAGTTAATCAGGGAATGTCTGCTTCTACAGGGAGACAGAATGAACCATGTGCTCACTTTAAGTCAGCATAGCTGCTAGGGGAGAATCTGAGGGAATGACATTTAAAGCAGGATAATGTGCTTGGACTTTATCTCTAACTTACCAAAGTGGTGGCTTTTCTACCATGGAATACTAGCTTTCCAGATTCCCTCTGTAACAGTCAGGGAATAAGTCCCAGTCATAATTCCCTCAGTGTTAGTTTCCCACATGGCTTTCTATCTCTCCCTGACCCCTTAAAAATCGACAATCTCAGAAACCCACTGGAGCAGTTATACTGTCTTGTAGAGTTGCTATAAATTTGAATCAAGTTGATGTCAATGAGTGTTCTTTGTGTTTGTGTACGTTTACATCATTAAGAAACTAAGGCAGACTAATTTTTGGCACAACTATCAAAATAAATGTGGTCACAAAGCAAAAACAATTTAATTTTCCTTCATCATAATATTTGCAATTTTAAGTCAACAAGGGTTGGGTGAGTCTTTATGTATCCCATTAAAGGAACCCAGGTAGCACATTGAGTCACGTGTTTGGCTACTAACCAACAAGAGCAGCAGTTCGAATCCACCAGCCACTCAGTGAGAGAAAGTTGAGCCTTTCTGTTCCTGTAAATACACTCTCAGAATCCTGCAGGGTCAGTTCTACAATTTCCTACAGGGCCACTAAGAATTGGTATTGATGAGAGGTAAGTGAGCGGACAGATGGTGAATAAACATTCAGGAAAAACTGTGAGAGGTGAAACCCAACAGGACACTCCTTATCCCCCACCGCAGGCATTTCAAATGTTGCACTTTTAACAAGTTGTAGTCTAACCACTTTCTATCATTTATTATAGTATTGGGGGTTTTCCTTTTTTAAATAACTTTATACCTTTCCCAAGCACTGGCTTACACAAGTTTTACAGTATTATTTTTAAGAGAATAAAGAACACTTGCTATTGGAGTTCCTTCTGAATCTGTTGTTAAGCAGTGGAAACAAAATCAACTCAAGCCACAGCAGAAAACCACATCTGGGCTCACTCCTACACCTGCTCCAGGATCCTGGGCCTGTGCTGTTTATGCATGATCGCCCCCTGCTGGTCTGAACGCTTCCTGCATCTCATTTCCTCCAGCTGCTCTTTGGGGAGGTTTATGTGAGGGCCTCCATTGATGTCCCCTCACTGTGTCTCTTGCACAGAAATACACAACCATGTCCTTTGTGGTCACATATCTCAGCTGCAGAGAGAACTGGTTCTTGGATTGTCTGGGTTGATGACTAGATGCCCTCTTAGAGATGGCGAGTATTCTCTGTACCACTTTGAGTTGTAGTACGTCTTTCCCATCCACTCAAGGTCACTTCCAGAGCGCTGCCTAATCCAATCCCAATTAGCACTGGTGCTGGAAACAAAGAGTCCCCAGTGATGGTGCAGGTGAGAGTGAGGGTCTGTGAAGGTCTCACCATCTGAGGACCAGACTCCTGCAGCTTCACCCAAGCCAGGCCACCTAGAGACATAGAAAATAAACATTAAACACCCAATCTGTCAGCTAATCTGCTGTGAAGGATCCCATCTTCCCCCGACACTGACCAGATGGGAGACTCAGAACCACGAGGATAAAGAGGAAGGAAGCAGACATTTCTGGAGCAACATCATCCTGATTAAACAGTTGCTTGAGTCCCCTGATGGAGAGGCAGCATTTAAACAGGAACTCATGTGAGATATTTGCTTATGAGCGCCATTGGCTGGATAAGGTCTGGAGACTGTGAACAGCTCATGGGCACATAAGTCCTGCCACTCCAAAAGCAGTTTTCTCCAAGACTGGCTTCTGTGCATGTTGGACCAAGGCAGTTGGCAGAGATGGAGGTATTGGATGCCTAAGCAGAGGCTCAGTTTAGCATCTTCTCAGATGGAAGTGTTTGTTATCTTAAATTAACCAGAGTCCAGGTTCATCTGTATTCCTTTATGGGAACATATCAAATTTTCATTCACTCATTCATTTCTTATTTCATTTTTTCAGTGTGAGATCTGAAAGCTATTCACACACCAGGAACTCTTCTCCATCAAGGACAAATCATTGGATCAAGCAACCAAGTAAAGAAGCAAACAAACATATTTGCTCAAAAACCAAACTGTCATTGAGTCTTTTCTGACTCACAAAGACCCTACATGGTTGAATAGAACTGCTCTGTGGGATTTTTGGTAGAGTTTCAAATTTAATAAATATACTTTTGGTCAGATAGCCTCATATTCTGACAAGGAATAACTAGTTATTTTAAATCCGTGAACTTTCATTTAATAAACCTCAAGGTGTCACTCAGGTATTCATATCTCTTTCCTAGGGTTCTGTATCGCATGGCACTATGATGTTATGATGAGGATTAAGGAGACCATGAAATCAGCCATGGGTCAGGGCTTTCAATCACATTATATGCATGTCAATGCTAGACAATGATGAAGGAGGACTGGAGAAGTGTTTGATGGACCTTGATGATAGTGTGAGTTAAGAGTATTGAAAATACCACAGGGTGTCATAAAAATAAACTGATCTGTCTTAGAGGAAGCAGAACCAGAGAATTTCTTAGAAGCAAGGGTGGTGATACTTCACCTCACACACTTTGGTCATGCTATGAGGAGAGAGCATTACCTGGGAAAAGACACCGTGATTAGTAAAGTTGAGAGCCAGTGAAAAAGAGGAAGATCCCCAGTGGCATACAACAGGTGTAGCAATGACATCAAGCATAACAAGTGTGATGATGGTGGAAGATAACACTGTGCTCTGTTCTGTCGGACACAGGGTTGGTATAAATTGGAACAGACCCAAAGGTAACTAAGTAAGCAAATATATGTCAAAACACACAACAGTACTCCTCACAGGCCCTAGTAGAATAACAGTTCTCAGGGCTGGTGGGCGGTGGGGGGGCAGGCAGAGATGAATATGTAATTTCATGTTGAATAAACACACAGCAAGAGGAAGTGTGTCCCAAGTTGCCAACCCAACTCCTGCTGAGAAACAAAGACATGGGGCTGCATAAAAATGAACCGGGGAAGGTTTACTTGGAACAAGCAAGGAGTGAGCCAGAAGAATTTACAAGGCAAGCTCCTGAAAGAAGAAAACAGTGGAGGAGTGTGGTTTATAGCTTTAGGCATGTACACGATGAAGCAAATGTAGGCGATAATGGAATTGTACCAATTTCACAGCAACAGTCATGAGTATGCATCAGGGTGGGGTTGTGGTTTTTGACAGGAGATGGCTTTTTCGTAATTCTTCCTTCTAAATGTCTTCTGATTTAACGTGGGAATGTCTTTCTACTGCATTCTGGATCCTTGACCAAAGTCCTCCTGTTCCATGGTGACCTGACATTGGGACTGTCTTTTCTCTGCATGTTTGCCCAGCATATTTAGACATAACTGATAGTAAGTTGGTGTTATGGTATACTTTTCTACAAAGAAATGCATCAACAGAGTATCAGGAAGGAAAATACAGAATAATTATCGGTAATATATGAGGTATATATATTTCATCATCTTGTGTCAATATGTCATATCCCAGGGGACGTTCCTTGGGCAAATGTGAAATTTACAGTGTTACACAGGGTTAAGCAGGTTGGGTAGTGGTCTCACACAACACGTCCAATGACTTCATTGTTCTTTTCTGGAATCTGATTCCCCTGGGCTAATTTATTGGTAGTAAATTCATGCTTGTCACCAAAGATTAGCTACTAGATTAATAAACATAAAATTTCCTGAAGATGGCAAATCTATTTCCATGTATTGTTGCTTCTATATTCCTCTCTCTCTGTCCCTTCCTCCATCCTTCCCTCGCTCCCGTCCTTCTTTCCTTCTTTTTAGGATGTAGCAGTGATTGACAGACACCCTTGTGAAAAAATGTGCATACTATCTCATCTTCCATCATTCCTGTCAAAGAGCAAACAGGTTTCTGTTAAAAATTAAAGAGTTTATTTGAGTAACAAAACAATCCAAGGATTAGCAGTAGTACCTCTAAGGATTCACAAAGTACTCAGGTGAAAGGAAATTTTCAGAGAGTATAAATACAGAGGGATCCAGGAACTTAGAAGAAAATTCTGATTGGTTGGCAATTTATAAAATTTGAGTAATTGCACAACCATATATATAACGAATACTGTTCCTGGTAGTGTGTTGTGAGAGGAAGGAAATAATTGTGCTTGAAGACTTTTTGAAGTATGATGAGTTTGTAAAGTCAGCTAAAGAAAAAAACTAAATATCATCAACAACAAAAAATGAGGTTAGGTCTTTATCTTTGGTAGAAAGCTTCTCCTTATGCTGAACACATAGTTCTTTTTAGCTCCTTTACAGAATTCAAAAGAAACAAATAACTGTAGGCAGATCAATTAAACACAATCAAATGTGGGACTCCAGGAGCAGGGAAAGGAAAGGACCCTGACTGTGAGAAGAACACTACTGTCAAACTGAAAACCTTACCAAATTGGCTCAGAACCCTCTGATATCCCAGTTCCTTCTTAACTGAAAGATTGTCTCTCCCTGCATTTGCTAGGGGAATCTCAGCAACCTCACTCTGTCTGACACTCCTTACATTGCTTTACATTGCAAGTCAGTGATCAGAAATAACTCAGTAGAGGCTGACTGTATGTGAAGATAGAAACTGAGTTTAGCTGAGTATTTTTAAAAATACTTTTATTGGGGGTTTTTACATCACTTATTACAATCCATACATTCATCTATTGTGTCAAGCACATTTACACATATGCTGCCATCATAATTTTCAAAGCATTCTCTTCCCGCTTGAGCCCCTGATATCAGCTCCCCATTTCTTCCCCCTCCATCCCTTGCCCACCCTACCTCACAAACCCTTGATAAGTTATAGATTATTATTTTCATATTTTATATCGTCCTCCGTCTCCCCTCACCCATTTTTCCATTGTTCGTCCTCCTGAGAGGGGGTTCTAGGTTGATCCTTGCGATTGATTCACCCTTTCTCCTCCCCTAATCCTGCTAATATCTCTAATCTCATTGTTGGCCCTGACGGGTTTATCTGTCCTGGATTCCATGTGTTGCAGGCTCTTATCTGTAGCCATGTGCATGCTCTGATCTAATCTGATTTGTAAGGTAGTACTGAGGTCATGATAGTGGGGTGAAAAAAGCACCAAAGAACTAGAGGAAAGTTGTGTGTTTCATCGGTGCTATACTGCACACTGACTGGCTCATCTCTTCCCTGTAACCCTTCTGTGAGGGGATGTCCAGTTGTATACAGATGGGCATTGGGTCTCCACTCCATGCTCCCCACCCCCCATTCCCATTGGGTATGATTTTGCTCTGGGCCTTAACTTCACAACTTTACTGAAAGCCCCATTTGAGGCTCTTTGCTGGCCAAGAATGCTGAAAGTACCATGAACTCAATAGAGAGGTACTTGAAGAATCAATCTACCATTATTTTGGTAGAAATATAAAATTGTTAGGAGAATGTTATACTTTGTTTAGCTGAAATTAAGCAAGAAATGTTCCATAACTTCAACCCCTAGTTAACCCCCTCAACCTTGTCTCACTGATTCTCCTGTGATTGTGTGCAGGAACGAATTCTCATGGGTACTAGCTAAACTAAAGACTTATCTCAGCGCATAAATCTTTCTCTGTCTTATTGCTATTATCTGACGCCTGTATCCCCAGCCTGTCTCATTGCTATTTAGGGACTTAGGAATGGAACCTCTGAAACAAGAACATACTTAAAACAAGATTATTTTCACAGTTTGTACCTGTCATTCCAAGATTTGTGTCTGTCTGAAAATTGTTTCACTCTGTGTGTGTGTGTGTGTGTGTGTGTGTGTGTGTGTGTTTGTGTTAGGTCAGGGAGACTAGAGAAATAAACCTAGTGACACTCATATATGTATAAAGAAGAGCTTTATATCAAGGAGTGATAATATATCAAACAAACATTTCAGCCCAGTCCAGATCAAGTCCATAAATCCAATCTTTTACTAGTCCATAATTCTCCAGACTCACACAGTCACAAGCAATGATGCAGAATGCAGTAAGCACAGCCTGGAGGGTGCAGAGTTCTGTGGATCCAATGGGGTCGATGCATCTCTGGGGCTTGGGCAGGTCTCCCAGTGGCTTCTCAACAGGAATGTGAAAACAGCGAAGTTCTCAGGATCATCCTTGTGATAAGACGACACCCACTAGGAGGTATCATCAGGCTTGCTAAACTCCACCTCTTCATTTCT